>NC_083438.1:9584986-10184986 GCF_020745735.1 Hemiscyllium ocellatum
TCTAGTCCCCCTCCCTCTCTCTGTCGCCTCCTCTCTCTCTGTCGACCCCTCCATCTCTCTCTCTCGCCCCTCCCTCTCTGTCTCTTCCCCCTACATCTTTCTCTCTCGCCCCTTCTCTTTCTCTCTCTCGCTCCCCTCCCTCTCTCTCTCTCTCGACCCCTCCCTCTCTCTCGCCCCCTCTCGCTCTATCGTCCCCACCCTCTCCCTCTCTCATCCCCCGCCCTCTCGCTCTCGTCCCCCTCCCTCTCTCTCTCTCTCTGTCTCTCACCCGCCCTCCCATTCTCTCTTTCGTCCCCCTCCCTCTCTCTCACACCCTCCCTCTCTCTCCCCTCCCTCGCTCTCTCACCCCCTCCATCTCTCTCTCACCCCCTCCCTCTCTCTCTCTCACCCCCTCCCTCACTCTCTCTCAACCCACGCCCTCTCACCCCTCCCCCTCTCTCTCACCCCTCCCTCTCTCTCACACACCACTCCCTCTCTCTCGAACCCCTCCCCTCTCTCTCTCTCACCTGTCCCTCTCTCTCACTGCCCTCCCTCTCTCTCTCACCCCCCTCTCTCTCACAGCCGTCCCTCTCTCTGTCGCCCCCTCACTCTCTCTCTCGCCCCCTGACTCTCTCTCTCTGACCCCCTCCCTCTTGCTCTGTCGCAACCTCCGTATTTCTCTCATCCCCCTCTCTCTCTCACCCCCTCCCTCTCTCTCTTGCCCCCTCTCCCTCTCTCACCCCACCTCTCTCTCTCGTTCACTACCTCTCTCTCACACCCCCTCCTTCTCTGTCTCTCTTGAAATCCTCCCTTTCTTTCACTCACCCACCTCCCTCTCGCTCTCTTTCCCATTCCTCGCTCTCTCGTTTCCCCACACTCTCTCTCTCCCCCTCTCTCTCTTGCCTCCTCTCTTTCTCTTGCCCCCCCACACTCGCTCTCTCTCGCCCCCTCTCTCTCTCGCCACCTCCCTCTCTCCCTCGGCACCTTCCTCTCTCTCTCGCCCCCTTACTCTCACTCTCACCCCTTCTCTCTCTCTCTCTCTCGCCCCCTCCCTCTCTCTCTCTCGCCCCCCTCGTCCCCCCTCTCTCAGGCCCCTCTCTCTCTCGCACCCCCTCTTGTCCCCCCTCTCTCTTGCCCCTCTCTGTCTCGCACCCCCCACTCTTTCTCTCGCCCCCCTCCATCTCTCTCGGCCCCCTCCCTCACTCTCTCCTCCTCCTCTCTCTCTCTCTCGTCCCCCTGCCTCTTAATCTCTTGTCCCCCTCATTCTCCCTCTCTCTCGACCCCCTCCCTCTCTGTCTCGACCCCTCACTCTCTCTCGCCCCTCTCACTCTCACTCTCATTCCCTTCTCTCTCTCTCTCACACACACACACACCCTCCCTCTCTCTCTCTCACCCCTCCCTCTCTCGTCCCACCCTCTCTCTCGACTGTCTCTCTCTCTTTCTCTCTTACCCCCTCCCTCTCTCAATCTCGCCCCGTCACCCTTTCTCTCTCGCCCTCTCCCTCTTCTCTTGAACCCTCCCTCTCTCTCTCTCTCTCACCCCTTCCCTCTCTCTCTTGCCCCCTCCCTCCCTCTCTCACACCCCTTCTCTCTCTCGTCCCCATCCCTGTCTCTATCTCGCCCCACCCTCTCTCTCTCGCCCCCTCCCTCTCTCTCTCGCCTGCTCCCTCTCTGTCTCTACGCCCCCTACATCTTACTCTCTCGCCCCTTCCCTTTCTCTCTCTTGCGCCCCTCTCTCTCTCTCTCTCTCTCGGCCCCTCCCTCTCTCTCTTCGCCCTTCCCCCTCTCTTCCCACCCTCTCTCTCGCCCTCCCCTCTCTCTCTGTCTCAGCCCCTCCCTCTCTCTCTCTATTGACCCCTCCCTCCCTCTCTCGCCCCCTCTCTCTCTCGGCCCCTCCCTCTCTCTCTCTCTCTTCACCTCCCTCTCTCTTTCTCTTTCCCCCACCCTCCCTCTCTCACCCCCTCCCTCTCTCTCTTGCCTGCTCCCTCTCGGTCTCTTCGCCCCCCACGTCTTACTCTCTAGCCCCCCTCTCTTTCTCATCCCCTCCGTATCTCTCTCGCCACCCTCTCTCTCACCCCATCCGTCTCTCTCTTGCCCCCTCCCTCTCTCACCCCACCTCTCTCTCTCGCCCACTACCTCTCCCTCTCTTGCCCCATCCTTCTCTGTCTCTCTCGACCTCATCCCTTTCTTTCACTCACCCACCTCCCTCTCTCACTTGTCCCCCTCCCTCGCTCTCTCATCCCCTCCCTCTCTCTCTCTCCCCCTCTATCTCTTGCCTCCTCTCTTTCTCTTGCCCTCCCTCGCTCTCTCTCTCGCCCTCTCTCTCTCTCGCCACCTCCCTCTATCTCTCGCCACCTCCCTCTCTCTCTCACCCCCCTCCCTCTCTCACTCTCTCCCCTTCGCCCTCTCTCTCTCGCCTCCTCCCTCTTCTCGTGAACCCACCTTCTCTCTCACCCACTACCTCTCTCTTTCTCGCCCCCTCCCTCTCTCTTTCCCCCCTCCCTCCCCCTCTCTCGACTACCCTCCCTCTCTCTCTCTCACTCCTCCCTCTCTCTCATTCCCCTCCCACGTGCTCTCATCCACCTCCCTCTCTCTCTCGCCCCTCCCTCTCTGTCTCTTCCCCCTACATCTTTTTCTTTCGCCCCTTCTCTTTCTCTCTCTCGCCCCCTCTCTCTCTCTCTCTCTCTCGCCCCCTCCCTCTCTCTCTTCGCCCTTCCCCCTCTCGTCCCACCCTCTCTCTCGCCCTCCCCTCTCTCTCTCTCAGCCCCTCCCTCTCTCTCTCTATTGACCCCTCCCTCCCTCTCGCGCCCCCTCCCTCTCTCTCGAACCCCCCTCCCACTCTCTCTCAGCCCCTCCCTCTCTCTCTCTATTGACCCCTCCCTCCCTCTCGCGGCCCCCTCCCTCTCTCTCGAACACCCCTCCCTCTCTCTCACTCCTCCCTCTCTCTCGTCCCCCTCCCACGTGCTCGCATCCCCCTCCCTCTCTCTGTCACCTCCTCTCTCTCTGTCGACCCCTCCATCTCTCTCTCTCGCCCCTCCCTCTCTGTCTCTTCCCCCTACATCTTTATCTCTCGCCCCATCTCTTTCTCTCTCTCGCCCCCGCCATCTCTCTCTCTCTCTCTCGCCCCCTCCCACTCTCTCACGCCCCTCCCTCTCTCTCTCTGTTCCCCTCCCTCTCTCTCTCTCTCTCGCCCCCTCCCTCTCTCTCTTCACCCTTCCCCCACTCGTCCCACCCTCTCTCTCGCCCTCCCCTCCATCTCTCTCTCAGCCCCTCCCTCTCTCTCTATTGAACCGTCCCTTCCTCTCGCGCCCCCTCCCTCTCTCTCGAACCCCCCTCCCTCTCTCTCTCTCACTCCTCCCTCTCTCTCGTCACCCTCCCACGTGCTCGCATCCCCCTCCCTCTCTCTGTCGCCTCCTCTCTCTCTGTCGACCCCTCCATCTCTCTCTCTGCCCCCTCCCTCACTCTCTCTCTCCTCCCTCTCACTCGTCCCCCTCCCTCATGCTCTCATCCCTCTCGCTCTCTCTGTCGCCCCCTCTGTCTCTCGTCCCCCTTCTCTCTCGCCCCACCCCCTCTCGCTCTCGCCCCCGCCCTCTCACTCCTGCACCCTCCCTCTCTCTCTCTCACGTCCCTCCCTCTCTCTCTCGCCTCCCTTTCTCTCTCTCTCTCACCCCCTTTCTCTCTCGACCCTCCCTCTCTCTCTCGCCCCATCCCTCTCTCTCTCGCACCCCTCCCTCTCTCTCTCACGCACCCCTCCCTCTCTCGTCCCCCTCCCTCCCTCTCTCTCCCCCTCTCTCTCGCCCCCTCCCTCTCTCACTTGCCCCCACCCTCTCTGGCTCTAGCCCCCTACCTCTCACTCTCTCGCCCCCCCTCTATTTCACTTGCCCCCTCCCTCTCTCCTTTTCTCGCCCCCTCCCTCTCCGTCCCCCTCTCTCTCACGCTCCCACCCTCTCTCGCCCCTTCTCTCTCTCTCAACCCCTCCCTCTCTCTCTCTCACACTCCCCATCCCTCTCTCTCTCCCCCTCGCTCTTTCACCGCCTCACTCTCTCTCGCACCCCCTTCCTTCCTCTCTCTCGTCCCCCTCCTCTCTCTCATCCCCACCCTCTCTCTCGCCCCCCTCCATCTCTGTCACCCCCTCCCTCTCTCTCTCCTACCCCTCCTTCTGTCTCTCGATACCTCCCTCTGTCTCATCTCCCTCTCTCTCTCTCGCCCCCACACTCTTTTGCTCACCTCTGTCTCTCTCTCTCTCGCCCCCTCTCCTTTTCTCACCCCGTCTCTCTCTCGTCCACCTCCCTTTCTCTATCTCGCCTGCACTCCCATTCTGTCTCTCGTCCTTGTCCCTCCCTCTCTCTCTCACACCCCTGCCTCGCTCTCTCGCCCCCTTCTCTATCTCTCTCGAGCCCCCTCCCTCCCTCTCTCTCTCTCTCTCGCCCCTCTCTCTCTCGCGTCCACCTCCCTCTCTCTCTCGTCCACCCCCTCTCTCTCGTCCCCCTCTCTCTCTCTCGCCCCTCTCTCTCTCTCGCCTCTCTCTCTCTCTCGCCTCTCTCTCACACTCTCTCTCGCCTCTCTCTCTCCCGCCCTCTCTCTCTCGCCTCTCTCTCGCCTCTCTCTCTCTCGCCTCTCTCGCTCGCCTCTCTCTCTCGCTTGCCTCTCTCTCTCTCTCGCCTCTCTCTCACACTCTCTCTCGCCTCTCTCTCTCTCGCCTCTCTCTCTCTCTCTCTCTCTCTCGCCTCTCTCTCTCTCGCCTCTCTCGCTCGCCTCTCTCTCTCGCTTGCCTCTCTCTCTCTCTCTCGCCGCTCTCTCACACTCTCTCTCGCCTCTCTCTCTCTCGCCTCTCTCTCTCTCGCCTCTCTCTCTCTCTCGCCTCTCTCTCTCTCGCCTCTCTCTCTCGCCTCTCTCTCTCTCTCTCGCTCCCCTCTCCTTTTCTCACCCCTCTCTCTCTCGTCCACCTCCCTTTCTCTATCTCGCCTGCACTCCCATTCTGTCTCTCGTCCCTGTCCCTCCCTCTCTCTCTCACACCCCTGCCTCTCTCTCTCGCCCCCTTCTCTATCTCTCTCGAGCCCCCTCCCTCCCTCTCTCTCTCTCTCTCGCCCCCCTCTCTCTCGCGTCCACCCCCCCCTCGTCCACCTCCTTCTTTCTCTGCCCCCCTCTCTCTCTCGCCTCTCTCTCTCGCCTCTCTCTCACACTCTCTCTCGCCTCTCTCTCTCTCTCGCCTCTCTCTCTCTCGCCTCTCTCTCTCTCGCCTCTCTCTCTCTCTCTCTCGCCTCTCTCTCTCTCGCCTCTCTCGCTCGCCTCTCTCTCTTGCTTGCCTCTCTCTCTCTCGCCTCTCTCTCTTTCTCGATCGCCTCTCTCTCTCTCTCTCTCTCGCCCCTCTCTCTCTCTCTCTCTCTCTCTCGCCTCTCTCTCTCGCCTCTCTCTCTCTCTCTCTCTCTCTGTCTGTCGCCCTTCTCGCTCTCCACCTCCCTCGGTGTCCCTCTCTTCCCACGTCCCTCTTTTTCCCTCTGACTGAATCTGTCTCCCTCCTGTCCCTCCCTCCCTGTCTCTCTGACATACTCTGTCTCCTTGGTCCTTCCCTCTCCCTCTGATACAAAGACTGGGGATTTTTGGGGGTGAGGCTGCATGTAGAGGGCGGGGAAGAGATGTGGCAGGTGAGGAAAACGGGGTAGAGATGGAATTGTGGGAGGGAGACTGCGACAGCATGAGTGAGAAAGAGGGGGAGAGGGAAAGTGGAGGCAGGTGGAAAACCGGGTTTGGCGGGGGGCGGGGTGTGAGAGAGAGAGAGTGGGATGAGGTGAGGTTTGAGAAAGAGCGTGTGTGCTGAAAGAGAGAGAGAGAGAGAGACAGAGAGAGAATTCAGGAGAAAGAGTAGGGGAGAGGTTATGGGGAGGCCAGGTTGGAGTCGGGGGCAACAGAGGGAGTTAAACCCAGCTCCTGAGCCCAGGGCGCAGTGCCCTCCCCTTCCCTGAGGACCAGGACTTGGGGCTGAGTCTGTCTCTCTCCAGCTCAGCTTCTCCAACACAAAGACACACAACAACATCGGTCACTCTGCTGCTCGGCACGCTTTAATCAACATTTTTATTGTTTACAAATGGAAGTGATGGATACAGTCAGTGGGATAGTGCCTTTTCTCACTGGCCCCTGAGTTGCGAGAAACACTGAAATGTTTCCCTGTAACCCCACTGTGGGATAAGGATGGACAAACCAGCGCTCCCCTTAGTCTGTTACCAGAGCGACAGGCTGCTCCATCGCTGAAACACTGAACTGAAATGAGAAAATCCCGGATGGTGTGATTAATGAGGGAATTTGATGGATGGATGGATTTTGGTGAAGGGATATTTCAGCACATTCTTCAGCTGCTGCCTGAACTTAGTCTGGGTCACGGCATAAATCGCGGTGTTTGTGCAGCAACTGAGGAGCTGCAGCATGAAGCCCAATTCCCGCACAAAGAGATGGAGATACACAGAGTAATACCCAATGTTATACATCCGGTACCATATAGAATACAGCATGAACGTTGACCATAACAGGACGAAATTGGCCGAGATCACAAACAGTAAAATGATGTATTTTTTTCGGTTTCTCATTTCTGTGTCAGACTGAGCGTCCCCATTGGTGTGAGCGCGGAGTCTCCTGCGGGCTCTGCTGGTCACTAAAATGTGTCTGACGGTGAGGACATTGAGCAACAGAATCAGGAGAAATGGGACACACGGGGTTAGAATGTGATGGAGGGACTCGATTGTGACCCAGACACTGGAGTATAGACCAGCATCTGTTATAGCACAAAACCAGGGATTGTTCCACAGCCAATACCAAGGTGTGAGCAAAAAATACCAGAAAATATTCTTTAAACAGCTCAGCACAGTCACTGCTCCCAGAAACACAGCCGCAGTTTTCTCACTGCAATATTTACTTTTCAGCTTCTGGCAACAAATGGCCACAAACCGATCAAAGGTGAAAGTGACGGTGAACCAGACAGAGCAGTCAGTGGCTGCATAAAGCAGGACGGCGTGGATATTACACACGGGGATGGAGTACCTCAGGAAATAAAACTGTTCCCGATAAACAATGGGAATGTGTCTCAGGATCAGGTCGAGGATAATGACCAGGAGATCCGCCGTAGCCATGGCCCCCAGGTAACGTCTGACACATGGAGACAATCCACAATCTTTATAAAGCAGGACGTAGATGGTCACTGCGTTAACTGTGAGGGAGGAAAACAAATCCATTATCCATCAGCCTGGAGGCAAAGGGACCCGTTTGATCGGGGACCCAGTGAGATTTTCAAATGTGTCCCTGTATTCAGGGATTTATTAAAATAATTGGAGCTGGAAAAATAAATGGGAAGGATGGAATTACTGACAAAAATGTGACATAAACCACAAACCCTCCCTCCCCAAACACACAGTGACACATCCTTGAGGACAGATGGTTTCTAGAACATTCCCACATACTCAATCACTCGAGAGCAGACACAGGTCACTCCTTCCCAGTTCCTAATATGGAGGGTGGGAATGTTGCTGTCCTGAAGGATTCTCTCCCAGTTTCCTGAAGACAAACGGAGTTTGGGAATTTCTGTATTTTGGTTTAAATTGTGGTCGATCCTGTGTCGTAAAGAAATGTAAATGCAGGGAAATCGTATTCACTCCTTTAACTGCTTGAGGGGCCTTCGGAAGAGTGTCTCCTTCTCCCTGGAACGGGATCTCTTCCCTCTGGATCCTTTCATTTGTTCAATTCACTGACGTCCGGCCGTTCACAAACAAGGTCAGGGATAGAACTTTCCGGGGAATGTCAGTTATAGAATGTCAGGGACAGAACGTTCCGGGAAATGTCAGTTATAGAATGTCAGCGACAGAATGTTCCGGAGAACGTCAGTTATAGAATGTCAGGGACAGAACGTTCTGGGGAATGTCAGTTATAGAATATCAGGTAACCCCTTGACCTGTCCATCTCCTTTCTCCCCGACCCACTCCACCATCATGATGTACTGTGCACAGGCTACATATCCATCCAGCATGTGGAGCTGCACTGACCACATCACTCCATTATCTATAAATCTCAACCAGACAGTCTGACGAGCACAGAGTCCTGTGCAGTGATCACTCGTGAATTAATCTGTAAACCAGGAGCAATTACCCTCCCAGCATGTAGGTCTGTGTACCCCACCCCAGTGCATTGATCTGTAACCCAGGAGCAGTTACCCTCCCAGAATGTAGGTCTGTGTACACCACCCCAGTGCATTGATCTGTAACCCAGGAGCAGTTACCCTCCCAGCATGTAGGACTGTGTTTACCACTCCAGTGCATTGATCTGTAAACCAGGAACAGCTACCCTCCCAGCATGTAGGACTGTGTACACCACCCCAGTGCATTGATCTGCAAACCAGGAACAGTTACCCTCCCAGCATTGAGGACTGTGTACCCCATCCCAGTGCATTGATCTGTAACCCAGGAGCAGTTACCCCCCCCCCCCCCAGCATGTAGAGCTTTGTACACTGCTCCAGTGCATTGCTCAGTAACACTGTGTTAGATCCTGCCCAGTGTGGGGAAACTTGCAGCCCATGCTGGAAATGACACGATGTTCCTCTCCCATCCATTTGCAGTTCCATATCGCCATTGTGCCATGATAAGTGAGTGCTGTAGGTGTGAACATCACTGCCAGAGAGAGATGGCGGGGGAATCAGTTTAAATATCACCACATGGGAGGGGGTTGGGGTATAGACAGAGAGGGGGAGACTGAGGGACAGTGTTATGGAAGGATGTGTTCTCAGCTTTCAGAATGCTGAAATGTCGACACTTCAAAGGCATCCGTTAACATGAGCCAGTCTTCCTAGGAAAGATGGGAAAAAGGGATATTGGTGTGAGGTCAGATGATGGAGAGTTTTGGATGAATATTTGTTCTATAGCTTTGTAAATGGGACTGTCTTCAACAGAGTCCAATACTCATTGGGCAGATTCTGACAATAATTTCTCTCAGTGCCATTTGCATTGAGTGTGACAGAGGGATCGTCCACACGAGGCTGTGCTAATTTCCTGGTGCTATCGTATTGAGCTCACCTCATTAACTACCCACCCCACCCCATGGTGTTCCACTCATTCAATACCAGCCCGATTCTCCCACCCATCATGACTGGAGGTACTCACCATCGCCCGGATACACCTGGATATTCTGTGATCCCTGGCACTGGTGCCATCTTTAAAAGGCCAATGGGCCCACGTTTGAGCTTTCTCAGTTCGGAGCTGCCCTGCACAGTTTGCCCTCAGCAGATAATGGGCAATTACAACACAATTTGTCGACAGGGGCACGGCGGTCCTGGTAGATGGGCTAGTACAGAGGGGTGCCATTCACGTCCCAGAGGGGGCTACACCACCAGACCCACTGAACATGGTCTGAGCTCAGTGCAGTATCTGCGGTCTGAAGAAATGTACAGCAATACAGGACAAGCATCAATAACCTTCCCCGCTCTGTCAGAATAAGGGTCACCGTATTCTCTCTGCTCCTACACAATCACTGTGTATCTGTTATAGGACATTCCCCACCCCCTTTCCCACTGCACTCTCTCTCTCTGTCTCCCTCTCTCTCACTCCCTTTTTCCACTTTACCCCTCACCCTAATAATAACACTTCATGGATACAACCCTGTGGACTGACTCCATCCGAACCCCTCCTCATGTCCCCCACCTACAACGGCACTAACAGCAGGGCCACCCACTCCCCCCCACACTACCTCCTTTTTCCCCATTCCAGGCGATACAGCCTGGAGTAGTACAGAAAGGGCCAAGCAGGTGGTGGAGTGCCCAATATCCATTCCCTCGCCTCCTCTCCCCCCGCCATCTGGGGAGGACCCTGGTACGACCCTGGAAGCCTCGTGTCGGGATTCTGAAACATCCACGTCCCACAGACCGAGTAAGGAACAATGTTCAGTGAAGGGCAATTCTCTCTTTAAACGCATTGGCAGCTCAGTTTCACCCCGGCACAACTTAGAAGCCGTGGCCCTGATGCCATCTCCTTTCTGTGTCGAGTTGGTATAAATGGAATCCCCACGGTTTCGGTGGGCAGGACGGTGGGCTTACAACACATCGTCACCACCACCTCCCAGGAAGGGAGCACGGAGACTCCCTCCTACACCTTCCCCTGTAAACAGCTCAGATACTGAAGCTAATCTGTGAGTTACTGCTCTTCCCACTTGTCCTGACATCTTCAATAGTCTGTGCTCATATACACGCAGCGCTCTCTGTTCCTGCAGCCCCTTTATAATGGTACAGCCTGTTTTAAACTGTCTTTCTTTATCTTTCATACTAAAGTGCATCACCTCACACTGCTCTGCATTGATTCCCGTCTACCAGCGTGTCACTGTCCTATTAGAGTTCCACACTGTCCTCCATAGACTTTACAATTCTTGCAGGTTTAGTACCATTTACAAACATTAAGATTGTCATAGTGTCACAGTCCCCATGAAACAACTGAACTCCTGTCCCACACACAGGAGTGTGAGCAAGTGAAATACTGATATATTCCCACGGACAGAGTCGAACACTGTCAATGGAATAACAAAAGTCCTGACATATACGAGACAGAGTAGATGAAATATTGACAAACCACAGGGAAAGATAAATCCGGATAGGTTCCACTTATCTATATTCACCAGGGTATAATGGGATGAAGGTGAAAGTGTGTACTATACCTTTAAGCGAGGGTGAATGCTGCTCTGAACTGAGAGCTTACAAGTACCTGTGATATGAGAGGATGGCAGACCCAGAAACAGTATATTACTGTAGAGCTGGAGTCGGGTTATAAGCAGTTAAGAGATACAGGGTCTCTTTCAGTTCACTTTCAGTGTTAAAAACTACATTGTTGTTTTTATTTAAACAGTGGAATTTGGGAGTTCTCTGTCACTCATATTTTAACAGTTTATGAGGCGAATTGAGCATTTATTTATGTTTAGTTTAAATTACCAGATGAGCTCAATGTTGTGTCCTAACAATTGCTGTGTGTTTATCTGTGTGTCTCTGTGTGGGGCAGGTCTGGCAGTTTCTGTGGTGCTTAAAGTGATGCAATGCCTCCCTCCGCTGGCCTCCACACGCCACTGCACAGGCATTGGTAGAGGGTGAAAACCAACAGGGATTCACTCAGAGAGGGGGAGGGAGAGGGCAGCTGCTCACAGCACCATCCAAACTGATGTCTTCTCCATGTACTGATCTAAATGTCCTTTAAACGTTGTAACTGTCCCTGTTTTCACCACTTACTCTGCAAGTTCATTCTACACACAAGCCAGCTTCTGTCTAAAATAATTACCTTTACTGACTTTTGTAAATCTTTTTCCCTCGCACGTTAAAATATCCCTCAGTTTTGAATCCCTAACTCTAGGGAAAAGACATCAGCCGTACAGCTTATCTGTACCCCTCACTATTTTATGAACCGCTGCAAAGTTACCCCTCCATCTCATACTCTCCAGTGAAAAATGTCCCAACCTATTCAGGCTCTCCTTATAGCTCAATCCCTCCATTTCCAGCAACATCCAGGTTAAACTCTTCTGAACCCTCTCCAGCTTAATAATATCAAGGTCAATGATATCAAAGTGAATAGTCAATGTATTTTATAAGTTGGTGGAGACCAAAACTAGAGGACATAGTTGTAAGAGGGGAAACATTTAAAAGTGACCTAAGGGCAGCTTTTTCACCCAGAGGCTGGTGTGCCTATGGAATGAGCGAGCAGGATGTCCAGACTGGACACAGTATTCCAGAAGAGGTCTCACCAATGTCCTGTACAATCTCAACATGACATCCCAAATCCGATACTCAAAGGTCTGACCATTGAAGACAAGTGTGTTAAACACATTCTTAACCACACTATTTATGTGAGATGCAACTTTTAAAGAATTAAACCTGACGGCCTAGGTCTCTGTTCTACAATACTGCCAAAGGCCCTACGTTTAATTGTATAGGTCCTGCTCTTGTTGGATTTAACAATTCCAATACCTCGCATTAATCCAAACTTAAATCCATCTGCCACACTTCGGCCAATGAGTGATATTACCACCTCCTCACCTTCCCCGTTTAATTTAAAATACCCACCCCTCTCCAGGAGACCTGCACACTCCGGCCTTGATTTTCACAAAGACCCTGAGCTTGGTTTGCCATGTGTGGTTAGGGGGAGGAGGGACAGATTGCAGACCCAGTCAGTGGGGAGGAGAGGCTGGCCAATAATCAGTGGCCTGGTATCATTTCATGGTTTTAGGCAGAGGGTAGACAAACGTGAGAGTTGGGTTCTACTGGTCGGTGTTTTGGGACCAGAAATTATGGTCTTTCTCCGTGTCTGGTGTTCAGTAATAAATATCTATTGGAGACCCTTCATTGGGCAGAGTATGTCTGCAGGATTTCTTTCCATAATATTGCAGACTACAGATAATAGCGATTAAAGACGTTCATAGTTAATTTCGATCTTGCACTTGTTTAACAAAACAAAATGTTTTGTGTAGTTCAGTAATGGTAACCTGATTATAATAAATCCACACCGAGCTGAACGCTGCCCCTTAAAATGTGACCCAAAATCTGGGTATAGTAGTGTCGTGGGTAGTGTCCCTGCCTCTGAGCCATGGCTCTGGGGTTTGATTCCAATTCCTGAAATTGTTTGGTAGTGTTCCTAGCTCTGGACCAGAAGGTGTAGATTCATATCCTGCCTGTTGCAGAGGTATGTCTCAGCATGTCAGGACAGGCTGATGAACAAACACACAGGAGAATAATGCTACAGCTTTATGGGTATTGCTGAGTGGTGCGCGTGTCCCTACCTCGGGGCACAAAGGTCTAGGTGTACATCCCACAGAAGTGTCTCCTATTATATCTGAACAAACTGATTAAACTGGTTTTAGAATTGTGACTTGATGGAGAAAGAACAGGTGTTGGTGTTGAATTTCAGCATTTCGGCCCGGGATTATTGAAAGTACAGCCATTCGTGTTGATTTAAGTCACATTTCGCAGGAGTAAAGGTTTATAAAATCAGAACGGTCATGGATAAGGTTTGTAGTCAAGGTTTTTCCCCAGGTTAGGGGCGTCCAAAACTAGAGGACATTGGTGGAAAGTGAGAGGGGAAAGATTTTGAAGAGGCCTAAGGGGCACCTTTTCACACAGAGGGTGGTGTGTGTATGGAATGAGCTGCCAGAGGAAGTGGTGGAGGCTGGTACAACTACATTATGTAAAAGGCATCTGGATGCTGACAGACCTACCAAGCTTTTCCAGCAATTTCTGTATTTGTTAAAACATTCATTTTAACACAGGTATCTGTGTTAGCTGTTTGAATACAGAATTGGCTGGCCAGGAGAAGACAGTGAGTGGTAGTGGAAGGAAAATATTCTGCCTGGAAGTCTGTGGTGAGTGGTGTTCCACAGGGCTCTGTCCTTGGGCCTCTACTCTTTGTAATTTTTTTTAATGACTTGGATGAGGGGATTGAAGAATGAGTCAGCAAGTTTGCAGATGACACGAAGGTTGGAGGTGTCGTTGACAGTATAGACGGCTGTTGTAGGCTGCAGCGGGACATTGACAGGATGCGGAGATGGGCTGAGAGGTGGCAGATGGAGTTCAACCTGAATAAATGCGAAGTGATGCATTTTGGAAGGTTGAACTCGAAAGTTGAGTACAGGATTAAGGATAGGATTCTTGGCAGTGTGAAGGAACAGAGAGATCTTGGTGTGCAGGTACATAGATCTCTTAAAATGGTCACCCAAGTGGACAGGGTTGTTAAGAAAGCATATGGTGTTTTGGCTTTTATAAACAGTGGGATTCAGTTTAAGAGTCGTGAGATCTTGTTGCAGCTCTATAAAACTTTGGTTAGACCGCACTTGGAATACTGTGTCCAGTTCTGGTCACCCTATTATAGGAAAGATGTGGATGCTTTGCAGAGGGTTCAGAGGAGATTTACCAGGATGTTGCCTGGACTGGAGGGCTTATCTTATGAGGAGAGGTTGACTGAGCTCGGACTTTTTTCATTGGAGAAACAGAGGAGGAGAGGGGACCTAATTGAGGTATTCAAGATTATGAGAGACATAGATAGAGTTGATAGCCAGAGACTATTTTACTGTGCAGACATGGCTAACACAAGGGGTCATAGTTTTAAGCTGGTTGGAGGAAAGTATAGAGGGGATGTCAGAGGCGGGTTCTTTACACAGAGAGTTGTGAGAGCATGGAATGCGTTGCCAGCAGCAGTTGTGGAAACGAGGTCATTGGGGACATTTAAGAGACTGCTGGATATGCATATGGTCACAGAAATTTGAGGGTGCTTACATGAGGATCAATGGGCTGCACAACATGGTGGGCTGAAGGGCCTGTTCTGTGCTGAACTGTTTTATGTTCCATGTTCTATATATTCTGAATACATTAAACATTTTATTTTTTAATGACGCAGGGCCATATAAACATACCTTCAAATCGACCGAGACCATTTTCTGCTGACGGTATGGCTCTGTGTATGACAGCAGCAATGATGCACCGACATGTAACAGGGAATGTGATGGAGACATAGTTTGGACAATGTACAAGGAGACCTCACATGATCCACTTTGGGAGAGAATGACATTATTGTGTGATTCACCTCAGAGAGTAGGAAAATGTAAACTGCCTGAGAAGGAACGGCCCATTGCACTCTCTTTCCTTCATTATTCCTCATCACAGTAACGTGTACGAGCTAAAAGAAAACTCTACTGTTATTGTTACCATTCTTATTTTTATAGAATCCCTGCAGTGTGGAAACAAGCCCTTCGGCCCAACAAGTCCATACCAACCTTCCAAAGAGTAACCTTCCCATGCCCTTACAGTTACAACTGACTAATGCACCTAAAGTTGAAATCGCTGAACACTATGGACTATATGATCAATCCACTTGAATTATACAGCTTTGGACTGAGGCAGGAAACGGGAGCGCCCATCAGAAGCTCACGCAGACAAGGGGAGAAGATGCAAACTCCACGCAGATAGGTGGCCGAGTCTGGAATTGAACTCATGCCCTTGATGCTGTGATGGAACAGTGCGAACTACTGAGCCACTGGGCTAACCTGGAACCTACTGACTGCCTAATGCAAAGGGAACTCAGCCAAATCAAATTCTCCCAGGATAAAATCCCATTGCTAGCAGCTGTGTGAGTACAATATCTTCAGAAGCAGAATAACATCTTGGACAACCTCTCAATGTTTCCTCTTGTCATTAGCTACACTAATTATTGGACAAGGTTCTTTCAACATGAAATTGCAGAGAATTTGTTTATTTGTGTGTGTGTGTGTGTGTGTGTGTGTGTCAGTGTTTTTGGAACGGGAAATATCGATTCTTTATTTGCAATACCCAAACGGTTTGCCATTCAGCATTCCATCATAGTTGGAGTAACATTGCTCTGGATCATAAACGTGCTATTTGAGCAGATTAAATAAACTAGCCTGACTTGTTCCTAAAACTGACCCTGACCCAGTCTGAGACAAATATCATCGGCCATATGACCGACCTGGTTATATTTAACATTTGTTGTGAGCAGTGGAGGAGAGGGACGAGAAATGGGACCGGTGAGCCTGATGTCGGTGATGGGTAAGTTGTTGGAGGGGCTTCTGAGGGATAGCATTTACATACATTTGAGAAGGCAAGGGCTGATCGGGGTCTTCAATGTGGCTTTCTGCATGGGAAATCATGTCTCATTAATTTAATTGAGTTTTATGAAGAGGTGACAAGGAAGATTGATGAGGGCAGTTTGGTAGACATTGTCAATATGGACCTCAGCAAGGTGTTCATAACATTCTGATTGGTAGACAGATTAGTAAGTTTCAGTCACATCGGATACAGAAGAAACTCGTCACAATTGGCTTGAAGGAAGAGCCTGGAGGCTTGTGAGCAGAAATTGTACACTTAATGGTTAGGGCTTGGTGAGTGTTGTGAGACAAACGGACATAGGGCTGCAGGTGCAATGTTCCTCGAAAGTGGAGTTGAATGCAGACAGTGTGGTACAGAACACTTTTGCAAATTTGCCTTAATCAGTCAGAGCATTGAGTATAGGAGTTGTGGTGGCATGTTGCATCTGTTCAGGATGTTGGTGAGGCCACTTTAAGAATACTGCGTACAACTCGGTTTTCTGCAGAAAAGATTTACACGGATGTCCCAGGACTGGAGGTTTGAGCTTTAGCGAGAGGTAGATTAGTTTGAGGTGTTTCCACCTGGAGTGTCAGAGCCTGAAGGGTGACATTATAGAGGTTTATAAAATCATCAGGGGCATGGATATTCTGAACATCCATGTTCTGCTCCCCAGGGTAGGGGAGATCAGAGCAGGAGAGTATAGGTTGAAGGGGAGAGGGCGAATGATTTAGAAGGGATCTGAAGTTAAATGTTTCACACAGAGAGTGATGTGTATACATAAAGTGCTGTCAGAGGAAGTGGTGAAGGCGGTTACAATCGCACATTTAAAAAGTATCTGAAAGAGGAGGGGTATTGGCCAAATGCTGGCAAATGGGACTGGATCAGATTTGATATCTGATCGGCGTGAACAGATTGGATTAACGGGTCTGTTTCTACTCTGCATGACTGATTTTATAGGAGGGATGACGAAAAATTTTGAAAGTACCTTTCAAATCAGAATCCTCTTCACTGGAAGTTTATCATGCCCCCGTGTTCATATTGATTGAAAGTTGCGTTAGTGAAATATTTGACAGAGAACTGAGTCATGGATAATGGGACGCAGACAGGAAAGTGGGGCTGAGACCCCAACCTGATCAGCCACAATCTTCTGTGCCTGGTAGAGAAGGTTCAATGTATCTAATGATTCACTCCTGTCCCTCAATCCCGTGTTCCTGTGTTCCATTCAGTCCATTAAACCTGTTAGGCAGGAGCATTTAGAGACTACTTACTTCTATAACCTGGTGCACAGAGACAGAGGAGATCATTCGGCCATTCAAGACTGTCCCACACGCTTTGAGGTGATTTGAGAAATGTAATTGTAAAACCCAGCCTGGGTATGAAAGAGGCCCCTCATCTCTCTTTACAGAGCTTCCCCTCTCTGCAACTTGTGCTCCATTTGTGGGTCATGTTGTAGACCCAAATTCACTATGAATACAGCTCTCATACCTCACCCAGGGATGGCTCACAAAATCCTCTGCTCTCCCTGACTGCAACATTCAATAACACAACATTCATGAAAATTATACCCACTAACTTTCTAATAACAGAATGTGAGAACATCAGACACAGGGGCAGGCCATTCACTCCTCAACCCTGCCTTGCCCTCCACTAAGATCATGACTGATCTGCTCTTGGTCTCAAATCCTCTTTCATACCCAATTCATCATCGCCCTCAACTCTCTGACAGGTCAATATCCATCTACCTCCTCTTCAAATACTTTCAGTCATCTGGCTCCCCGAACACTCTTGAGAAGAGAAATCCTGACATTCAATGCCACCTGTTTGAAGAAAACCCTTGCTGCTCCTATACCATGGCCTATTGATATGAACAAAAGAGGTTGACACAAGGGGTCAGGTAAAAATGACTGGTCCAGATATCAAGGCTTCTGTTGACTTCTGTTGACATCAAGGAGCTTAACAAATCTGAACTTAACGGGAATCAGACAAAACTCTCCAGTGTTTGGAGTCTAACATGGCACAAAGGAAGATGTTCATCATCTCAGTCCTGGCTCACCTCTGTAGGAGATCCTCAGGGTAGCTTCCTCTTCACAAACACCTTCAGCTGCTTCATCAATGTCTCCCCACCCCCACCCTCCTCACCATAATATCCGAAGTGAGGATGGTCAATGAGGATTCCACAATGTTCAGAATAATTTGACGCCCCTGTCAGCTTCTGAACTGGACTGTGTCCACGTGCAGCAGGACATGGACTCCATTGAGGCTTGTGCTTTTAAAGAGTCCGTAACATTCATATAAAGGACTGCCTGACACTGCATATTGCCACAGTAAAATAAGAGATCATTCCGCACCTCACACTGGTTTCACAGGAATATGAGGAAGTCGTTCAGCCCATTGACACTATTGGAGAAGAACAGGGACAGCCCATTCAGTGCCTCCAGCCTATTACTCAGGAAGAGAAGGATTCTAGTGTGATGGGCCACACCAGAACCCCTCGACAATATTTGAAGGCGGTAGCCGAGACTCTAATGTTTTCTTATTTTAAAGAAAATATAAAGTGTCTCTTCCAGATGCAATGTGACTGGTCAAACAACTCGGTATGAAGCATAACACCATTTACTTAAACACAATAGATTAAAAAAAACCCAAAAACAGAGGAATTTAGAATAACATAATTATATTGGACAAGTTAACAGAATAATAGATCTAGGAACTAATACTAATGAACTGTTCCAATACTGGAAAATTACATGAACACAGCCCTTGGAAAAAAGGAATATTCAGACACTGAACGACACAAATATTTCTACAATTTAGGATTTAAAAACAACACCAAGAGAAAATTCAGAAAGAATAGCTGCCAGGAGACATTCACATAAACTTTCAACTCAGTGGAGACCCCAATAATTTCTGATGTTACTGAGGAACCAAAACGCAGAAATCCTAATCTGTGAGAGCTGACCATACCCATTCCATCTGCATTACAATAAACTCAAGGCCTCACTAGTTGTTTATTCAAGTGGTCCTAACTAGCCAGCTTGGTAACAGTCATTCAATCTCTCTCTTAAAATAAACCAGAACAAAATAACCTCTTAAAGCTACTGCATCATCACACTAGTCAGCACATCGAGCTATCATACAGGAACCACGGGTAACCAATCAGGCACTTGACCCTGTCCAATCGGACGGGGAAGAAGCCAGTTAGTCCCTTGAATCACTTACACAGGTACAGTAGGAGGCCATTCCCATCTCAATGCACTTTCACAGGGGCAGAATGAGGTAATTGATGCTGATTCCTGATGAACGGCTTATGCTCGAAACATCGATTCTCCTGCTGTGCTTTTCCAGCAAACCACTGTCTACTCTGATCTTCAGCATTGGCAGTCCTCATTGTCTCCTAATTGATGCCCTAACATGATGACCAAGTGGAGCAGAGGCTGCACAGACAGACTGCTCCACGTTGTTCCTCGTAGCTCCGTCTGTCATGATACACATGTGGGACTTTAATGCGGTTCTCTAGTGATGAGGAGGGAAGCCATATGTCTTGTGTGAAGTCACAAGAAGGCACCTTCCATCTCCGAGAAGACAACCTGGTGTTCTCTATGTAGGGTGGAAGCTGGTGGGAATGGCTACCTGTTTCAGATGGAACGTATTGTGGCTGCTGTTGGGGATTGTGAGCAACATAACGTTCAGTACGGGTTCACACACCGACTGCACAATAACGTGGGGAGAGTTAATTTAGGAATATAAACTATTAGGAAAGTCACGCTAGACTGATGAATGGACTCTCTAAGTTCAAATAATGCTGATCTTGTTCATGTTGATCCTGTCTAGTGCACGTCCTGTTCAGTGTAACCTGTATGCCTTACTCTGTCCAAGTCTATTTCCACCCTGTGATCTGTCTGGCCATGCTTACTATGATCTGCCTCCACTGCTCATAAATAAAGTGTTCCCTGTACTGAGGTACGCGTGACAATAAATCAAACCAATGACTCCTGGGTAAAGTATGGAATTTCTGTTTTGGAAATAAGAGATTTCTGCCACTCCTCATGTTTCAGCATCACCATTTTTTCGTCTCTCACACTCTACAGGTTAAACACTCAGTTTCTTCACTCTATCCTCATGTTACCATCATCTGTGTCTGTGGTACGGGAACCATTCCTTACAAAGGACATCAAATCTGTACAGAATGCCCCAAATGCTCTCTCAGCAAGGTTCTACAACAGCTGAAAGATGGCTTTACTTATGTACTCGAATCACCTTACAATGACGGACAGCATGCCATTGACTGCACTCATTACTTACACACGGTTTGATTCGGAGCAGTCAGCATAGACTTGTGTTTGGGAGATCATGCTTGCCAAATTTCTTAGAGTCCTTTGATGAGGTTTGATAAGTCTCCAAATGGCAGGCTGCTCAGGAAGGTTACAACACGTAGAATGCATGGGAACTGGCCAGTTGGGTACACAGTTGGCTTGATGGTCGGAAGCAGAGGGTTTCATGGAAGGATGTTTGTCAGACCGGAGGCTTGGTCCATTGCTGTTTGGTATCTATGATTTGGTTGAGAATGTACAAGGTATGATTAATAAGTTTGCAGATGACACTAAAGTAAGTGGGAGCATGATCAGTGAGGAATATTATCAAAAATTGCACCAGGACCTTAATCAGTTGGGGAAATGGGCCGAGAAATGGAATTTAATATAGAAGCGTGAGGTCTTGCATTTTCGAAATTCAAATCAAGGTAGGAGTTTCATGGTGAATGGGAGGGCCTTAAGGGGTGCAGGGGGCAGAGAGACCTTGGTGCTCAGGTGCACGGTTCCCTGAGAGTGGAGTCACAGGTAGACAGGGCAGTGAAGAAGGCATTTGGCACAATGGCCTACATCAGGCAGGACATTGAGTATAGAAGATGGGAATTTATGTTTCAGTTATACAGGACTTTGGTAAGGCCGCACTTGAAGAATTGCGTTCAGGTTTTGTCACCTTGTTATGTGATTGATGTTATTAAATTAGAAAGAGTACAGGAGAAATTTACAAGGATGTTGCCAGGATCCAATGATTTGAGTTATAAGGAGAGGTTGGACAAGATAGGACATTTTCTTTAGCGTGTAGGAGATTGGGGGGTTTGTTATAGAGCTGTATAAAATCACGAGTGGTATGGATAGGGTTAATGCTCTCAGTCTTTATCCAAGGTGCAGAGAATCAAGGACAAGAGGGGATCAGTTTAACATTAGAAGGAAAGGAATAAAAGGGAACCTGAGGGGCCACTTCTTTCCACAGAGGCTGGTATGTGGATGAGCTACTCGCAGATGTAGCTGAGGGGGGTAAATTAACAACATTTCAAATGCATTTGGATAATTATTTGGATAGGAAAGGACTGGAAGGATATGGGCCAAGTGCAGGGAAATGGGGTTAGCGTGGATGGACATTTACAAGGTGGAGTCGAACCCCTCTGTTAATTAAAGCCAAGCACCCAGAAAAGCTCACCTCACCTCGTAATCTGTTAAGACCTCCTTTTAAACAAAAATTAACAACTTAGTTTCTTAACCTTAATAGTGAACACTAAACAACAACTATTCACAAATACATGTCCCTCTTTTCTTAGCTACTTACTATCTTACTCGAACTCTGTAAAAATATGTTGTTCCAACAACCCACATATTAAACATTACAATCTCAAGACCATACAGTCTCTATCTTCCCCGTTGTCTTCACTCTTTCAGCTGCATCTCCCTGGGTCATTTTTTTTGTTGTTGCAGATAGGTTTGCATGAACATGTGTCTTTGACAGAGAGTGTTTGAGATGGTCAGTTAGCACTCCTGCTCGACAGCAGTGGCTATACTGTTGGATGGCAGTAGCTCTCCCTCCAGTGTTCAAAATGTTGGGTTTATATACTCTTCATGATACAATAATTCTCATAATTTGATTGCTGTCCAGGTGTCCAAACAATAATATTCACATTCTGTTGGCTTCTGGTATCCTGAGCGTTATTTAAACTCTTTGGTTACATTTGAATGGCTGTCAAAACAGCAAACAAAATTCAGGAATCCATTTCTCAGCTAATGTTGACATGTGGAACAGTGTGACCTTCAGCTGGCATCTGTGGCTTTAATTTCTATTCAGCAAAACTGGATCTGTCTTAAAGTGTCCATATATGTTTTTGTCTTCATAACATCTCCCTGCTTCAGAAAATAAAATGAATTAGCAGAATGAAAAGATGGCAACATTTGTTTTCCTCTAACTCTTAATCCCAATTTTATGAAATACAAAAGTGTTAATCTCAGTTATATCATTCAAATTAATTCTGCACATCAATACAACACTGGAATAAGTCAAAACTTATCTACACTTTTTCCTTTAAATCTACTAAAACACATCTTCTATCACATTGTAGGAGCCACAGCATGTACATTTTGTAAGTTCAAAGTCGGTAAGTTAAGACTCCAATGAAATAGTCTCATATTCTGGTCTTTAAATATTCCAAAAAATGCGAGAGATTTGTCATTGTACACAACTATCTCCGACAATTTGTTTGTCATATACACATTAAAATATTGTCAGGCCAGTGTGAACTTAATCATTCTTGCTCAATAAGTAACCTGTCGGGGTCTCCATTTTAATTTTATGATTTTATCTTTAAGTTAATAACGTTCAACAATATATTCTGATTCATTTTCTGTGTGTGTGCATGTGTATGTATGTGTATATATCTCTGTTGTACGTCCATTAGCCTTTCAGGACGGAACACCTCTGCCTGTTCAGGTTTTTCCTGCACCGTTACATCAAACAGGGTGTCAGTTCACTGCGCATCAACTCATTTGTCTTTTTCGTTCGTTTTTCCTTCCTACTGTAACTTATGACAGTGGGATATTGTTACTACACAGTCTGGAAAAAATCCTGGATAATTTTCTTTTAACTCACCAATTCCCTCATCTTCCTTTGGCTTCACAAGGGGTGCCTCTCCCACCTCGCCTCCTGCTAAATCGTTCCCAAGATCAAACTGTATTCCTAGAACAGACACTCTGTTACTCACTGTCACTGTTACTTCCCCAATCTTGATTTGGCATTCCATCCTGATGTTACACAAGGGAATGCTTAACTTCTGTCCCCATTTCACAAGTTATCACGCTCTTGATTAACATGTCAGAAAGAGTGATAAAAACTTTCATCTCGTTCTATTAGAGGGTGAAAGAAAGTGAGGGCGGCAGATGCTGGAGATGAGAGTTGAAAAGTGTGGGCTGGAAAAGCACAGCATGTCGGCAGCATCCAAGGGGCAGGACATTGACGTTTCAGGCATACGTCCTTCATCAGGAAAGTGGGGCGTAAGGGAGGGGGAAGGAGGTTGAGAAATAAATGGATGGGTGGGGGTGGAGCTGGGTGAAAGGGAGCTTGAAAGGCGATTGGTAGATGCAGGTGGGGTGTGATGGTGATATGTCGGAGAGGGGAGTGATAGGACACCTATCGGTGGTAGGACAGCTGGAACCCTCAAACTGTACAGCATCAACGTTGACCTCATCAAATTCCAAATCTCCCCTCCACCAACCTCTCCCAGATCCAACCGGTCAACCTAGCACCGCCCTCTTGAACTGCCCTAACAGGCCATCTTCCTTTCCACCTATCGACTCCACCCTCCCCTCCGACATATCACTATCACTCCTACCTACATCTTCTTATTGCCTTCCCAGTGACCCTCCCACCAATTCAGGTACTACTCTCGTATTTATCCTCCAGCCCCCTTGTCCCCCCACCACGTTCCAGACGATGGGTTTCTGCCTGATATTCGATTGTCCTGCTGTTCGGACGCTGCCTGATCTGTTGTGCTTTTCCGGCGCCTCACTTGCCAACTAATAGAGAGTGAGCAGATCCCTTATCTCACAAAATTATAATTTCTTATCCTTCTCCCCCTGTTCTTTCTGAGTAAACTTTACCTACAGAGGCGAATTCTTTAGAGAGATCAGGCACTGCCTCCATACCCAGTTCTTGCCTAGGCTGTGCAATGTCCTGCAGCTCCTCGGCTGCACTTGGGGTCTCCTTTACCAGTTCCACTAATGCCACTGGCTTAACCTCTTCTACCGCATCTTTCCCCAAAGTGTCTTCCTTTAACGCCCCGCACAGTGTGTCCCAGCTTACTGCAGTGAAATCAACTTTTTCCACGTGCCCTTCTTAAACCATTCTATGTGTTCCACTCCCTTATAGTGAGCGCACCTGAGGCCTTTCACCACCTTTCAACCCCCTTGGGCTTCTTTCTTCACCTGTGGTAAACTATTGTGAGCTACTGTTCGCTTTCTAATGTGTGATCTTCCCTTCTCCCAAATTCTATCCCCCACAGGATGAAATTCCTGCCAGAAGCTAAATTTCATCACATGACACAATGCATATTTACCTGCTATTTCTGCCTCGCTTTTCACTTCTTGAATTTTCTATTCATTCACATGAATTTTTCCTATCTCTGGAAGTGAGTCGTTTAACTTCTCCAGCTGATTAATCTTCCTTCAAGCCTCACAGGTCTTATGCATTTTTAAGGCCATAACCCACCTATCAAAATGACTGTGGTTAATTCTTTCAAACTCAATATAAGTCTGACCTGGTTCCGTCTCTATTTTTCCGAATTTCTGTCTATATGCTTCTAGTACCAATTCATAACGAATCAAAATAGCCAATTTGACATCTTGATAATCTCTTGATCCCTCGTCTGACAGCGCTGCACATACCTCACTAGCTGTGCCCACCAGATTAGTCTGAACTAGCATTACCCACAAGTTCACTGGACACGGCATCTGCCGTGTCATTTTTTCAAATGAAATTAAAAAAGTTTTTGACATTTTTCTCACCGAAATACGACAAGTGACTAACCTAGTTGTATACATCCCTACGTTGTCCCTTCATCTCCATCCTGTTAATTTAACTTTCTTACCTAATTCCCAACTTCTGAATTTCAATTCCCCTATCTCTTTCTTTCTCTTCTCTTTCTCTTTTTTCTCTCTCTGTTTCCGCCCCTTTACTTATCGTCTAACTCCAGTTGCCACATTTGCAATTTAAGTTTTTATAACTCTACTGCAGTTGCCTATTTCTCTGATACATCAAAGTGCTTGACCAACTCCATTACAATTTCAGCTTCCCTTTTCTCCCTGTTAAACCCAATTCCAACCTATTTGCTAATTCTAAAAAATGTCCTCCGTCTGGCTTTCTAAATTTCCTTGGAAGATTTGGGAACCTCTTCAGTAATGTTAAAAGCCATTTCCCTCACTTTTCATTTAACCAACCACAAGGAACAAAGTTAAACGAATTTTCCCAATGGTTTCATTTGAAGCTCAAAGTCACTAATTGCAATGAGTTGGAATTTGCTGGGATCTGTTGTATCACAGATCTGTTCAAGTCTGTCCAAATGCCATATGGCAAGGCCCCAAACTGTATAACATCAATGTCAAACCCCTCTGTTAATTAAAACCACATACCCAGAAAAGCTCACCTCACATCATAATCTGTCAAAACGTGAGCGACAGAGAACTCCTAAATTCCACTAATAAACAAAAAAAACCAATTTATATATATGCAAGTTAGCTCACTGAGCTTGAAGGTATGTTTTCAGAAGTTTTGCCACCATGACTATGTTTCTTAAATTGGGTGAAGTCATTTCAGGTTATTTTAACAATAGAATGTAGACAGAATCTAAATTGATGAGTTTATTGATGGACTTCTGCTTAGAATACCATTCCTCTAAAAAGGTCCTTGCGTGTCTTAGTATGTGTGTGTGCTTTGTCCCAGTCAAAGTGGTGCTCTTCTTTGTCTGTATGTATGGAACATAGTGATAGTGCGTCATGTCTTTTGGTGACTACTTGGTGTTCATGTATCCTCGTAATACGACAACAGGACAGTTTCAATGGTGGAAAAAAGATTGTATATATACTGTTTAATCAATGTGTGTGTGTGCAGATAAGTCACAAATGATGAATAAAATTGATAAAATATTAAAACATTATTTGATCCTCTCAACGTTCCCTCTTTTTCTGGGATTCCCAACTCTAATTTCTCATTCTTACTTGGATGTGTGCTCAAAATTCTTGATTCTGGTGTCCCAACTTATTTCAATATGTTGGCCTGCTGGGTTCTTTCCAAAGCTAGTGTCAGTCACATTATTGGAGATAAATATTCTGGCATCAGACTCAGCATTTGAGCATATCACTCTGTTGCACATGCACTGTACAAAGGACCACAGCACACAGGCATTGCCAAAATATTCAGGGATGTTCATCTGCTTCTTTCTAGAATATGGTTTTCTCATTTTCCATATTTCCATATCTATATACTCTGTCTCTCGTTCTCCCTTTGTAGTTGGTTTAGAATTCCACCAATCATTCTTCGTGTCCCATCTCTCAAAGCTCCTTCTTTTAGTTTACATCTCTTCAAGATGTAATGAAATTATAATTGAGCAATGTAACTACAAAGGCATGCGGGAGGAGCTGTCCAGAGTTAATTGGAAGGGGAGCTGAGCAGGAAAGACCATGGAGCAGCAATGGGAGGAGGTTCTGGGGATAATTTGGAAGGTAATACAAGAAATGCAACCCAAAGAACATGAAACATACTCATGGGAGGACAAGGCAGCCATGAGTGATAAGGCATCAAATCAAAAGAGAAAATATACAATGTGGTGAAGATGATTGGGAATCCAAAGAATTCATTGGCTCTGAAACTACATAATTCTGGTATCACTGACTCCACAGAGCTCTTAATCATGATCAGGGAAAGAAACAGAGGAAAAACAATCACTTTAAACACAGAAGATTGTATTTCTCAAGGAAAAAGATTCAGGTGAATTAAGCGTTTGAATTAAGATAAGTTACGTACTTTTGCAGAATGTGTCAGATTGGAAGCAAGACCCGGGGAGACAGACCTTCAGCAGAATGAGAGTTTGAAATTGAAGTATTTCCACATCAGAAACCAGGTTAGGTCACTGAGTGCAGGACTGATGGGTGAATGGGTCTCAGTGAGAATTGGGGAACAGACAGCAGAATTGCATCGCAGATATTGCAGCTGTAAACTGCGTATTCATGTAGTGCGTTAGACCACAGCAGCGGGAGAAGCAGAACAGCATCGAACCACAACCTGTAACTTTTTGCCAGGATAACACTTCAGTCTGTCATTACCATCAACAGCATCTATGGCTCAGTGACGATGTGGGTGAACATGTCAGAGTCAGAATCAAATGAACCTTAACCTGATGCTAACTCATTAAAGCTACCAGACTTGACCAACAGATCTGAACGAAGCCCTGCAGTCCTGCCACATTCAGTTATAAATGGTGATGGACGATTCAACAAATAGCTGGAGGAGAGGGCTCCACACACATCCCCATCCTAAATAATGGAACAGACCTGCACATCAATGTAAAAGAGAAGGATGTTTTATCTGCACCAACTTCTACCAGAAGTGTTGAGTCAATGATAATCATCACCCTCGCCATGATGCCCACAAAATCACAGATGCCAGTCTTCAACTAATGTGATTCGCTGCACGTGACATGAAGAAACAGCTGAACACAGTAGATATGACACAGGCAATGGGCCAGGACACCATTCCTGCAATAGAACTGAAGACTTGTGCTGCACAACAAGCCGTGTCCATGGGGGAGCTTTTTCATTCCAGCTCCAACTCTGACATCTCCCTGGAAATGTTAAAAATTACTCAGCTAAGTCCCGTTCCGTAAAACGGGAATAATTACAATCTGATCAATTACCACCCCCTCAGTCCCATCACGACAGTCAAATTGGTGGGAGTTCTTTTTGACAGAGCTGTCAAGCAGCACAGAAATACTCTGCTCAGTGTTGTCTCTGACAGGTCCCCATGTGGAGATGGTGCTGTTGTGGAAATGTCACTGGATTACTAATCCAAACCAGGCTAATGCTCTGGCAGCAGGTGGAAGTTAAAGACAATTAATAAAATATCGAGATCTAAAATCTGGTGTCAGTAACAGTGACCTTGAAGCCAATATCGATTGTAAACAAAATTTCCTTCTCCAATGTACTTTTAGGAAGTGAATCTCCCGTGATTTCCTGGGCTGGCCTAAAACTGACTCCAAAGACCCTGACATGTGATAAACATTTCAATGGTCTCTGAAACGGCCAATCAAGGCACTCACTTGTATCAAACTGCTCCGAGGACTGAAAGGATGAAACCGGACAGAACATCCGGCCTCAGCATCAGTGTCGGAAAAGGGAATGGGAACATAGTCCTGTTGACCCTGCAGAGACCTCCTCCTTAACATCTGAGAACTTGTGACAACATTTACCGAGCTTTCTCACAGACTGCACAGAAACAGCGGGAAAGGAGTAGGTCATACAACACATTGAGCCTCCCCCATTCTAGTGCATGGAAAAAAATCTCCTCAATGCAATTAGCCCACATGATATACATATCCGTTAATGTGAGTAACCTTTGGAAGTTATAAAATACGAAATGCAGTAGTACGTTTGGTCCATTGAGTTTGCTAACCCATTCCATGTAATGATGGTTGGCCCTTCATTTCCACACCGTACTCCTGCTCTCCCACCATCTCTTTACTGTCTCTAAATCCTTATTTATAATCAGTGTCTTGGTTTCCAGGTGCAAGCCAATTCCCCATGTTCACCAGTCAGTGAGTGCAGACATTTATTCTCATCTCATTGCAGAGTGACCTGCCTTACCTAATACTGTGGTTCCTTGTTTTAGTCATCCCAGCCAGGGGAATATCATCCCTGCTTTTAATCTGTCTCACCCTGTCAGAGTTTTGTATATTTCACTGAGATCTCCATTCATTTTCCTAAACCCCATGGAATATTGGCCCAGTCACCCCAAACTCTGCTCCCACAACAAGCCCATCATCCCAGATATCAGTCTGGTCATCCTTAACTGCTCTCCCTCAGGTTTGTCCTTTATTAGGTAAGGAGACCAAGCCTGCACACAATATTGCACAATACTCGAGATGAGATGTCTCCAAAGGCCTGTATAGCTGCAGTAAGACACCCTTTCTCCTGGACTCACATCCCCCTGAAATGAAGGTCAACACACCATTTATCTTCCTCACTGCTTTCTGTTTCTGCAATATTGCTTTCAGCGACATATGTACAAGGATATGCAGATCCTTTTCCGTGTTATAGCTCCCCACTTGGTGGGTCTGTGTACACTGCTCAGCGTGTCAATGCCATGCCCAGTATTGACTTCTGGTTAGAGCACTCACTGCGCTGCAGGGATCTCAGAGGTTGACGCAGAAGGAAACAACAAAAAGGAGCATATGTCCCTTTGTAAATCAACGTGTTTCAACCAATCCTTTTCAAATTGTAGGATTCCAGTTTATCATTTCCACCAAAGGGCACACCGTCACCTCTATCCGCATTGTTCTCCATCTGTCACGCATTTACCCATTCAATCCATTTGTCTTAGTCTTCTAGGTGCTTTTTTACATCCTCCGCACCTACTCACAATCCCACATCCGTTAGTGCTGTCTGCAGGCTGGGTTGTATTGCATCTGATTCCAGCAACCAAATATTTAAAGGACATTGTGAACAGCTGGGCCCCAAACACCGATCTCTGTGATACCTCAGCAACCGTCCTCTGCTAATTTCTATTCTGTATTTCGTCAATCTGGGTGTCACTGGCTGGGCCAGCATTTATTACCTGTCCCTAGTTGCTCTTGAGAAGGTGGTGGTGAGCTGCCTTGTTGAACACCTGGTTGACCTCCAATGCCATTAGGGAGAGAATCCCAGGATTCTGACCCAGCGACTGTGAAGGAGCTGTGATATATTTCCAAGTCAGGATGGTGAGTGGCTTGGAGGCGAACCTAAAGATGATGGTATTTCCATAGCCGTGGTCCTTCTAGATAGAAGTGGCCGTGAATTGGTAAGATGGTTTCTGAGGATCTTTGGTGAATCATTTCATTGCAGCATGTGGATAGTAAAACACTGCTGCTGCTGCTGCTGCGTGTTGATGGTGGAGCCTTGTGAATGAAGGGACAGCCAAACTGGCTGCTTTGTCCTGGATGGTATAAAGCTTCTGGAGTGTTGTTGGGGCTGCACTCATCCAGGCAAACTGGGAGTCTTCTGTCACACTTCAAACCTATATTGTATTGACATGCATTGTAGATGATGGACAGAATTTTGGAAGTCAGGATGTGAGTTACTCGCCGCAGCATTCCTAGCTTCGGACTTGCTCTTATAGTTACAGTGATCATGTGGGGAGACCAGTGCGTTTCTGAGCAATGATTACCCACCAGGACTTTGATACTGGGGGATTCAGTGATAGTACCACCATTTAATGCCAAGGTGCAGGTTAGATTGTATTTTATTGGTGATGGTCACGGTCTGGCATTTGTGTGGGCTGAACATTACTTGCCACTTGCCAGCCTAGATACTGTCCAGATCTTGTCGCATTTGAACATGGACTGCTTCAGTATCTGAGGAGCCACAAATGTTGCAGAACATTGTACAATTATTAGCGAACATCCCCACTTCTGACCTTAACATGGAGGGAAGGTTATTGATGAAGCAGCCCTGAAGAAGTTTCTGTTCACTGCTCGAGGGACTCCTACAGACATCGAGCTGAGTTGACTGTCCTTCATCAACCATGACGATCTTCCTACGTGTCAGGTATGATTCTAAGCAGCGGAGAGTTTGCCTTTGATACCCATTGAATCCAGTGTTGCTAAAGCACCTTGATACCACACAAGGTGGAATGCAGCCTATCACTCTCACCCTACCTCTGGAATGCATCTCTTTCGTCCATGTTTGAATCAAGGTAATGAGGTCACGAGCTTAGTGGCCCTGGTGGAGCCCAAACTGGGCGTCATTGACAGGGTATTGATGAGCAGGTTGCTGCTTAAAAGCACTGAGACCTTCCACTACTTTACTGATGATCGAGAGTAGACTGATGGAGTGGTAATTGTCCTGATTGTATTTGTTCTGCTTTTTGTATACAGGAGATACTTGGGGTAATTTTCCACATAATTAGGAAAAGCCATTGTTGTAACTGTATTGAAACAGTTTGGCTGGGGGAGTGGCAAGTTATGGAGCACAAGTTTCCAGTACTATTGCCAGAATGTTGTCAGAGTATGGACCCCATAGAGTATCCCGTATTTCCAACCGTTTCTGGATATCGCATGGACTGAATCGAATTGGTTGGTGACTGGTAACTGAATTGCTGAGGACCACTGAAGGAGGCTGAAATGGATCATCCACTCAGCATTTCTGACTGAGAGTTGTTACTAGTGCATCAGCCTTATCTTATACACTGAAGTGCTGGGCTCTTCCATCATGGAGGAAGGCGTTATTTGTGAAACCTCTTCCTCCAGTGAATTGTTTAATTGTCTCCAACATTTCTCGACTAGATGTGGAAGGACTGCAGAGCTTACATCTGAACCGTTGCTTGTGAGATCACTTAGCTCTGTCTATCACTTACTGCTTATGCTGTTTGGCCCACGAGTAGTCCTGTTTGGTGGCTTCGCCAGGCTGAGACTTCATTTTCAGGTCTGCCTGGTTCTGCTCCTGCCATCCTGCACATCCATTGAACCAATGTTGATCCTCTGGATTGATGGTAATTGTTGCGAGGGGGATATGCCAGGTCATGAGGTTGTGCGGCTGTACAATTCTGCTCCTATAGATGAACCACAGCACCTTATGGACACCTAGACTTGAATTGTTAGATCTGTTCGAAGTCTGCCCTATTTCGCACTATGATAGTACCACCCAAAATAGTGAATGTTATTCTCAATGTGCAGGTGTGATTTTGTCTCCACAATGACTATGCGGTGGTCACTCTTAACGATACTGTCATAGGCAGATACTTCTGCAGTTGGCAGATTCGTAAGGCTGTGGTCAAGTGTATATTTTCCTCTTGTTGGTTCCTTCACTGACTGCCACAGAACCACTGTAGCAGTTATATCCTTTAGGACCCAGCCTTCTCGATCAATAATGCTGTAGCTGAGATACTGTTGGTGGTGAACATTGAAATACCCCACCCAGAATGCTACCCTCGTGCTTCCTCCAAGTGTTGGTCAGCATGGAGGAGTACTGATACATCAGTTGAGAGATGCTGGCACTTGGTAATCAGCAGGAGGTTTCCTTTCCCAAATGCAAACTAATGCCATGGGATACGGAGTCACTGTTGAGAATTCCAAGAGCAATTCCCTTCTAACTGCATCCCACTGTGCCGCCACCTATGCTGTGTCCATCCTGCTGATGAGACAGGACATATCCGGGGAAGGTGATGGGGTGTCTAGGTCATAGTCATACTCACAGAATCATACCTTACAGACAATGTCAGGCTGTTGCTTGATGAGTCTGTTTATTTCTATTCACTGTTTACTGCCAGCTGTCCCATTCTCGAAACATGTCTACATATTAGCCCAAATCCACTCAGATTTGATATTGCAAATAGGGCTTGGACCTTTACCAACGTTTTCCTAAAAATCAAAATGTTTTACATCCATTACTGCTCTTTCATTTGTCAGCCAGTCTGCTTCTCAAACATAATTCCCATTTCATAAATCTATGTTAGTGTTGTCTATGACTATTACTTTCAGCCACAATAATTTCTGCGAAACCATTTACTTACTATGTTCTATGTTCCAGGCCACGTACTCTATCATTTTCCCACATCAGACTTGGTTTTCCTTATATTGTTAGAAAGTTTTGTGAAGACAGAACTGAAGTAGTGGCTTTATAGTTCTGCCATTTCCCTGTTCCCCATTCTCCATTCTCTGGTTCCAAACTGTAAGGAAACTACACTTGTTTTCTCATATTTCTCACATTGATATAATTTAACAAGCTATTACAGTGCACACTTATGACCCTTATGAATATAACTCTTCAGAAACCCATCAATTCCTGCCTTAAAATGCTCCAATAATTGACCTTGAACATGGTACACTCACTGGAGCAAAGACTCTGTGCCAACAGAAGTACAGCACGATCTATATTAGTGCCACTTTCTACAGCAGTCCCATAGCCTGGAATGTTATGGCACTTCCAAGTGCTTGTCCAAGTACTTTTTAACGATTGTGAGGTTAATCGTGATAATTCCCCTCTCAGGAAGTAATCCCAGAAGCCCACACCTCGAGGTGAAAAAATGTTTAAATCATCTCTGAACCTCAAACTTTTCACTTTAAAAGTGTGCTCCTTTGTTCTTGACCCTCTGACTAAAAGGAACAGCTGCTGTCTATCCACCCTGTCCGTGTCGCTTATAATCTTATCCTTCTGAATCACTGACTCCTCAGCTTTCTCTGCTCCAAAGTAAACAACCCGAGCTTATCCAGCCTGTCTCTATAGCTGATATGCTCTACCCCAGGGCACATCCTGGTGAATCACCTCTGCACCCTCTCCAGGACAATCACATCCTTCCTGGAATGTGGCTCCCAGAGCTACATACAGTATTCCATTTTGGCCGAACCAAAGCCCTGTGTAGGTCTTATATCCCCACCCTGATTAGGAAACACAATACTCAAGGTCCAATTCTTAACTAGTCCATTAACCTGCCCAGCAGCAAGTGAGGATTGCAGATGCTGGAGATCAGTGCTTTAAAAATGTGTTGCTGGAAAAGCGCAGCAGGTCAGGCAGCATCAAAGGAGCAGGAGAATCGTTATTTTGAGCATAAGCCCTTCTTCAGGAATCTGCCCGAAACGTCAATTCTCCTGCTCCTTTGATGCTGCCTGACCTGTTGCGCTTTTCCAGCAACACATTTTTAAGCATTAACCTGTCCAGCCACATTCAGGGATGTGTGGCGAAGCACAATCTGAGCTTCCCAGTGTGCTGCCATTCATTGAGTCCTCCCCTGCCTGGTTCCTTCTCCCAATGTGCATCACCTCATATTTATCAAGGTTGCATTCTATCTGTTATTGATCTGCCCATATGACCATTTCATCTGCATCTTCCTGTAACTTAAGGCCTTCCTGCTCACTGCGAACCAACCGGTCAATCTTTATGTCAAACGTACACTTACTTATGACACCTCCCTGCCTCTCCAACTAGCCCCCTCCACATTCACATTTACTTTTGTTATGAATAACACAAACAATAAGGGACACATCACTGATCCCTGTGGTACACCAGGCGACACTGATCTCCGTCACACAAACAGCCTTCTCTCACTACCCTCTGCCTCCTGCCACTAAGACAATTTTCGTTGTAACTTGTCAAGTTATCATTTATATTGTGAGATTTTACATTATTTTTCAGTTTCCCAGCTGGAAATTTGTCAAAGGCTTTCCTACAAAGCTAAAGAATCGACCTCCTCAAACTAATTCAATCAAATCCATTAGATGTCACTTCCTTTTGTTAAAGTCATGATGATTATCCCTGATCAGACCTTTCGACTCTGATTGGAGTTCAATTTTCTCCTTTCCTATTTTCTCCAGTAGTTTCCTTCACAGTGACTTAATATCCGCTCGTCTATAGTTCCCTGGTCTATCTCTCCCACCCGAACTATGAAGTGGAATCGTGTTAGCAGTTCTCCAGTTCTCTGGCACCTCCCCTATGGTCAGATCCGAATTAAAATATTCAGTCAGGGTCTTTCCTCCATTCACTCCAACAGCCGCCTGTAATACAACTCATTCAGACATGGAGATGTGTCCAAATTTATACAGAACAAAGCCTCAAATCCTTTATCGTATTTTACATTCAATCTGTTCAAGAGTTTCCCCATCTCATTGAATTCTGTACTTGTCTTCTCCGTCTCTAAAGTAAAATAGATGTAAAGGTCTCATGTAACAATCCATCAATGTTCTCCAGCTGGACACACAGATTGCCCCCTTTGGTTTCTAATGGACACTAACTGTTTGCTGATTATTCTGCTCTACTTGTTCGTGTAGAATATTGTGGGATTCTCCCAGATCTCGCCTACTTATACTTCTCCATGTCCCTGTTATTCAGTCCCCTCTATGTTTCTAAGTTTCACTGCAACCACCTCTCATGTTTCAAAACTCGAGATCACAGGGTGAGTTTCCACATCAGAAAATCTTGCCGTTTCAGGGATGAATCTGAATAATACCTTTTGCAGTTCCTCTGTAGTCAATATCTTATTTCTTAGATTGGGTCTCCGAACAATACAATACACTCTCATGAACACTCGATACAACTGGTGCACGACATCTTCTATATTCCAATTACAATCGCCTGAATGTAAAACTATTTTTTTCTTTGCTATTTTCATATGTTCTTCCTAATACCTCTCGCTTTAACTTTTCTTATGAGCTTACTGTGTGAGTTTTTTTTTTAAATCTCATGAATATTCAACTCTACGTTATCCATTGGTTCTTCATTGCCTATGTCCACAAGAATCATCTTCAAACCATTCCCAAAAAAATGTTTGCCACTTCTGGTTTTCCTTTCATCGGTATATTCTCACACTCCCAAGTTATGTTATTACCTTGTAAGAATCTAGTAGCATGTTCTTTGAGATTGAGTCCAACAGACACCCGACTGCAGATGACAAGATAACTGCTCTGTAGTTCACCTCTCTCCATCTTCATCCTTTCTTAAACTGTTGGATAATATTTGTAACCTTTGCCTTACACAGATTGGCTAAATGACTTTCGAGAATGTGTCAGAAGATAAAGTAAAAATCCGCGATGCAATCATCATGTCTATTGCTGCTTCCTCATAAATCCTTGTGTGAAGTACATCTGGTCTGTCAGATTTATGAATATTCAATCCAGCTTTCTTTTCAAAGATGACCTCAACATTGATAAGAATAATCTTAGACTTTACTTACACAAATCCCATGGTCACTTGGTATTTCTGGAAGAATTTCTGGACATTCTTCCAATGAAGGTAGACGCAAATAAACTGTTTCTTTTACCTGAGATTTCTCTGTTCTCTGCAATAAACTATCCTGAACGCACATCAACTGTTCCACATTTGACCTTGTTTTTATTTTTTTTCATACCTTGACAGATGCTTTTTAGCAGTTTTTATGTTTTTCTTTCGTTTCCATGCTTTTTCTCTTTTCGATTTTCTTCTCAGTTTCTTGGTCATCCTTTGCTGGGTCCTATAATTCTCTGAATCCACTGGATTACGACAACTTGGCATTTTTCTAAGCTGCTTCCTTTCATCTAATAAGTAAGTGAAGGTGGGGTTGAAAATGATACTCGGAGAGGAGGGTGGACCAGATTGATAGCAAGGAAGGTAGACGCATAGGAATGTACAAAAGGGCAGTGCTGACTTGGAAGGTTGGAGTGGGATAGGGTGGGATTCGGGGAAATGGGGAAATCCACTATGATCCCCTGTGTTTGGAGGGTCCCAAGGCAGAAGAGGAGGCTTTCTTCCTGCAAGCTTCTGGTGGCTCGGGTTTGGTGATGGAGCAGGTCCAGGACCCTCATGTCCTTGGCAGACTGGGAAGGGGAGTTAAAGTGCTCAGCCACAAGGCGATGGAATTGTTCAATGTGGCTGTCCCAAAGATGTTCTCTGAAATGTTCCACAAGTTGACCTTCTGCCTCGCCAATGTAGAGAAGAACACATTGGGTTCAATGGATGCAGTAGATGAGGCGGTCTGTCTCCCTTCATCACCTATCACTTTCAACCCCACCTCCATCTATCTACCGCAATCCCTGCTAACCTCCCCCCTGCCTCACCCCCTTCTCATTTATCCCTCAGCCCCCTTGGCCCATAAGCGACATTCCTGATGAAGGCCTTATGCCCGAAACATCGATTTATCTGCTCTTAGTATGCTGCCTGACTGTGTTTTTCCATCACCACACTCTTCGCCTCTGATCTCCAGCATCTGTAGTCCCGACTTTCTCCTCACACCTTGATGGCTTGCATGACTCAGATTTATAACAGTTACTTCAAATAAAACAAAAACTGTTGTGTACTCAAACAGCATAAAAGAAACCCAGTGCATTGTGGGCACTGTTCCCAAAAGGTCCTTTCCAGCAAATTGTTCAATGAGCTCTTCTGATCACTCACCACCAATTCCTAAATCACCTGATCTCCAGCTCAGTGCTCAACATAATGCTCATGTAAACCATCTCACACGTGGTCACGAAATCCATCTTTTTCCAGCATTAGCATTCAATTGGGTTAACACAGTTTAGATATAATTTAAACATATATCGTTACTGCAGTACCCACAACTGTGTATAACTCATTTCCTGTTTTATAACATGTCCTGCATTTGTATTGCAGCTTTCATTTTGCTATTTAACTCCCATCAATGTTTGCTCCTCCTTGCTGTTTTTGCACTCCACCTTACTAGATTCTACGGAATCTGAGCGATGTGGGCTCTGGGGAGATTAATGGCAGAGATCATCTCGCCACATCATTTATGATCTTCTCAAACTTTAATTTCTCCAGATCTCCCGTTATGCTGCTGGAGTAGAGAGGACAATGATCTTCCAACAATGCTCTGTATTCCCCCAGAGAGCTGAGACTGCTCTAACCTGGGTGGGAACCTTACAACAGGCTGGGAAAGTGTTGCTGCTGCTGTACAGGAAGATCACATCTAGAGTAGTGTGTACAGATTTAGCCTCTTCTACGAAGAAAGGGTGTTGTTATATTGGAAGCAGCTCAGAGATGGTTCCCTCAACTGATTCTTGCAATGAAGGTGCTGGCTTATAACGAAAGGATGATCAGGTTGACCCAGTAGCCATTGGAGTTTACAAAAATTAAAGAAGATCTTATTTTAACATAGATGACTGAAGGAGTTAACAAGTGAAGTGAATTACACAGATAATGGAGGAATCCGTTCCGTTCTCCAGCCTCTTACACAGGAACAACAGGAGGATATTCAGGTCTTCGACCCTGTTACACCAAAACAGGACGAGGCTATTCAGACCCTGGAGCCTGACATACATTTACAGAAGGAGGCCAATCAGCCCCTCGAGCCTATAACAGTAGGCCATGCTGCACCAGTATCCAGTTAAACAGCAACAGGATCAGTCCATTCAGCCTCCTCAAGTCTGTAACATAGGAACTGGAAGAGGCCACACAGTGACTGGAGATTTTTACACTGGGATAACAGGAGGTCATTCAGACCCACTGAGTCTATTGCAAGGGAATTGGATAAGGATAAAAACAATCTGAGACTTATTTCATGAGAAAGGAAGAGGTAATTTAGACACGTGTCTGTTATATGGGAACAAGAGAAGAACAATCAATCCCTCGGTCCCATCTCCGGGATACATGAGGAGACCATTCAGTATTTCCATCTGTTATGGAGAAGTATGATAAGACCCATCAGCTCCTCAAAATGTTACCCAGCAACAGGAAGATTCCATAATCTCCCAATCTTCGAAAGCATCAACAGGAGGAAGGCATTCTGGCCTTGGAGATGGCAACATGGGAACACCAGAAAGATGTCAGCCCATCGAGTTTGTACACCAGCAGGATAATGAGTCCATCCAGTCACACATGGCTCTACTCAGTAATTGGAGCAGATCTCTTAAAAACGTTTGCCCATTAAATAGGAATTCAAAGAAAACGTAAAGGCTTTCGAAAGGGAAGAACTTATAATAATGTTATACATTAGGGACTAACGTGTAACAATAAACTATTGTAATTTAAGGCAAATTCTTAGAGTCCATTGTTCAGGACATTTGCCATGTTAAACCACAATCCATCAGAGTCAACATGGTTTTACGAAAGCTAAACCTTGTCTGAATTGTTTGCTTGAGTTATTTGAAGATGTCACAAACAAGGTGGATCGTGGGAATCCTGGAGATGGAACATATCTGGTCTTCCTGAAGGCATCAGATATGTCGCTTCTCCAAAGTGTAAGTGGTAAGATCAGACAAAATGGGTTTATGAGTAATTTATTAGCTTGGATGAAGGATTGGTTAACCAACAAAATGTAGTCAGATGGAATAAATGTGTTATTTTCTTTTGGCAAATGCAGTTTGTGGGGTGCCATTGATTTCAGGACTCACGCCTCAAACATTTGCGATCAATGGTAGTACTGCACTCGGTTGATGGGATAGGAAATGCGATGCCACATTTTCAGATGACACTAACATTGGTGAGAAATTACTTCGGAATGATGATGCAAGTGATTTAAAACTATATGGACAGGTTGGATGAATGGGCCAACATTTGGCAAGGAAAATTAAAGTGAATAAATATGGGACTATTCAAGTTGGCCAGTATAGTAGAAAGACAAATTATTATCTAAATGGAGAGAAAGTTCAAAGTGCTTAGGTGCAGAGGGATCTGGGTGTCTGCTTGCATATCACAGAAAACCTGCCTGCAGATACTGCAAGTAATGGGAAATGCAAGCATAATTTCAGTGTTTATTTATAAAAGGATAGAGTAGAAAGGTAGGGAGTGTTGGTGTAGCTATGCAAGGCAGTGGTGAGGCTGCAACTGGAGTACAGTTTGGGTGTCCTGCAGAATGAGGTATTTCCATTGGAGACAATTCAGAAGAGCTTCATTAGATTGATTCCATATTTGAAGTGTTTGTCTTATGAAGAGAAATTGAACAGTTTAGGCCTATACTCTTGAGTTTATAAGAATGAAAGGAGATTTCCTTGAGGTCCGTAAATTGCGAAAAGTGTGCAGATGTGGAGTGGATTTTTTTTTCATGTGGCACAATCTATAACAAGAGGCTAGAGTTTTAGGATGGAGAGATGGCAGGAAAGTGGAACAGAGGCCGCGTTAACATCAGCCTCATCGAGGGGTTGGATTCCTCACAGATGCTCCTTGTTCTTATTCAACTCTTCGACTGTGTTGGACAGGAATGGGGGAATACTGGGTATCATACGGGAAGCAGGCACTCAGGATAAATCAGTCTCAATCAGTTAGACAGGACGTAACCAGTAGGGTCACACAGTGACCAGCGCTGGGTTCTCAACTATTAACAATCAATATTAACGATCAGGAGGATGGAACAGATATACAGATGCTGAGTTTGGTGATGTCGCTGTGGTAAGCAAGAGATTAAATTATCAAGAGAGGGTGGAGAGTCTACAAATACATTCAGAGAGGTAAAGGCAATAGACAATTGTTTGGCAGGTGGAATTTAACATGATATAACCTGTCATTTCATTTACAGGAATAATGGAAGGCAGTATGTTACTGAAATGGACAGGGATTACAGGACTTAGTGATACTGTTCAGATCCGTTCAGACATGGGAAGTTTTGCTCCATCCCTGATAGTCTGCTCCCAGACACTGCTAGCGACACTATTGCTCTCCGTACACATGGAATACTTTCATGTGGTTGATTGGTGGTGGGGATGGTGTTTTGAAACGTGCATCAAGGGGACAGAATTTATCCAAGATATATTCATTTCGTTCTACGTGGAGACCCGATGACAATGGGAATGGCTGACTGCTTCTGAATGAGGAGGCCGTGACTGCTGCCAGGACAGTGGGTATTCACCAACATGATGTACTGTGCATGGGTACACTGGAACATTAACAGAGAGAGAACTCCTTCAGTTCGTCTACCTCTCCGCATTGACATGGGTACTCTGCAGATGGGAGAAACAATGTAATACCTCATCCACCATATATATCCTCCATCACCGAATGGTGACATTGATGTTGAGATACTAGGAAATGATGGATATGTCACTAGTCCTGCCTGGAAAGTTCTGGATCATAGAAGCTGAATGAAACTGTGACCCTAACAGCCACTGGTAGCACCATCCTCCCCCTGGTGTGAAGCTGCAGCTCGTGGTGAAGGAGGTGACACCGCTCTGTGACCTCCTCCTTGTTCAACCAGTGTCCCTCACACTCTGCTCCTGGGTTAAGTGAAGTTTGGGAAGCTGTTCCTGGAAAACCTGAGGTGGATACAGCAGATCCCTTTCCCCACACACACTCACTGTGTGGTTTCAAGCTTCCCCTATCTGCAACCTCTACTCCATTTGGTGTTCATGTTACAGACACAGATGCTGTAACTACAGTCCCCATGCTCCATCCCGAGTTGGGTCAACAAATCCTCAGGTCTCCCTGAATGTCTGAGGCAGCTCACAGCACATCCTCCGGCAAACCATCCCCAGTCCCTCCACTAAATTTTCAATTGCAGGAGTCAATCACAAACCCCCCGGCTACAAGCGTTGTGGACCAGTCCATATCCCCCCAAAATGTTTTAAGAAGGCTGTTTAGATACAAACCTTTCTCCATTTTGTATACAGATGGGAAGTGTGCGTTCCAGATAGGTTGTGACTGGTCAAACCATTCGACATTAAGCAAAACATAATCTATTAAAATGCTTTAGTTAAAATATAATCAAAGAAAAGAACACTTTGGGATAGCTTATATGGTGGAACACTTACACCATCAATAGATACTGTTCACTCTTGGTTCACACCACTTGACACAAAGATATATTCAAATATAGATCCCCACGGCAGTTTTCCAATCCAGGAGGAAACAACATCAACAGAAATCTCAGAGAGAAAAGCAGCTAGGGCTCATGTATTGAAACTTCCAACCATTCTGGGATGCCCAACAGCTTCTGGACGCTGCAGCTAATAAAAAAAAAACGAGAAACCCTGGTCTGGGAGAGCTGGCCACTGCCCTTCCATTGTTATCACCGTTTTAATGAAACCTAAAGGCTTTCTCAGTTATTTACTCAAATTGTTTTCAGACAGCAGTTCCACACCTCTGCCTTTAAAAACTGTCTTTATAAAAACCCAAGAGAAAATAACTTTTTTTACAGTGTTAGCATCCTCACGACTCCACCTTTAATAAAATAATCCATCAATATACAACTGTGGATTCATTTTAGACCTCCTAGTCTTTCTCTGTTAGTAGTTTGCTATACACACACACACACACACACACACATATATATATATAACATTGACTCTGAGCGTACAATTGATCACAACTAGTTTCGATTTCAGTCATTTCACTCCTGCCGCAGAATGCCTTTGTCTTTCTTCATCCAAGTCTCCACAACGTGTCAAAACTTAAGTTTTCTCGCCTGGTCACCTGTATGATTTCAAATTGAATGGCAGAAATAATAAGCTCAATAAAAACAGACTGGTATTTCTTTCCCTAAACTTCTCCAAAAACTTTAAGGGGTCACGATCAGTGAAAAAGATTTGGTTCATGTATGTTTTTCGTAATTTAAATGCTGAAATGTTGTAACGTCAACACCAAGCTCAAGGCCTCCTTCCCCATTTTGGAATAAATCTCTTGATGTTTCCACTGGATACTCTAACCACACGTTACATAATGGGGCACTCCTCATCTCTCCAATTGTCCTTCTGAATGACATAGCTCCTCATGTCTCAGCATAAAAGAATTACGTCCTTCTGTACCTCTTAATGCTGTAATCTCTTTACCTGCTACTCCTGGCCTATGCCAGTAAACCTTACTCTCACAGGGATATGTTTTAAGACCATCCCACGCATTCTCCTCAATTTCTGACAGAAACTAAACTTTGATTTCTGAACTCAATCATCATCATCAGCCATTTCAGCTTCTCACCTTTCCATTGTAACTCTCTGCTCTTCCACACGAGTTCTCACGACAGCAGGAAGTGAATTGTTGAACTTCTCCAAACTAAGAATCTGTCTAACAGTGTCATAGGTTTGCTCTGTTTTAATACCCTTACCCACCTTTCAAAATTACTTTGTTTTATCCTTTCAAACTCGATGTGCGTTTAACCAGGGACCCGTTTTTAGATTCCTGAAATGCTGTACGTTGGCTTCTGGCACAAGCTCATATGCACCTCAGATGGCTTTCGTCACCACCCCATACTGGCCAGATACCTCCTCGGATAGGGATCCAAATGCCTACCAGCTTTGTTTGGATCAAATAAATCCACATGGTCACTGGTCACTGCATTTGTCTAGCCACTTTCTCAAATGAAATTCAAAAGGCTACCACATCCTTCTCATCACATTTAGATAATGCCTGGGTGTATTTAAACAAAATTCCATTAGGCCATTGGCTACGACAGGGTTGTTCAATCTGAATATCCTCCTCATCCCGCCGACCGTCCACCTTCAACAACTCCTTCTATGTCAACTTTCCTCTCTAATTGCTAACTTTTTAAGGTGGAACTCTCTGCTTTTCTTTTGTCCTTTCCTCTCTTTCTTCTTCATTCCCTTTTCTTTTATTTCTACTTTTCATCATAATCCAAACTGTTTCAATTCTTCTCATGTTCAAAGTGCCTCATTTGAAATTGAATTCTCGCCATTTCCAAAGAGTCTAATGGCGGTTCAACAAAATGTAAGTGCCGAGCTCTAGCTGTAATTATCTCTCATTTTCTCACAGACAAACACAACCCCAACTCCAGCTTGTCTGTCAATTCCTCCAGCGTTGCCTTCATTACCTTTTGTAAAACCCCCAACTTCACTTCTTCCACACCCAGAGAACTCTCAGTGACTGAAAGAATCTTCATACACAAAACACTGTTTAAAACAACTGAATTCAACATCCGGATCAAAAGACACTGATAACCACCATACGGGACCTTTGAACCCAATAGTCTCCCAGTGCATACTCTTCAGTGTCCGAATGAGCTTATTCTGGATTCTCTGGTTTCCTCCCACAACCCAAAGATGTGCATGTCAGGTGAATTGGCCATGCTAATTTGTTCATAGCTTTCAGGGATGTGTGAGTTAGTTGCCTTAGTCGGGGTAAATGCGTAATAATAGAGGAGAAGAATGGGTCTGGGTAGGTTACTCCTTGGAGTGTCGGTGTGGACTTGTTGGGTTGAATGCCTGTTTGCACACTGTAGGGATTATAATTCTAAACCCAATATGGCATTATCGATTTAAAACCAGACAAGAGTTCCCAGTTTGCTCTAGATTTACTAGACTGCCTCAAACTATTTTAAGAGGGTAGCTTGGTTGCCAAAATTTCCTTATTTTAAAGGGAGATGTGAAGTGGGAGTTCCAGATATGATGCTATTAGTCAAACCACTCTCCATTAAGAAAAACACAACATACTTAAAAGCATTCTAATGAAAATCCATATAAAATGAAGAGGAATTTAGAATAATTTAACTATTAGAAATCTTAACTGAATAATGGATACAGTCCCTACTACAAATGAACTGTTCCAATATACCAATATACCAAGATCCCATAAACACACACCTTGGCAAAATTCAGACATACGTTCTTGCATACAGTTCTCCAATTCAAGAGGAAACAGCATCAAGCCAGGTTTCAGAGTGAGTAGCAGCTGGGGAGAAGTTACTAGGCCGTTGTAACTACCATTTATGAAAAACCCTAAAAGCGTTGTAAGTTATTTACTTGAGCCATTTTCAGTAGGCAGTTTGGCCTTTAAGATCTCTTATTTTTCTTTAAAAAAAAGAGAAAATAAACTTTTTTTAAGTGACAGCATTGTCACACACTTTAGATGCCTGGTCCTTTACTTAAAAGGCTTCTTCGATTGTAAGATCACCTGAGAGGTACTGAGCAAGTTACAAGGATGTGTCTCATAACTTCTGAAACACGGCTGTCCATGGACCATCACATGGGACACACCGGGAAGTGAACATCAGCCTGACACACACCATTTCACTGTTTCTGAGCTTCACAATGTCAGCACTCGATACACTAGGAAGTCAAAAACAAAGGCCAGGGAAGAGATACAGAGGGACAGAAAGATTCACATTAAAGACAGAAATAGACAGTTAACTAACTGAAAAGATGGTGTGGAAATATGGGGAAAAAGACAGGGCAGTGGGACTAGCTGGAGAAGTGAGATCTTCGAGAGTAAAATTACAAGAATGAGAACATTGAATAAAGGCATTGTCAGATCAGCTGAAATAGTTTGTTGCATCAAATTCTGAATCTGCTTGACGAACACCACAAGCAACATAAACTGGGACAAGATGACAGCCTAGCATGGAGAGCTGTGCAGAGCAGGCTAGTATATTGCTCAGTAAACTGCACTATCTGCCCAGCATAGAGAGTATTGCAAACTGTACTACATTATGCTAACTATCCTCCCATCAGATTACTACAATGTCTACAATGGAAAGATTTGCTGTGTGTGTGTTCATCAGAGACTGAAAGAGAGTGCGTGCACGATTGGTGTGGTTGAATGTGACACTCATTGTTTGAGAAGGAACTCACATGGAGGAAACTATTTTAAATAAGAACAGCTGGCAGGCTTTTTGTTAATCAACAGAGAGAACGAGAGAAGTTTCATGGATAGATGAGGTAAAGTGTTTGAGAATATTAAAATAAAGGCATTGCCAGACACAATAGCAATATACATCCGCGTGCATGAATGACAGATGGATGGCAGTTTGGTGTGAGTTCGAATCAGATTTGCTTCGGCAGGTGTGAAGCCGGGAGCGTCAACAGCAGATTATTAACTTCATTAAGACTGCATTTCATAGCTCAAGGTTCAAACAGCAGATGGAATAAGCCAGTGAGATATATTCTGGAGTGGTGAGTATTTCAAGTTAGAAATGCTCAGGGTATGGTGTCAGGAATCAGCTCATGGTCAAAAGGATCACCCACAGTTGTGACTTGTCAACTTCAGCCGCAGATATTGGTCAGGGATGGGATGGAAGTGAAGTTTGTAACCAGAACAGTAGAGAGTGACCTCCATGATGTTAATATTTAAACAACAAAGGCAATCATACAATAAATTGTAGTTCTCCACTGAAACTGAGTAGGTCAACATAGAGACCCATGAGCAACACTGCCAGAGCAGAGAGGGAGACAGTAATTGAACACCTTCATTGATGTAGTTAGTAGTGGTCTGTAGAGTGAATAACTGGATTGAGAGTTTCAACAGGAAAATAATAGTGACAAGAAGTGTAGACTATATGAAAGAACAGTAATACAGTCATAACCGGTTTATAGAAAAAAAATCTGGACAGAGACACTTACCAGGAACACCAACGATAGCCAGGAAAGGATAATAAAAATATTGAATAATGAGAAGAGCGTAATAGATCCGTTTTGATAATGATCACCAATAATATGCAGAAAGGCACCAAACATAATAGGATAAAATCATATCTATTGTTGGAATATTCCAGTCTAATGTTCCCAGATTTTGATACATGTTTGGAACATTCCAGTCTAATGTTCCCAGATTCTGATCTCCCCTCTCCCTCTCTCTGGATCTGCTGATCACTGCCAGTGCTGTCGGTGATGCTCCCGCTCATGAAATGGAATAAAACATTGAACGGCGCCCATTTATCATTAAAAGATGGAAACCCTCCACTGGGATAATTAGAATCCATGGAGATTGGCATTAATCACAGTCACTGAACAAACACTGGGAAACTGAGCAAAAGCGACGGCAACGGATGAATGGGCACAGCACAACAATCAACAGACAGGAGGATTCCCTCCCAGTTGGGGAACACTTCAGTGGTCCAGGACATTCAACCTCTGACCTTCTGGTGGCCATCCTTCAAGGCAGACTTCAGGACAGGCAGCAGCGAAAAGTGGTCGAGCAGAAGCTGATAACTAATTTCAGTACTCCTAGGGAGGGCCTCAACCGGGACCTTGGGTTCATGTCACATTACAGGAGACCACCATTGCACTATGCACAAACACGCGCGCACACACACACACACACACACACACACACACACACACACACACACACACACACACACACACACACACAGGCACTCCTATACACACACATACATATGGACACACATGTACACAGACACGCACACAGAAACTCACACACACTCTTACAGAAACCACACTCACACAGGCATCCGCTCAGAGACTTAGACCACTCTACACTCATGCACACACATATACACTCTCTCTCACTGATATTCATAACCCCCCACCCCAGACACGCACACACTCCCACATTCACACATGCACTCCCTCATAGACGTAAGACATTCTACATCACTATGCACACATATACACTCCCTCTCACACTCACAACTCCCATACCAGACAAACACACACAAACAGCCAAAGACCTACATGCACACATATATTTTGTGGGGTGAATTTGTACTTGCAGAGGTACATTGCACTTTGCTCAAAAACTACATGAATTCATGTAAAACTCTGTTATCTAACATTTCGATTAGAATCAATCGAAACATCATGTTATAGACAGAGAACACAGGGGGCTACCACCTTCAACAAATTGTCTAGCTAACACTCATTGTTACAACTAACCTGAGAATGCAACTTTAAAAGAAAAAGATTTTGTGATTTTCACATGAAAGAAATGAAGCTATCATGATATTCAAACAGATGAAAGACTCAACAGACAATCAAGGTATTTTTGAATGTATAATTTCAGTTACATCATACTGTAAATTTTTGCTATAAATTCTGTGCCTTAGAAGTGTGTCCTCTACTCTCACCTGATGAAGGAGCGGCGCTCCGAAAGCTAATGTGCTTCCAATTAAACCTGTTGGACTATAACCTGGTGCTGTGTGATTTTTAACTTTGTACACTCCAGTCCAACACCAGCATCTCCAAATCATGACTGAGCAAACAGGCTCAATTCACTAGCTCCACACATCACTTTTCATATCATTATAAAAAAGAACATTTACTGGGTTGAAATGGAATAGATGAGGGATGGACCAAAAATCTTTAATTTTTTTTTTAAACTTGCATATGAGAGTATGAACAGGACACTGCAGGGGTCTATATACTCCTCCCTCCTCACTGACCTAACACCTTCATCCCACCCCCATCCATCCATTGCACTCTTGCTACCTTCTCCCCACACCTACCCTCCTTTCATTTACCTCTCCACCTGTCAGGCTCTCTGCTTGTATTCATGATGATGGGCTTTTGCCCGAAACATCGATTTTACTGCTCCTCCGACGCTACCTGAACTGCTGTAATTTTCCAGCATCAGTCTACTCCTAGAGGCCTAGCACTCCAACTACAACGCCATAAACAAGCACATAGATCTAGATGCAATTTATCAACCCCTCAGAAAACATACAGGAAATGACATCGCCACAAACCCCAGGAACCCCATCCAGGAGAAAGATATATATAGAAAGCAGGAGACAACAGCTTCGCTTCTCTTAGAGGTCGCCATTGATAATGTTACCTAGCCAGATAATGAAACATCTGTATATCAAACCTACAGCTCAGCGAGCAAACCTAAACCCTAAACCATTCTACTCCAAAATCTGGATTTCAGCACCTGCAGTCATGGTTTTTACCTATCCAATTTTGAAAGTATTAGGCGATTGGAATACCCTATTCACTGGTAAAGGGGTGGTTGGAAAATGCAAGGTCATTAAAACTTGGTTTCAGAGAGTTCAGAGCCAACGTGTTCCTATTAGTGAGAGGGGAAAAGCTGGTGGGTGCAGGGAGTGCTGGATGGATAGATGTATTGATGCTCTCGTCAAGGTAAGGAAGGAGGCATCTGTCAGGTAAACAGAGCTGAGATCAAGTGAATCCACAGAGGAGTATAAGGGCAGTAAGTGTATAGTCAACTGGGAAATCAGGCCAGAAAAATGTGGACATGAGATGGCTTCAGAAATAGGGATACCGAGGCATTGAAGAAATTCCACGAATCCTTTAATGGCAAAAGATTAACAAGGGAGAGAATAGGGGTCCTTAAAGCTCAGTAAGGCTACCTATGTGTGGAACCACAGGAGATGGGAGGGATACGAAACAAGCATTTCCCCTCAGTATTTAATGTGGCGGACGTTACAAGAATGGGAGAGTGAAGAAATATATAATGATGTCTTGAAAAGTATCTATATTACATGGAGGTGTTGGATATTTTAAAACATATAAAGGTAAACAAATCTCCGGGACTTGATCAGTTGTATCCCAGATGTTTGTGGGAAGCTAAGAAAGAGGTTTCTAAGCATTTTTCTGATATATCTGTATCATTGCTTTCCACAGGTGAGGTGTCAAAAGACTGGAGGGCAGCTAACGTAGTGCCTTTATTTAAGAAAGTAAGGAAAATCCAGGTAACTATAGATCGGTGAGCCTGATGTCATTGGTGACTAAATTGTTGGAGTGGATTTTGAGGGAAAGGACATGTATGCATTTGGAAAGACAAGGACTGAAGAGGGCTTTGTACATTGGAGATCACGTTTCACTGACTCAGTGTAATCTTTTGAGGAAGTAATGAAGATGATTGATGAAGGTAGGACAATGGATGTTGCCTTTATGGAATTTAGTAAGAAAACTTCAATGTTCTACATGGTAGACTGGTTAGCAAGGTCAGACTGCCTGGGATCCAGGGAGAGCTCGCCATTTAGATTCAAAATATTCTTGAATATTGTAGACAGGGTGTGACAGTGGACATTTGTTCAATGACCTTGGAGACCTGTGTCCAGGAGCGTGCTGCAAAGATCAATAGTGGGTCTACTGCCTTTTGTCACGTATACAAATCATTTGCATTTGAGTATATGAAGTATGGTCAGTAAGTTGGTAGATAATTCCAAATTTGGTGGTGTTGTCAACAGTCAAGAATGATCTCTAAGACTATAATGGGACATTGATCAGGTGAGCCGAGGGGTGGCGGATGGAGTTTAATTTAGATAAATTTGAGGTGTTGCATTTTGGCAAGACAAATCAGGGCAAGACATGTAGGTAGGGTTATGTTGGAAGTTGCCAATCAAAGAGAACTCCATTGAAATTATCGAATCCCTACAGTGAGGAAACAGGCTATTCGGCCCATCGAGGCCACACCATCCCTCTAAAAAGTATCCCACTGGACAAACCCCTACGCAATCCCTCTGAGCCTGCATTTCCCATGGCTAATCAACCTCGCCTACACATCCCTGGTTATTTCATGCTATTTAGCATGGCCAATCTACCCGTATCTGTATATCTTTATACTGTGGGAGGAAAGCATAACATTCAGAGGAAACTCATGCAGACACGGGGATAATGTACAAACTCCACACAGCCAGTCATTAAGGGTGGAATTAAACCCAGATCGCTGCCCTGTGAGGCCCCTTGTGTTGCAGGTTCTCAGTTCCTTGAAAGTGCCGTCACAGGTAGGCAGCGTAGTGAAGAAGGCATTCGGTGTTCTTCCCTTTATTGGTACGTGCTTTGAGTCTAAACATTTTCACGACATGTTGCATCTGTGCAGGACATTGGTTTGGCTACCTTTGTAATGCTGGCTTTAATCCTGGTCTCCCTGCTGTTGGAAAGATGCTGTCAAACTTGAAAGGGTGCAGAAGAGATTTAAAAGAATGTTGCAGGTGTTGGAGGGTTAGAGTTACAGGGAGAGTTTGAATAGGCTGAGACTATTTTCAAGTGTTGAGGCTGAGGGGTGATCTTAAAGAGGTTTATAAAATCATGAGGTGCATAGATAAGACAAACAGTCAATGTCTTTTCCCTAGGATTGGCGAGTTCAAAATTAGAAGACAAAGGATTAAGGTGAAATGGGAAAGATTTAAATAGGGACACTTTCACACAGAGATTGCTGTTTGTATGGGTTGAACAGCCAAAAGAAGTGGTGGAGGCAGGTACAGTTACACCATTCAAAAGGCATTTGGATGGGTATGTGCATGGGAAGTATTTACAGGGAGATGGGCCAAGTGCTGGCAAAGGGGACGAAATTTATTTAGGATGTTTAGTCGGTATGGACGGCCGGACCAAAGGGTCTCTTTCCATGTTGTATATCTCTGAGACTCTATTGCCTCTTGAGTGCATAACACAGGAACAGGAGGAGGCTATTCAGCTTCTGAATTCTGCCAGTCGTTCAGATTTTGATGTTATTTTACAGATGCAGGAGAAAGGCGTTTTGTCAAGAAAAGCCATAAAGCACGTGAAGAGGCCATTCTGGCCCTCACCTCCATTCCACAGGAGCAGCAGGTGAGCACAGAACTATTGGAGCCTGATACACAAGAACAGGAGGCGGACATGAATTTTCTCAAACTTGGGATCAGGAGACAGTCATTCAACTGCTCATGACTGGGACACAGGAAGAGGAGGGAGTCATTCAACTGCTCGAGAATGGGATACAGGAACAGGAGGCAGTCACTCAACTGCTCGAGACTGGGACACAGGAGCAGGAGGGAGTCATTCAACTGCTCGAGACTGGGACACAGGAGCAGGAGGGAGTCATTCAACTGCTCGAGACTGGGACACAGGAGCAGGACACAGTCACTCAACTGCTCGAGACTGGGATACAGGGACAGGAGGGAGCCATTCAACTGCTCGAGACTGGGACACAGGAACAGGACACAGTCACTCAACTGCTCGAGACTGGGACACAGGAACAGGACACAGTCACTCAACTGCTCGAAACTGGGCCACAGGGAAATCTTTAAGAGAGTGAGCCCCCAGGATACTGTTACACAGGAACGGGAGGAGGTGACTCATCCCCACCAGTATGGGACACTGGGAGAAAAGGGGAGTTTGCTTGGAACAAACATAATTGTATGAATAAGTTGCATTTGTGATCTAATCAATCCTGCCTCACCATTTACTAAGACCACGGCTGATTTGATTGTGATTCCCTCATTCCATTTTACGGAGGCCCCCCTCTCTGCAGCCTCTGCTCCATTTGTTGGTCATGTTGCACACCCATATGCTGTAACAACAGCCACCATCACTCATCCAGAGGGTCAGATCTAAGGATGAGTCAGGATTTGAAGGGTCCAATCACAAGAATGAAAACACAAAATGAAGATATTGCCAGATATTTAGTTCTCTCACATTTGCAATCAAACTCACATAACCAGCCCATCTATTATAAATTCAGAATGGAGCACTGCATATATCTGGTCCAGAGTGGAATTCCGTGCAGCCAGCACCAATGCTTGATCTATAATCCTGCGCTAAATGACCAGCTTGGGGAGCTGTGCTATCCGCTCTGGTTCATTCATATATAATCCCAGGCTGTTGCATTGTGTGGTAACACTGTGTTAGATCGCTGCCCTGTGTGGGGAAAGTTGAAGCCAATGTTGGAAGTGACAGGATGTGCAGCTCCCATCAGTTTACAGCTCCATATCTCCACTGTGCCTTGACAAGGGGTGCTGCGGATGTGAAAATCATTGCAAGGGAGAGATGTAAATGGAAACACTAGTAAATACCAGTAGTTCTGATTCAGGCGAGTGTCACTGAGATAATAACTGAGATAATATCCGATGAGGTTTTATGAATGGTGCAAGGAAGTAAGAGGAGGATAGTGATGTTATAGTGGTTGCACTATAAGCCTCCAAATCATCAATGGGAATTGGCGGAATAAATATGCAAGGAAACTGGTGAGAGTAGCAGGAGCAATAGTGTTGTTATAATAGGTGATTTAAATTTTCCTAACACAGACTGGGACTTCCAGATGGTTAACAACTTCGATGGAACGTAATATCTTAAGTGTGTTCAGGAAAGTTTCCACAAGCAATATATCGAGGGTCCTACTCGGGAAGGGAAAAACTCAACCTACTGTTGGGACATAGGGCAGGATAGTGACGGAGGTAAAGTGGGGGAGCATTTTGGGAAAAGTGACTAGCATTGTATGAATAATTAAATAGTTATGGGAGGAACAAAATTGGTCCACAGATTCAAGTTCTAAATTGTGGCAAGGCGTATTTTGTTGGAATTAGACAGGGACTTGCAGGGGTTGATTGGAGTAGTTTGTTTCCAGGTAAAAGGATTCCGGTCAGGTGTGAGGGTTTCAAAAGTGAGATAGCTCTAGTTCAAGGTTTATATGTTCCTGTGAGGGTGAAGGGAAAGTGAGGCTGGAAGAGAAAATCCTGGATGACAAGAGATATTGAGGTTTTGACCAGCAAAATGAAAACGTGGCTCAGGTACAAGCAGCTGGAATCAAGGAGGTACACGGGGATGCAGAAGTTTACTGAAGAAGAAAATCAGGAAGGAGAAAAGAGAGTATGAGATAGCCTTGGCTGAGCAGATTAGGGTGAATCCAATTTCAGTATAGTAAAGATAAAGAACAACGAGAGAGAGAATAGGACGCCTTAAAATCCAAAATGGGCATGCATGTGTAAAACCTCAAGAGATGGGTGAGGTCCTCAATTCCCCCTCTGTGTTTATCATGAAGGAAGACATGAAGATCTGTGACCTTTGGGAGGTTAATTGTGATTTCTTGGTACAGTCCATATCACAGTAGAGGTGCTGTTGGACATATTAGAATGCACAAAGTCAGATAAATCTCTTGGTCCTGACCAAATATATTCAAGAGTACTGCAAGAGGGGAGAGAAGACAAGGTCCCGGAAGACTGGGCAGTAGTAAACGGTGTGCCCTTATTCAGGAGGGCTTCAAAGAAAAGCCTGGGAAATATAGACCAGTAAGCTTCACATCTGTTTTCGGTAAACCACTTGAGAAGATTCGGAGATATAAGGTATGCATGCATTTGGAAAGACAGAGTTTGACTTGGAGTAGTCAGCATGGCTTTGTGCGTGGCGGATCATGCCTTACAAATTTTGTTAGAGATTTTTGAGGAAGTGACTAGGAAAGTTGTCGAGGGCAGGGTGGTGGACATAGTCTATACGGATTTCTTTAAGGCCTTTGATAAGATTCCACATGGTTGGCCGTTCCAGAAGGTTAGACCGTATGGACTCCAAGGTAAACTGGCAAATTGGCGACACAATTGGCTTGACATTATGAAGCAAATGGCTATTGTGGAGGTATGCTTGTCGAACTGGAGACCTGTGACCAGTGGACTCCCTCAGGGGTCTGTACTGGGCCCATTGCTGTTTGTTATCTATATCAATCATTTGGACCAGAGTGCACAACGCAAGGTTAGTAAGTTTGCAGCTGACACTAAAATAGGAGGCATCGTTTACAGTGAGGAACATTATCAGAAATTGCAGCAGTACCTTATACAGCTGGGAAAGTGGGCTGAGAAATAGCAGACGCAGTTTAATATAGATAAGTGTGGCATCTTACATTTTGCAAAGTCAAATCCAGGTAAGAGTTTAATGGTGAATGAGAGGAATTTAAGGAGTGTAGTGGAACAAAAGGATGTTGGAGATCAGGTGCACGGTTGTCTGAAATTTGAGTCACAGATATACAGGACAGTGAAGAAGGCTGTTGACACACTGCCCTTCATCAGGGCATTGAGTATGGAAGTTGGGCCGTTATATTGCCGTTGTACGGGATGTTGGTGATGCTGCAGTTGAGTATTGTGCTCAGTTCTGTTCACCTTGCTCTAGAAAGGATATTATTGAACTAGAAAGAATGTAGAAGAAATTTTCAACGATGTTTCCTGGGCTAAAGGGTCTAAGTTATAGGGAGAATTTGGACAAGTTAGAACATACTTCTAGAACAGAGTAGAAAACTGAGGAGATTCTCACAGCAGTGTAACTCTAAGTCATGAGAGACATGCATAGGGGTGAATATTTCAAATTTCTTTTGCAAGGTTGGGGAATCAAGGACAAGATGACATTTGTTAATGTTTGGAGAGGAAAAATATAAAAAGGAAGCTGAGGGGCAACTTTTTTACACAGAGTGTGGGACGCATGTGGACTGAGCTGCCAGTGGAAGTTGTTAAAGTGAGTACAATAACATCATTGAAAAGGCATTTGGACAAATACACAGATAGAAAAGGATTAGAGGGATACAGAGCAAGGGCAGGGAAATAGGGTGACTGTGGATGTACATTTTTGGTCAGCATGGACCAGCTGGGCCGAAGGGCCTGTTTCCATGCAGTAGAACCATATCACTGTAAAACCGAGTGTTTTGGGATAGAGACAGAGAGGGAGACACTGAGAAAAAATGTCATGGAAGGACATGCTCACAGGTTTCAGAATGCTGAAATGAAGACATTTTGATGGCAACATGGGTTAGTATTATGAAGAATTATGAGTGAATGGGATATTGCTCTGAGTTCACGTGATGGAGAGTTCTGAATGAGCATTTGTTCTGCAGCTTTGTAACTGGGAATGAGGACGGCAGAGTCTTCGCCTCATTGAACTGTATAAAACAGTAAATTGTCTCAGTTTCATTTTCATTGAGTGTGACAGAGGGATTGCCCGTACGAAGCTGAGCTAGTTTCCTGGTGATATCTTATCGACCTCACCTCATTAACTCCCCACCCCATCCCACCCCACCCACCTCTAGTGAATGCCAGCCCAATTCTCCCACCTATCATGATTGGTGGTACTCACAGTCGCTCGGATGTCCCTAAATATTCTGTGTTTCCTGGCACTCGTGCCATCTTTAAAAGGCCAAGGGGCACACAGCTGAAGTTTCTCTGTTAGTAGCTGCACTGTACAATTTACCCCAAGCATGGCAGATAAGGGGCAATTACACCACAGTTTGTTGATGGAGCATGGCGTGCGTAGTGGATGGGCTAGTACAGAGGGGGACCGTTCCCTTTCCAGAGGGGGCCATACCCATCATACGCATCGAACATGGTCTGACCTCACCACCCAGCTCAGTGCAGTATCGGTGGTCTGAAGAAATGTCCAGCAATACAGGACAAGCATCAATGACCTTCCCTGCTCTGTCAGAACAAGGGTCACCGTATACTCTCTGCTCCCTCACACTCACTGTATATCTGTTATAGCACCGACCACTGAACAAGGCTCATGCTCCACCACTCTCACTGTGGCATACAGCAGCTCCGCTCTCTCCCTCTCTGTCTCTCTCGCCTTTGCAATACCCCCCACAAAGTTAGAGTATATTCCGGAGAATATTGAATATGGAATGTTCCAGATAATGTTCCAAATAATGCCCAGTTTCAGGAAAATGGCAGTGCCCCAGTGTGTAACACATAAGAAGAAGGAGCAGAGATGCACGTTTTCCAAATCACACACATTCCAAAACATGCTGAGGACATTCAGCCCTTCAAACGTGCTCCCGCCGGATCTGATGGTTTTCTCAGTTCCATGTTACAGGAACTTTCAGTCATTCAACCCCCTGGGTTCCTGTCACTGTTCAGACGGCACTCAGGCACTTTTACCCCAGTTTTCTTCAAGTGCCTGTTTGAGGGCATTTCCCATGGAACGCACTTTCCTCACAGTATATTCCATGAACTATATACTTTCATGCAACTGTCAGCATACTTTACACAGACCAAACAAAAATCTACACTTATTTTATGATTATAGATATCCAATCACACTTAGTCATTTCACTTCACTCACCTTAATGCTATCAAATCAAAGACAGCTTCTAAACACGTCTTGTTATAACATACAATTTCGAGCAGAGAACATTTTTACCCCCCAGCCGTTAACTTGACCATTACCTGAATTGTACCACTTTACTTGTTATGGATGTTTCTTTTGCCCTGTGCCGTGACTGTTTCTGTCAATAACAGTTACACTGTCTCCCACTCAGTTGGCTAGACGGCTGGTTTATGATGCAGAGTGATGCCAGCAGCACAGGTTCAGTTCCTCACAGTGATAGAGATTACCATGAAGGGGACGCTCCCTCAACCTCACCCCAACACCCAACGTGTGGTGACCCTCAGGATAAACCACCATGAGTGGTCTCTCTAATGAGAGTTCTTTGGGACTCTATTCTATCAATGTTAGCATTTTAATACTTATAAAAATATCTTTATTGAAAAGGAGATTTTTAATATTATAATAAACCAATAACAACACAACTCAAGTAACTGATCAAAATTACATTTATGTGCATGTACATACAAAACAAGTTAAAAACACTAAATGGAACAGAAGAAAAACAAAAATAAACAATAAGTAATGAATAGATAATACAGCTCAGCGTAACAAAATGATAGTTCTCATTCTTCAAGAGCATTAACTGATATACATTTTTATGTTCATTCTTCTTCCTCTTTGGATATAAAATTCTTTAGATAATATCGTCATGACTATATAATAGCCCTTCTGAGAGTGGCAGATAAGCCTGTATCACGGTAATCCAAAAAGTTCTGGCATATCTTCTATAAATCTCACAACACCCAACACAACAGAATGCTTTTCCTAGCACAGAAAGTAAGGATATTTTTCCCATGTGCATCTGTGTAAAGTAGCCTGGACACGCCCAGGAAAAGCGAAACCAGGTCCATCTCCAATTCAGTCCCCTAGACCCACTCTATCACATCTGACACAATGCTCCAATATATATGAAGTCTGCAGCAGGACCACAAGCAATGAATAAGAGTCCCTGTAGTGATTCTGCATTTCGGACGTGCTGAAGATAGTCTCACTTTGCATTTTATGAGATCATCTGGGGTACGATAGACTCTATGAAGAATTTTCAACTGCAAGGAAAGGGTCCTATTACAGATCAAAATCCTTCGAACATTTTCACAGATGTCCTCCGATATCTCTGAAGTGTCCTGAGTCCCCAACTGTCTCAAGCAGACATCACAAAGCTGCACAGTCTCGTCTGAGGGACACTCTTCAACTAATGATAAATGGCACTGACAGAGAGTGCATTCTAAGCAATAGGCGCCCTCTTCCCTCTGTCGGATCTGTAAGAGTCTGGTAAAAGTGTGTTTTTTTTAAATCAAATCTCTGATCTGGAAAAAAAAAACAGAAGAGGACTCTACTAGGTAGTCCATACGAGTTATTTGATCAAAAGATGTCATTGTTTCTCCATGAAATAGCACGTGGTGGCTCAGTGGTAAGCATTGCTGCCTCACAACACCAGGGTCCTGAATTTGGTTCAGGCCTTGGGTGCCTGGCGGTGTGGAGTTAACATATTCTCGCCGTGTCTGTGTGGGTTTCCTCCCACAGTACAAAGATGCGCATGTTAGATGAATTGGTCATTGATAAATCACCCATAGTGTTCAGGGATGTGTAGGTTTGGGCATTAGTCAGGGTAAGTATAGGATGGTAGGGGAATGGGTCTGGGTAGGTTACTCTTCAAAAGATCGAAGTGAACTTGCTGGGCCCAAGGGCTTGTATCCACACTGTAGGTATTCTACTAATTCTAAATCACTCAAACAAGTTACAGCCCTTGCTGTCCACTGTTTAAACCTGGAATCCATTATCCCCGGATGACAACCCGGTATATCAATTATAGGGGTAAGAAACATGGTTTTGGTTGTATTGCCCTCAATCTGACGCATTGTCATTCATGCTTTAACAGTATTGATAATTATTGGGCTATGACAATACTCTATAAATATTGTCATTTTGCCTAAGAACAACATTGGGTGGCACAGTGGTTAGCATTGCTGCCTCACAGCGCCAGAGACCCGGGTTCAATTCCCTCCTCAGTCAATTGACTGCATGGAGTTTGCACATTCTCTCGGTGTCTGCATGGGTTTTCTCCGGGTGCTCCGGTTTCCTTCCACAGTCCAAAAATATGCAGGTCAGGTGAATTGGCCATAATGTGCCCGTAGTGTTAGGTGAAGGGGTAAATGTAGAGGAATGGGCCTGGGTGGGTGTTCGCTTTGTCTGAGAGAGTTCAATATCTAATCGTATTGATGCCGAGCACTAATGTAGGATAAAAGGAGCTTAATTGATAGCTTTTAATCTGGGAGATCTACTCCCCACAATCTGGGGGTAGTTACAATTTGGTTAGCTTGATAATGAGTTGCTTATGGTGCCTAATAAAATAGCCAAACCAGCCATTATGTCTCCTAAATATCTGTCTGGGTAACATCAAAGGAAGCATTCACGCGGGTTATAGTAAATGAGGGAGGACATTCATTTTAATAAGAGCTATCCGACCTAGCCAGGACATTGGAAGTGCCTCCCATCTTTGAAGGTCTTGTTTAATTTTGCTAAACACATGGACATAGTTCATGTTAAATAAATTATCAAAGACAGATGTCATGAATATACCGAAAGAGACAACCTACCCCCCAGCCACCCCTCCTCCCCAACGTGATCATTTAAAAGGAAACCAGGATTTGCCCTCAACATCAGGTATTTCCCTAAGGCCTCCCATAGGCATGGCCTCCAACGTTGTAAAATTAATCTTATAGCCCGAAAAGGCGACAGGTGGATTAATGCATTACATCACGTGAGCTGCTGAAATTGTGTGATTTGACAAAAACCTAAGACCCTCGCCTGTATCCAACATAATCTTATGTGGCATCTATCCCACTTCTGGACTAGGTATGTTGGGCTAATATTCCCAATTGTGCAGGATGTCACCGAATCTAAGATTGTTGCAGGGATGGGGAAGAGGTCAACCCTCGTGTGCCATTTCTGCGGGTTAAAGGCGAAAATAAAATCCCTACTTGTGAAGTAGATCTGCCTCCAGACATTTAGTTCTGCACACACAACCACTAATTACTTACATTATAACGGGGGTATTGGGGGCCGTTTAAACATTCTGCCCATCATGAGGTCCATAAGACAGTTGAAATCTCCTTCTACAATAATGTGCCAAGTTGCAAGATAACTTAATTTGGCAAATGCAATTACCAGGATTTTAAGAGGGTGCGCTGGGGGGCAGTAAACATTCAAAATACTGTATTATTTCCCATAGTACAAGGCTTTAGGGATTATGATCCTCCCGTGAGTGTCTAATACAATCTAATAATTTAAATGGAAGATTCTTCCTGTCCAGTATGGCTTCCCCCCTGCTCCTAATATTAAAAGACGAGAAATAATCCCGATAAAACCCGCCCTGCTGTAACGTCAAATGTTCCTTGTCATCAAGGTGCATCTCCTGCAATAGGACAACATTCACCCTCTCCTTTTGAAGACTGCAAAGTATATTTTTCCTCTTGACTGGCAGATGGCTCCCCTTAATGTTCCAGGTACAACATTTAAGCACATCATTATCTATAACACATTGTAGCAACATTTCAACTCTCGCGTTTGACATCGAATTAAACATCACTGATCATTAATGAAAAAAGACCCATAGAGCCTAAAGACTGTACAAACTAAAACTACTACACATAACCGGCTCTCAAAACTTTCCAAAGGTAAACACATTTAAAAAACCGAAGAACGAAACAAAGACCAAAGTGCCAATGACACTTGATAGGGTAATTTACCACCAAACCAGCCCCGCCCACCGGGGACACTTACATATCACAAAACTTTATCTTCTGCCCGTTACCAATATGGCATCCAGGGCAATTAACAACAAAAATTCGGCTTGAACTGCCGGTGGGCACTTAGCAAAGAAAGAGAAAATAAGTAGTAATATTAATGAAGAAAATAAAATTGAGTACTCTACCCATCCCCGACTATAACTTAGCACTGGTTACTACCAGAAAAATCCAACAAAATTTCTTTAAGAGAGAAACATGATTGTCTAAACATCCAGCTTACTTTAAAATACCCACAAAGTATTCGCTTTCTCTGGAGAGTCAGACGGTTTAACGGATCCATTCAAAGCAATACAGAGCACCGCTGGGAACCATAAGAAATACTGAATCCCGAATTCCCTTACCCTTCTCTTGATATCATCAAAATGTTTTCTTTCTTGAATCGCCGCTGCTGAAATGTCCTAAAAGATCATAATCCTGGAGCTCTCGTGAATTAAAGCCATTGATCTTTCCCCTGGGTTCTGGAAGTTTCCATCAGTCTTCGTTTGTCTCCACACCTATGTAATCGCTCAAGGACAGGGCGAAGGCGTTGGTCTGAGTCTGACCTCCGCGCCATAACCCGATGAACTGTCTCACTCTTCACCCGTCCCTCTTCAGCTTCGAAGTGAAGGAATTGCGGCAGCCAGTTCTCAAAAATCCTCACTGGCTGACCACCTGCCGTCTGGTCCAGCAGACCAATGACGTGAACATTTTTCATCCTGCCCCTGTTCTCAAGGTCGTGATCTTGTTCAGTTAAGGTGCAGACCTCGTTTTCAAGGGCGAGCATCCGCTCCTTGGAGAAATCAGTTGTAGTCTCTGCCACTGCAGATCGGCACTCAAACTCATCCGCTCTGTTTCCAAGGCTTTCAAGTCATGTTTTTGGAGCACGGCTGAAAACGGCTCTAGCCTATTGTTGAACTTTTCTTCAATCATGCCTTCAATCATTTCACTTAACTTGGTGAACTCAGTGACCAAGGCCTGGTGAGTAACTGGGTCCATGGAACGAGCAGAGGTGTTTGCAGCAGCTTGATGCTTCTGACGGGTGCACCGTGTGTTGGCACTTATTCGGTCCTTTCCCGTGTTTTGCCATTTCCACGTGATAAAACGGGATTAGTAAAGATTCTATCGCTCTTTTAGTGATGAATATAAGTGAATGGCTGGGATGGAGTGGGTGAGAGCACCACTTTGCCCGTGCTATGATGCAGAGCCCAGCAAAACAGACCTTCTGGATCGTGGCCATTTTATCAATGTTTTCATCTTGTTTTGCATTATATTAATGGGTATTCTGGAGCTGTGTCATTTGGTACCATTGTCTACATTTTGCTCCACACAGCACATTCCTGCCAATCCCCGATAATCTTCGACTGCGTTGTTATTTATGAAACTTCTGTGCCTCAAAAATATTCAATATCTCTGCCTCCAATGCTCTGTGGGGGAGAGAGTTACAAAGACTTATAATGCTGAGGAAACAAAACTAAACCTCAAGAACTGAGTTTGCGATTAGTTTTCCTTTGTCTCGTTATCTGAGAAAGGATATAATTATATTGGAAGCAGTTCGGAGATGTTTCACTTCAAGTATTCCAGGGATGAGGGCCTTATATTATGGAGGCTTTAGCAGGTTATTCATGGCATGAGAGGTGATCTTATTGAAACATACAAGACCCAGAGGACAGTGGATCAGATAGATACGCACTGAGTATTGTTCAAATTTCTTGTAATTTTTATAGAATCTCTGCAGTGTGGAAGCAGGTTGTCCATTCCATCAAGTCCACACTGACCCTCCGAACAGCATCCCACCGGACCTGCCCCTGCCTTTCCCTATCCATGTAACCCTGCATTCCCATGACTAACCTATCTAACCTACACATCCCTGGGCACCATGGGCAATTTTTTAGCATGGCCAATCCACTCTAAGATGCATATCTTTGGACTGTGGGAGGAAATTGGAGCATTGTGAGGAAACCTACACAGATATCTGCATATTGAATGCCCAAACTCCACACGCAGCATCACCCGACGTGGGAATTGAACCCAGCTCCTTGGTGATGGTAGGTAGCAGTGCTAATCACAGATTCACCATGCACATCCGTTAGTTCTATTAGTTACTTGTGGCTGACTAAAGAAATCTGCCTGACTTGTTCCTATCACTGAACCTGATCCAGTCTGAGACCTTTATCATCGGCCATATCACCAAAGTGGTAGCATTTGAAATTTGCTGCGAGCAGTAGAGGAGTTGGACTAGAAAAGGAAACAGTGACACCCCCCATCCTCAGTCATAGCAAGAATTAGGAGAAATTCACTAAGTGGGAATTCATTCAAGTGCGAATTCCCTTTCCCAGAAGTTTGGGATGGCTGAATCTTTATATTATATTGAGGCTGACTTCGTGTGATTTTCCATGACAGATGAGTCAGGGATAATGGTGCAAGGAGAGAAAAGTGCAGCTGGAACCACAATGAGATGAGCCATGATCTCATTTACTGGTGGAGGTGTGTCAAAGGGCCAAATCGCCCTTTTGTGTCCCTCAGCCCTGTGTTCTGATGTTCCATTGAGCCCTTCCGACCTGCTAAATGGTGGCAGATCCAGGCAACTCTGATGGTTTGGTGTAGTTTGGGAAATGTATTTGAAAAAGCCAGGCTGGGTCAGGAAGTGAACCCCCATCCCCAATCCCTGTTCCCAGGCTTCCCCTCTCTGTAACTTCTGCCCCAGATATGTGTCATGTTGCAGACCCAGATACGCTGGGAAAACAGCCCCCATACATCACCCAGGGTTAACTCAAACAAATCCTCTGTTCTCCCTGAGTGCAACGTTGTGCAACACAACTTCCAGAAAAATAATCAGTTACCTTCCAAAAGCAAAACATGTGAAATGAATAAATAGGAGCAGGAGTAGGTCATTCCACTCCTCAAACTAGCCCTGTCATTTAATAAGAACATGGCTAATCTACTCCAGGGCTCAACTCCACTTTCTTGCCGACACCGTGTATCCCTCCATACCTCTCTGGGTTAGGGAATTCCAGACATTTACTACCTTCCGAGAGAAGGCATCACTCTGTGTCTCAGATTGATATCGATATTCCATATTCGTTATCTATATCCTCGAGTTTGAGACTCCACCCAGGAGTGGAAACAACTGTCAATATCGACCTTCTCAAGCCCCTTCTGTGTCTTGTATTTTTCAGCAGTATCACTCCTCATCCATTTAAACCCCAATGAATAATCGCCTCACGATCTTAGAGGTTCTCAATAACTCATTCCTTTCGGCCCAGGAAGCCGTCTAATGAACCAACCTAGTTACTTGCTGCGTCAGCATGCTGGCTTTATGTTTCATACACAGGAACACTCCAATTCCGTTGTACTGCTCCTTTTCTGGAAGTCGTCTTCATTAAATAACAGTCTGCCTTCTGATTCTCAGAGTCATTCACAACCGCAGATGTGTATTGCACTCAGCTCCCGCCATGAGGCTATCAGTATAGATTGTGAATAACTGATGTCATTGGACTGATATTTGCGTACTCCAGCAGATATACCTTGATCATGAAGATCCATTAATCCTGACTCCCCGTTTTCTATGTGTTAACCAATCATCATCCCATGTTACTACATTATCCGTCATCCTACGAACTTCCGTCTTATGTAAGAACTTTTATTTTAATACCTTGTGGAAAATATCTGGAAAGCCTGGTGTCTACCAGATCCCCTTTTTCAAGTCCGCTTGTTACATTCTCAGGCATCTCCAGAAATACTTTGCATGATTTTACAGGCCAAATTATAATTTCTCTTTCACAAAACCACACTGACTCTGCGTGAAGCTTTTCTAAATGTCCATGCTGGCCAAGTTTTCCGAATTAAGCTCGTCCCATCTGTTTTCATTTGATCCATATGCCTCGAAATGTTTCCCATTCATATGTTTGTCCAAATGAGTTTCAAATGTTGTAGATGTACACGTATCTACCACTCTTCCTCTGGCAGCTCATTCTATACCCAAACCACCCTCTGTGTAAAATTGTTGCTCCTTTGTTCCTTTTAAATATTCCCTCTTTAACCTTCAAACTATTCCCGCTATGTTTGAACTCCCCCATCCCGTGGAAAAGGCCTTGGCTATTCACCCCATCCATGCCACTCATGATTTTATAATCTTCTATAATGTCACCCCTCAACCTTCTACAGTCCATGTGATACTAAATTCAAGAACAAGCACTTAAGGATACGCACTGCAAATTTGAAACTATGTTAAACATGACAGTAAAACAATACTCAGCCCAAACTTCATGCTGTTATTTATTTTTCTCCATATTACAATACCAAGTCAGCAAGAAACGTTTACTAGTGCCAATAAGAAGTCAAACATCTGAATTCCTTTGTCTAAAAGTGATGATGATCTCGACAGTGAAAACGTAGTTAAGGCCAGATCTATATAATGCCACATAGTCAACATTCTCCCTCCTGGTCTCCCTATGACCTTGTGTGATTGCATCGTCTTTACCTTGTACTCAATAGAGAGAATCCCTTTCCCCCAGCCACGTCTTAATTTACACCCATTTTATATCATTTTCTCGTTCACCAGTGCTTAAAGTCCGCTTCTCTTTGCCACACCCTCTTTTCCCTGTCACCCATCCCCCACCTCTGACAAGGGATCAAAAATCCCAGTTTCCGATCCTTTTTAGTTCTGAAGAAGTGCCACACGGGGCTTGAAACGCTAACTCTGTTTATCTGTCTCTGCAGATGCAGACAGACCTGCTGAGTTTCTCCAGAAATGAATAGGAACAGAACAAATAACTATGGATGCGGCAAATAAAAATAGAAAAATTGCTGAAGAAACTGGGAGCTTTGTAGTGGGTCACTGGACCTGAAAGTTTCACTCTGCATTCACTTCAGAAGATGCTGCAACTCGTCTGAAGTTTCTTCAACAATTTCTGTTTTTGAACAATTTCCAAAGAAGTATGTCAAAGATGCTCAAACATCCCATCCAACCTGAAGCGCCGTACACTGGGCACTGCACAATAATGCATGGTGACAAGGTCCTTGATACTGAAACTGCATAGGACTGGCGTCAGCGACACTATAGACATCTTAATCATGGTCAGGGAGAAAAACAAAGGGAAACGCATTCACTTTGAACACAGAAGATGGCATTACAGATGAAATATTGTTGAGTCGATGGAACACCTCATCCTCATCATGATACCACAGAGTCACAGATGCCAGTTTTCAATCAATTCGATTCGCTGCACTTAACATGAAGAAAGAGCTGAACACAATAGAAACGGGAAAGGCAATGAGCCCTGACAACAGTCCTGCAATAGGACTGAAGACTTGTGTTGCACAAAAGGCATGTCCCTGAGGAAGCTGTTTCATTCCAGCTCCAACTCTGACATCTCCCTGACAATGTGGAAAACTACTCAACTATGTCCCATCCCCTAAGAGGGGAATAACTACAATCTGACCATTTACCACCCCATTCAGTGCCATCACGACAGTCAAATTGGTGAGAGTTTTTTTTGACAGATCTGTAAAGTAGCACAGAAATAACCTGCTCAGTGTGCTTTCTGATAGGTCCCCATGTGGAGATGGTGCTGTTGTGGAAATGACTTGCTCTGGCAGCTGATGGAAGTTAAAGTTAATAAAATATCGAGGTCTAAAATTTGGTGTCAGTAATAGTGATCTTTTTTCCAATAATGATTGTAAACATTGATCTCCTTGACCAATCCACTTTCAGGAAGTGAATCTCCGTGTTTTCCTGGTCTGGTCTAAAAGTGACTACAGACACACAGACATGTGATTAAATTTTTCAATGGTCTCTGAATCGGCCAAGCAAGACACTCTATTGTATCAAACTGCTCCAACGTCTTAAAGGATAGAACCGGACAGAAAACCCGGCCCCAGTCTCAGTATCGGAAAAGGGAATGGGAAACACAGTCCTCTTGAACCTGCAGAGGCCTCTTTCCTATCAGCTGAGCGCTTATGACAACTTTTACAGCGCTTTCCCACAGACTGCAGAGAAACGTTGGGAAAGAAGGAGGTGATTCAACACATTGAGCTTTCCCCATGCTAATTCATGGCCGAACGTCTTCTCAATGCAGTTTTTCCCATACAGTGAAAATAGGAACTGCTGTAATCCCTTCGGTCCATCAATTTTGCTCCTCCATTCAATATACGGGCAGTTCTCCGATAACACATATTTATTGAATGTGATATTGCTGTGGTTCCTTGTTTAGTGCACACCAGCCTGGGGAATTATCATCCCTGCTTCCAATTTGTCTCGCCCTGTCAGAGTTTTATGTATTTCAATGAGATCTCCACTCATTTTCCTAAAGCTCATGGAATACAGGCTCAGTTGCCCCAAACACTGCTACCACAACAAGCCTGTCATCCCAGAGATCAGTCTGGTCATCCTTCACTGCACTCTCTCAATGTCAGGTTTGTTCTTTGTAAGGTAAGGAGATCAAATCTGCACACAATACTGTACAGTGTTCGAGATGGGGTCCCACTGAGGCCCTGTACAGCTGCAGTAAATGACCCTTACCCCTGTATTCAAATCTCCCTGAAATGAAGGTCAATACACCATTTACCTTCCTAACTGCTTACAGCTCCTGCAATATAGCTTTCAGTGACTGGTGTACAGGGAGATCTAGATTATTTTCAATGTTAAGTTCCCCACTTGTGGGTCTGTGTATACTGGTCAGCGTGCCAATGCCATTCCCAGTATTGACTTCTGGCTTCAGAACTCACTGCCCTACATGGACTCGGAGGGCTGCGCAGAAACAAACAAAAGTGCAGCTTATGTTCCTTTCTAGAGCAACATATTTCAACCAATTTCTTTTCAAATAATTGGCTGCCATTCTATGGTTCCATTAATATGCACAACATCATATCTCTCCCATTTTCTCCATCTGCCAGGTATTTGCCCAGTCACTCCATTTGTCTCAGTCACCTTGGAGCTCCTCATCCACTCACAAGCTGACATCGTTTAGTGCTGTCAGCAGACTTGGGAATATTGCATTTGAGACCCTCATCCAAAGATATTATATGTATTGGGATTAACTGGATCCCAAAACCCGATCCTTGTTATATCCTCCAAGCCTTCCATTCAAAAATCATGGTTTTATTCCTACTCAGTGTTTCCTGCCAGCTGTCCCATTCTAATACCATGAACATATATTAGCCCCAGTCCTATAGGATTCGAATTTGCACAAAAAGTTTGGGGCTTTATCAGAAATCTTTCTGAGATTTCAATCGTATTGCATTGATACATTCTCCATAATTTTGCTAAAAGCCACTTTGTTTAATATACTTCCCATTTCATAAATCTCTGTTCACTTTGTCTATGCTCATTACTTTCAATCCAATACTTTCTCTAAAACTGTTAGTTGCTAATTTCATTCTATTCCCTTTTTCTCACCAGACTAAAGTTCCCTCGTATTGCTAGGAAATTTTCTTTTTTGCTTTGTTTTCTTCTGTGAAGGCATAACTAAAGTATTTGTCCCATAGTTCTGCTATTTCCCGGTCCTCAATTATTTGGTAACAGACTGTAAGGAAGTTTCACATTTTTCTCTTACTTTTGCCATTGACATATTTTCAGAAGATATTAGAAGTTCACTCATATATGTTTTGATAAGATATTCTTCAGAAAACCATCAATTCCTATCTTAAGCTACTCAATGATTATCTGTCCACAACCAGAAGTACAGACTCTGTACCATCAGAAATACAGCATGGTCTACATTAGTCCCAGTTTCTGACACAAGGCCTGGAGCCGAGAGTCTTATGGCATTTCAAGTGCACAACCGTGTATTTTCTAATGGTTTAGAGGTTACCATAATAACTTCCGTCTCAAGAAGCGCATTCCAAACCCCAACACACGCTGGGTGAAAAACAGTCCTCAAATCCTCACGAAACCTCAAACCCTTCACTTTAAAATTGTGGCCCTTTGACTAAAAGGAACAGCTGCTGTCTATCCACTGTGTCTATGTCCCTCGTCAACCTTCCCTACTGAATCACGGCCCCCTCATCCTTCTCTCCTCCAAACAAAACAACCCGAGCTTATCCAGCCTCTCTCCATAGCTGATATACTCCATCCCAGGGAACATCCTGGTGAATCACCTCTGTACCCCCTCCAGTGCAATCACATCCTTCCTGTAATGTGGTTCCCAGAACTACACACAATATTCCATCTTGGCCTCACCGAAGTTCTGCATAGCTCTTATAATCTATGTTTTGATGAATAAAGGTTACGTTAAAAGCGCCTATGTTTTCTCAAATTGTGCATTAACTTGTCCGGTCACATTCAGGGATGTGTGGAGAAACACACTCTGACATTCTTAGTGTACTGCTATTCATTGAGTACTGCCCTGTCTGGTTCCTTCTTCCAAAGTGCATTACCTCATATTTAGCAGAATTCCGTTCCATCTGCCATTGATCCAGCCATCTGGCCATTTCCTCTGTATCTTCCTGAAAGATAAGAATTTCCTTGTCACTGCCAACCACCCGGACAATCATTGTATCAAACACAAACTTACTGATGACCCCGCCCCACCCCTCGTCCATATTCACAGCTGCATCATTTATGAATACCACAAGTAATAAGGTTAAAAATCAGAGAACATCAGCTTATAGTCGAACATGTTTATTCAGAGGCACGAGTATTCGAAGTGTTGCTTCTTCATCAGGTGGTTGTGCATTTTGATGAAGAAACAGCGCTTAGAATGCTCGTGTCTCTGAATAAACGTGTTAGACTGTAACCTGGTGTTATGTGATGTTAAGCATTGTCCACCCCAGTCCAACACCAGCACCTCCAAATCATAAATAATAAGGGGCACAACACTGATCTCTGGGGTACACCATTGGACACTGGCCTCCTGTCGCACAAACAGTCTTTTTACCACTACCTCCTGTCTCCTACTACTAAAGTTGATTTGGGTGTAACTTGGCAAGTCACAAATGAGTCCTAACTGTTCCCTCGATATTCTGTTCCACTTGACACACTTGTAGATTATCTGGGGATTCTCCCTAATCTTGCCCAGCCAGCAGGTTTCCATGCCCCTGTGTTAGTTAGTTCCTTCCAAGTGAAGAATTTCATCCTTATTGTAGTCTTAACTGTCCTGTCCCAGATCATGTCATTATTTGCCTTGAATGTGGGATAGACAGCCAGGGAAGCATTCTGTTAATTTCCAACTTGTCATAAGTTTTGTGTGAATGTTCTAACTTTCACTGTGACCCAGCTCTCATTCTTTGAAACACTAGAGAACACAGACCGAGTTTCCTCATCAGGCAATCTCACCATTTGAGGGATTAATCTGGAAAATGTCCATTGCATATCCTCTGTGGTCAGTATATTCTTTCTAAGATTCGGTCACCAAAACTGTGCACAATACTCCAGGTACAGTCCTACCAACACGTTGTCAAACTGCTTCAACATGTCTTTACATCAATGTTCTGATTCTCATAAATGAAGGCGAACCAAACTTTAACTTTCCACTTGCATATATTCCTCCAAATACCCTTCGCATTCATTGCATTTACGAACTCATTATTTGAGTTTTTATAAAAATCCTTCCGACAATCCAACATATGCTACTTCTACTGTTTCCCCATTATCTATGCTGTAAGAAACAATTTCAAACAATTCCGAAGTTTGTCAAGTACGAGTTCTCTCTCAAAAATGCATGCTGATTCTCTCCATTGTTGCTGTTAATTTCTAAATATCAAAAATCTCATCCTGTGTAATAGATTTCAAAAGTTTCCCTACAGATGTCAAGTTAATTGGTCAGCAGTTCTCCACGCTATGTCTTTTTCCCTTTGTAGCTGTTTGGATCCCTTCCATTCATCTATAGTGCTTGGTTCACGTTTGCTAACTTCCATTTATCCACAATAGTTTCTACCCTCTGCAGAATGTACAGGAAAATAAAACACAGTCATCGACAGTGCAATTAATACTTCTATTGGTGATTTATTTCCGACATATTGATAGGAAGTACATCTGTTTCGTCAGACTTCGCAAAGCGCAGTCCAGCTACATGTTCAAGTACTACCTTGTTACTGATATGAATTGACTTTATGTCTTTAGCTCCAGAAGTCCGATATGATCACTTGGTATTACTGAGGGATTTTCTGGATATTCTTACATGAAGACAGATGCAAAGTAACTGGTTAGTTCTCGACCATTTCCCTGTTCTCCACAAGGACCTCTCCTCTCCCGATTAGAAATTTCCACATTTGACCTTCCTTTTATTTTGTTTCTTTTGAAATATCGATCGCAGATTGGTGCAGCCTTTTTGTTCCTTTTTGTTAGCATGTGTGTTCTCTTTTTGATTTCCTTTTCAGTTTCATGGCCTTCCTTTTTGGATCGTTAATTTCTGAGAATTCTCAGGTTTTCACAATAGCTGGAATTCTTCTGAAATCACTTCCTATGATTAATATATTTTCCATTTTGTTATGTTAACCATCATTAATTCACTTTCCCTTTCTTTGGTGTTTGTACCTGAAATAAATAGACGTATTTTTCAGACTTTGCAGTATTTTTAAAAATCCCTGGTCCTGACCATTATATTCAGGATCACCGCAGGAGGATAGGAGGATTGAGAAGAAATTGTGGGAGCATTGCTTGGCTCTTTTCTATCATCGCTGGCCAATGAGTGAGGTCCCGGACAACTGGAGCGTAGCGAATACTGAGCCCGTATTCAAGAAAAACTGCAAAGTTAAACCTGGGAACTAAAGACCAGTAATCCTAAAATCTAGTGGGTAGGTTACTTGAGAAGATTCGGAGAGATTATATATACATGCAGTTGGAAAGACAGGGTGTGATTCGAAGTAAGATTAGAATGGTGCTGGAAAAGTTCAGGCAGCATCCGAGGAGCAGGAAAATCAATGTTTTGAGCAAAAGCCCTTCATCAAATTCAGCACGGGAGTTTGTATAAAAGAGATCATGATTCACAATTTTGTTGGAATTCTTTGGTAAAGTGACCAGCAATGTTGAGGAGGTCCGGGTGGTATATGTAGTCGAGATGGATTCCAGTAAGGCCTTCAATAAGGTTCCACATGGTACGCCGCTCTGGAAGGTTAGATCACGTGGAATTGAAGGGGAGTTGACAAATTAGGTACAAAATTGCTTTGATGGTAGGAAGCAGAGGGTAATACTGGAAAAATGCCGCTCAGAATGGAGGCATGTGACTAGTGGAATGCCTCATGCATTGGTGATGGGACAACTACATATTACGTAAATCTATGATTTAGATGACAATGTACAGGCATGATTCGTAAGTTGGAAGATGACACTAAAATAAGCGGCATCATGGAGAGTGAGGAAGGTTATCAGAAATTTCAGAAATTACAGCACTACCTTGATCCACTGGAGAAGTGGGCTGAGAAATGGCAAATGGATTTTAATATAGATCAGTGTAAGGTTCTGCATTTTAGAAAGTCAAATCAAGGTTGGAGTTTCCTGGTGAATTGTTGGGTCCCAAGGAGTGTAGTGGGACAGAGGGACCTTGGAATTCAGGTGCATGATTCTCTGAAAGTTGAGTCAGAGGTAGGCAGACAATGACGAAAGCGTTCGGCACACTGGCCTTAATCAGTGTATATCACTGAGTATCGACATCAGGGAGTTACGGTGCAGTCATATAGGATGGTGGTGAGGCCATACTGGTAGCGTAATGTTCAGTTTTGTTCAATTTGCTACAGAAAGAGTGTTATTAAATTGGAAAGACTGCTGAAGAAATTTACAAGGTTGTTATCATCTCAATGGTATGAGTTATAGGGAGAGGTTGGACAAGCTAGGACTTTTTACTTTAGCGTGTATAAGGCTGAGGGGGATCTGACAGAAGTGTATAAGATCATGACAGGCATGGACCGAGTGAATTCACTCAGTCTTTTTTCCCAGGGTTAGGTAATCACGAAGGAGAGGGCATCAGTGTAAGGTCAGAGGGGACAGAATAAAAGAGGAACAACTGTTTTACACACAGGCTGGTACACATATGGAATGTGCTGCCAGCGGAAGTGGTTGAGGCGGGAACATTAATAACATTTAAAAGGCATCTGGACAAAACATGGATAGGGAAGGATTAGAAGGATATGGAGCATTGGCAGTGAAATGGGGTTAGCGTGGATGGACATTTTGGTCAGAATAGACTGGTTTGAGCCGAATAGCCTGTCTCCGTGCTGTAGGACTCTATGGCTCTAACAACCATTGCTTGTCACCCACTGAATGTTATATTATACTTCCCTAATTCACTGAAACTAACTTGACCCTCAAGCCTCCAGTCTTCTATGAAGTTTAACCAGTATGTTCAGTCATTCTATATTGTATACAGGCACCGTGTAAAGTGCACCTTATTGATGCCACTATTCCTTAAAAGCTGCTTCAGAGCAAGGTTATTATTAGCCCTCCTGATCACACAACACCAAATCCAAAATAACCTGCTCTATAGTTTGCTTTACAACATACTCTTCAACATACCTCATATATACTCAGGGAATTTATTTTTCACAACATGAGCAATCACTAAGTTAATGCAGTTTAGATGCAATTTGAGACCATCCAATAAGACCACAGTATCTACAATACTTGCATTTCTAATTTTCAGAGCATATGATACTCAGATTTTTCGCAAGTGTTTTGGTTTAGAAATATAATGCACCAATATTTGCTTTTGCCTTGCTATTTGTATGCTCCAAATGAACTGATTCTGTGGAATCTGAGGGATAGGTCTGTGTCATTGTTAGTGATACAAGACAAGATATTTGGGGAGGCTGAACTCGACGCTGAGATGATCTGAAGAAACATCCATCGATTCAGGACAAGCAACAATATCCTCCCCGCTCTGTCTGGATAAGTGTCACCGTATTCGCTCTGTTCTCTCGCACTTACTGTATATCTGTTATAGCACCGACCCCCGAACAAGGTTCATGCTCTATTTCCAAATACAGCTCAGGCACTCCCTATGTGTAATGTACTTAGCTATCAGCCTCTGCTCTGCCACATTCCTCTGCTGCCTGTCCCGAAGTCCATCTTGGAGGATGGTCACCCGAAGGTCCGAGGCTAAATGTCCTGGACTACTGAAGTGTTCCCCAACTGGGAGGGAACCCTCCTGTCTGTTGATTGTTGTGCGGTGCCCATTCATCCGTTGTCGTAGCCTTTGCTCGGTTTCCCCAATGTGCCATGCCTCCGGGCATATGGGTTAATGTCACATTATCGGTGACCACCATTGCATTATACACACACACACACACACGCAGATACTCCTGCACACACATACTCTCACATATACACGGACACATGGACACACATACACACAGACACGCACACAGACACACGCACACACCCTTACAGGCACAACCCCTCCCCACACACACACATGCACCCCCTCACAGACTTAAGATACTCTGTACTCACTACACACACACACATATACTTTCTCACACTCACAATCCCCAACCCAGACAGACAGACAGACAGACACACACACACACACACACACACACACACACACACACACACACACACACACACACACACACACACACACACACACACAGACAAAGACCCATAGGCACACATATAATTTGTGGGGTGAATTTGTACTTGCAGGGTTACATTGTACTTTGCTCAAAGACTGCATGCATTCATGTAGAACTCTGAGCTCAAAAACTGCATGAATTTATCTAAAACGACGTTATCTCACTTTTTAGATTAGAATCAATCTAAGCACTAGGGCATAGACAGAGAACACAGGGGGTCAACATCTTCAACATATAGTCTAGCTCTCACCATTGTTAACAGCTAACCCGAGAATGCAACTTTGTAAAGAAAAGGTTTCGTGATTTACACATGAAAGAAGTGAAACTATCACTGTATTCTAACAGATAAAAGGCTTAACAGACAATCAATTTTTAATGTACAATTTAAGTGACATCACACTGTAAATTTTTGCTATAAATTCTGTGTTGCGATTGAGCCCTCCACTATCACCTGATGAAGGAGCATCGCTCCGAAAGCTCGTGTGCTTCCAATTAAACCTTTTGGACTATAACCTGGTATTGTGTGATTTTTAACTTTGTACACCCCATTCCAACACCGGCATCTCCAAATTATTAAATCTGAAGGAGCTGTGATCACTCTTTCTAAAATTATGTCCCACTGAAAGGTCAGTCACCTGGCCAGATTCATTAGCCAATACGAAGTCCAGTATGGCTCTTCCTCTCGTTGGACGATCAACATACTGTTACAGTTAACAAATTCTGCCCCGTCTTAGCCTCTTGCTCCAAGGGACTCCCAGTCATTATTGGGGATGTTAAACTCACTCACTGTGACCACTCAGTTTTTAATGCACCTTTCCTTAATCTACGTGCATATTTGTTCCTCAATCCCTCCGTGGCTGTTGGAGGGATTATAGTAATGCAATAATGCATCCATCTTATTTTTGAGCTTTACCCATATTGCTGCAGTGGATGATCTCTCCTGTATGTCCTCTTCAAGTGCAGATAAAGCATTTCTCCCTGGTTAGCAAAACAACTCGTCCACCTCTTTTACCTTCCTCTCTACCTCATCTAAAACAATGAAAGCCTGGAACTTTCAATGGTCAGTCCTTTACCGCTGTCAACCAGGTCTCTGTTAAGCCACAACATCATATTCCCATGTATGGATTCAGACTCTCAGTTCATCGGTCTTACTCATAATAATTCTTGCATTGAAATAAATAAACTTCAGTCCAACTCCATCAGATCCTGACCTGATATTTGGTTTCAGTTTCCCTGATGTAAATTCTCCTCGTCTATTCTCTGGCAACAGGAGATTACAAAAGACTGTCAGTAAAGAAGAAAATATTGAAAACAGACAATTTCAGTTTCCTCCCTTGTTCCTTAAATCTGTACATTGCATCACACACTGTCCAATTCGAATAAACTGCAGGATAATTATCTTGCTTCAAACAACCGTCTCCAGCCTGTCGCTGCACATTCTTCAACTCACTCTGGACCCATTGGATTGACTGCTTTCTGATCCCTCTCTCAATCAAATCTCTGTAATATTTACATTGTAGTTACATATACTCATTCAAGCTGCAAGCTCCAAGCTCATCTGTCTTGCCTGTCACACTGCTCACATTAAAATCAGCGCACTTCAGCCTGCCAGCCCCATTGTGTTCATTCCCCTCTGCCAGTTTGTTGTTGGTCTTAGTTGTACTGTGATTAGTCTCCAACTGCTCTTCTGTCACTGTGCTTGTGGACGTACTGCTCTGGCTCCACCCTCCCTTCCCCACCTCCACATTAGTTTAAACCCTCCTGAGTGACAATAGCAAACCTGCCTGCCAGGAGATTGCTGCCAGTTCACGTCCATCCCGTCCATCTTGTGTATTTCATATTGACCCAGGAATTCCAATGATCCACATATCGGAGATTTCTGCCAGTTCAGATGCATCCCGTCCTTCTTGTGTGTATCCTACCGAACCTGGGAATCCCAATGATCCACATATTGAAAGTGTTGCCTACCCTACTAGCTCTTTGGCCATGTTGTAAACTGTACTACCTTCCTATCCCTAACCTCACTGCCACGTGGAATAATCCAGTCTCTCCAACATTCAAGTATCCTTTCAGCACAACTCCGGCAAGAACTTTACTTTAAAATTGATAGACTTGACAATAAAAACTTAAGTGTGACCTCATTAACCAGGAAAGTGGAGCCCAATGAATCAGTCGCAATGACCATACGATCTGATATCTATCATCTCCATCAAACCTGTGTGACAATGTATACATATGGAGCATCTATTTGTAGATGGACGAGGATAAAGAGAAGTTAGTCCAAAAGACCAGAAAATGTCATAACATGCCAGTCAGCCTGTTTACTTTGCTTTGCTGTTCAATTGGATTTTAGCTATTCTGTTCCTTTTAATAATAGTGTCTTTACCCTGCATCCCTAGCGGGTCAGAAAGTGCCCAGTGTCTTTGTGCGCTCCCTACGTAGGGAGAATCCAGTGCCAGGCAATGAGGTGTGGGGAATTCCGGGGTGGCTCGATGGGAGGCTGCATGCAGTGACGGATGGACTCAGGGATTGAGAGAGACAGAGTAGGTAATCAGGTACATAAAGTTTGTGCGAAGATTTGTAGCTCGGGTGCTCGTTGTTGTGGTTCTGTTCGCCGAGCTGGAAGTTTTTGTTGCAAACGTTTCGTCCCCTGGCTAGGCGACATCATCATTGCTTTGGAGCCTCCTGCGAAGCGCTTCTTTGATGTTTCTTCCGGTATTTATAGTGGTCTGTCCTTGCCGCTTCCTGTTGTCAGTTTCAGCTGTCCGCTGTAGTGGTTGGTGTATTGGGTCCAGGTCGATGTGTTTGTTGATGGAGTTTGTGGATGAATGCCATGCCTCTAGGAATTCCCTGGCTGTTCTCTGTCTGACTTGCCCTATGATAGTAGTGTTTTCCCAGTCGAATTCATGATGCTTGTTGTCTGTGTGTGTGGCTACTAGGGATAGCTGGTCGTGTCGTTTCGTGGCTAGTTGATATTCATGTATGCGGATTGTTAGCTGTCTTCCTGTCAACAGATGCCTAAGAGACAGACCACGGAACGAGGACATGCCACAACCAAAAGGACTAGCCACACTACCATACATCAGGAGCGTTTCAGAACTGACAGCCAGACTACTGCGACCTTTAGGACTCATAACGGCACACAAACCAACAGCCACGCTCAGACAACAACTCACTAGAACAAAGGACCCGATACCCAACATGAGCAAAACTAATGTAGTTTACAAAATTCCATGCAAGGACTGCACAAAACACTATATAGGACAAACAGGAAGACAGCTAACAATCCGCATACATGAACATCAACTAGCCACGAAACGACACGACCAGCTATCCCGAGTAGCCACACACACAGACAACAAGCAACATGAATTCGACTGGGAAAACATTACTATCATAGGGTAAGCCAGACAGAGAACAGCCAGGGAATTCCTAGAAGCATGGCATTCATCCACAAACTCCATCAACAAACACATCGACCTGGACCCAATACACCAACCACTACAGCGGACAGCTGAAACTGACAACAGGAAACGGCAAGGACAGACCACTATAAATACCGGAAGAAACATCAAAGAAGCGCTTCGCAGGAGGCTCCAAAGCACTGATGATGTCGCCTAGCCAGGGGACGAAACGTTTGCAACAAAAACTTCCAGCTCGGCGAACAGAACCAGGTACGTGCACTCACATAAGTAGCTGGGCAAGCTTCCCAAGCATTCGGGGAGCCCGAGCACCAGAGCCACTTTTACAATAAACCCCTCATATTTGCAGCAATTCTCCATCAAACACAAGCAAATATACTGTAGATTACAGAAACCTGAAACAAACAGTAACATACTGTGGAGAGAGTAAAACGTTAATTCTCCCAAAGCAGACACGGGGACATTGTGAAACCGCACAAAGACAGGGTCCAGAGATTGGAATTGAACCCGAGTCCCTGGCACTGTGAGGCAGCAATGTTGCGTCACCATGCTACCCAATGATGGAGAATAGGATTAGTATAGTTACATTAGTATATTTTCGACAGTCAGTTAACTGGAATGCTCTCACTCAGCTTGTCTAAAGTTGGGAAACCTTTATACAGCAGCAGCGGACAATTTAAGAAGCAATAAAGTGGTGAACATGTAAGCTAGCTCGCTTTAGAAAAGGAGATTGCAGGAGTTTTGTTAAGATATATAAATGGGGAGAGTGAACTTTGGAGAACCAGAAATTGCGGCTGGCTGCAGAGAAGTAGAGAACAAAGAATTGGAGAATGAACTGAATAGGTACTTTCCATCAATCCTCACAATAGTAGGCACAAGGAACATTGCAGAACTACAAGCGAGTCAAGGGTGAGGGATGGGGTTAGTGATCGCTGTGGAGGAGGTAATGGGGAAGCTACAATGTTTGAAAATGGATAAATCACACAGACTGGACGGACAACAACCAACGTTCTGAAGTAATTAGAGGAGGAGATTGTGAAACCATTGGTTATGACTGTTCAGGAATAACTATCATCAGACAGAGTCTCAGAGAACTGGAAAATGGATAATGTAAAATCTCTGTGTCAGAAGGAAGAAAGGCAAAATACAGGAAATCATAGGGCAGTTTAGCCTGGCATCTGTCGTTATTAGAGATTTAGAGTATATTGCTAACAATGAGATTGCGGAGTACTTGGAGGTACATGGTAAAGTAGGGCTGAGTCAGCATGGCTTCATCAAGGAGTGGTCCCGCTGACAAGTCTGTCAGAATTCTACCAGAAGATAATGAGCAGGTTTGACAAAGGGAGGATGTGATGTGATTTGCAAATAGGGAGTGTGTTAAATTTGAATCTGTCTTAAATAGAATCATGTTAATTTACTGGTTACAACTTGCATAAACAGATGTACAAAAACAACTAAAAATTGTAAAGGAGCGATTCAATAGTAGTTAAATAAAGTAAGGATGGAGGGTCAGGTGATGTGTTGTCTCTCCATGATATGGGAGTGGTAGAGCCCACTGTGGATCCCAGTGACCATGTCTGAAGTATATGTTGCATGCAAGCAGAACTCTGGTTCTGAGTCGATGAGCTGGAGTTTGAGCTTCAAACATTGCGAGGCATCAGGAGGGGGAGAATTTCCTGGATGCTGTGATTCATGAGACAGTTACACTCCTTAGATCAACTGACTCAAATTCAGACAGTGGTCAGAAAGCGGAGGGTTTGGCTATGAGTGAGGCAGATAGAGGGATCCAGGAGCTAGAATTGCAGGAGCCTCAGCCCCTGTCCGTGTCTAACAGATTCAAGAGTCTTGTTCCCTGTGTGAATGGGAATGGGGATTACAGGGAAGATGAGTTGATTGGCCTCAGTACCGAGTTGAGGGAAGCTTTCAAGTGGGGGAAGAGAAGAGAAATATTATTGTAATTGGGGATAGTATTTTTAGCGGCATTGACACTGTTCTCTGTGACTGGTATTGAGAGTCCTGAAAGTTGCGATACCTACTGGTGTTTGGGTAAGGGATATCTCATCTGGGCTGCAGAGTAACTTGGAGTGGGAGAGTAAAGATCCATTGGTCGTGGTCTGTGTAGGTACCAATGACAGAGATAAAACTAGGGCAGAGGTTCTGCTAAGGGATACGAAGAGCTTGGAGCTAAATTATTAAAAAGAATGAAAAAGAAAATAATTTCTGGGTTACAGCCTGAGCCATGAGCTAATTAGCATAGAGTCAGCAGGAAAATGCGTTGCTCAAAGTTTGGTGTGGGAGAAATGGGGTTGTATCATGGGACATTGACACCAGTACTGGGGAAGGAGGGCACTGTTCCGATTGGACGGTCTTCATCTGAACCGTGTTGGGACCAGAGTCCGAGCAAATCGCATACGTATGGGCTGTAGACTGGACATTAATCTAAATGGGGGTGGGGTGGTGTCAGGTAAAGGGAAAATTAGAAAACCCGAATTAAAGGTGGGGGTAAGACTGCAGAACTCAAGAAGAAGGCGTTTGGTATGCTTTCCTTTATTGTTCAGAGTATTGAGTACAGGAGTTGGGAAGTCTTGTTGCAGCTGTACACAACATTGTTTCGGCCACTGTTGGAATATTGAGTGCAATTCTGGTCTCCTCCGCGTCAGAAAGATGTTGTGAAACTTGAACGGGTTCAGAAAAGATTTACAAGGATGTTGCCACAGTTGGAGGATTTGAACTACAGGGAGAGGCTGAACAGCCTGGGGCTGTTTTCCCTGGAGTGTCGGAGGCTGAGGGATGTATCGAGTGTTACAAAATTATGAAGGGCATGGATAGGATAAAAAGACAAACTCTTTTCCCTTGGGTCAGGGAGTCCAGAACTAGAGGGCATAGGTTTAATTTGAGAGGGGAAAAGTATGAAAGAGACCTAAGGGGCAACTTTTTCACACAGAAGGTGGTGAGTGTATGGAGTGAGCTGCCAGAGGAAGTGGTGGACGCTGGGACAATTGCAACATTTAGGAGGTGGTTGGATGGATATATGAAAAGGAAGGGTTTGGAGAGACATGGGCCGCCTGCTGGCAGGTGGGACTAGATAGGGTTGGGATACCTGGTCGGCATGGGCAGGTTGGATCAAAGGGTCTGTTTTCATGCTGTACATCTCTATGACTCCATCACCCTAAGTTATTCAAATCTCCAGTACGGACGCTGAGAGTATGGAAAGTGTTAACAATCAAACTTCAAACTTTCAGTACAAACAAATGACGATGAGAAGAGGGATGGCTAATACCGGATTGAACTGTGATATCGGAATGCATGCAGTATAAGGAATATGATAAATAATCTTGTGACTCATACACAAATTGGCAGGTCGTCATCACGGAGACATCGCTGGATCAGGATTGGGAGCTGAATATTCAAGGATATGCATCCCATCAAAAAGACAGGCAGTTGGGCAGAGGGGATGGGGTTGTCTTATTAGTAAGAAATGAAATTAAATCAATAATAAGAAATGAATTAAGGTCAAATGGTGTAGAATCTGTGTCAGTAGAAATGAGGAATCAAAAAGGTAAAAGCAAGTAGTTCGAGTTCTATTCAGGCCTCCAAACAGTACTCAGGAGTTGGAGTGCAAGATACACCAGGAGCTAGAAAGATGTGTAGGAAAGACAAAGATACAGTGATCATGTGGGATTTAATTACGGAGGTGGGTTGGGAATTCAGCTTGATGTGGTTTGCAAGAAATGGAATTTCTGAAATGTCTATGAGATGGCTTTTTGGAGCAGCTTGTGCAGGCAGACTAGGTGGGGGAGCTTAAGGTGAAGGAAATCATAGAAGGCAGTGATCATAATATGATTGAATTTACTCTACAATTTCACATGGAGAAGTTAGAATCAGAGGTAATGGTATTAAAGCTGAATAAAGGCAATTACAGAGGCATGAGAGAGGAGCTGGATAGAATTGACTGGTAGAAGGGCCCAGCAGGAAAGACAGTGGAGCATCAATGAAAGGAGATTTTTGCAGTAATTCAGGTTGCAGCAGAGATTTACCGCGAGTAAAAAGAGGAATGGGACATGGAGAATGAGGTGACCATGACAGACAAGGGGAGTTAGGTATAGCATAAAAGCAAAAGAGAAAGGATATAATGTGTCAAAGTGCAGTGGGAAACCAGAGGTTTGGGAAACTTACGAAGACAAAACAGAGGCCAAAAACATAAAATAAGGAAGGAGATTATTACATATGGGGGTAAGCTATCCAGTAATATAAAGGAAGCCTGTAAGAGTTTCTTTCGATATATAAAGTACAAAGGAGAGGCAGAAGTGGGCATTGTATTGCTGGAAAATGACACTGAGAGATAGTAGAGGGGAACAAGAAAATGGCTGAGGAACTGAATAATTACTTTCCACCAGTTTCATGGTGGAAGACACAAATAGTATCTCCAACATTCAGGAGAGTGAGGGGCTAGAGCTGAGTATGGTGGCCAGCACCATGGAGAATATTCTAGGAAAAAGCTGAATGGCCTAAAGTTGGTTAAATAACCTGAACCAGAGGGATTAAATGCCTGTGTTATAAGGGGGATAAGTGAAGAGTTAGTGGAGGTGATGGTGTTGATTTTTCCGGAACTGCTGGAGAAAGGAACGAACCCAGAGCATTGGAAACCCATTAACGTGACATCCGTTTTTACCCAAGGAGTATGTAAGAAAAGACAAAGAAATTCACAATGAATAGCTTAAACTCGGTCGTGGATATGATCCTGGAATTCCTTGTGAAGGATGAGATTTTTGAATACTTGGAAGTGTTTGGTAAAATAGGGCAAAGTCAGTATTGTTCATCAAGGGAAGGTCATGCCTGACAAATTAGATAGAAATCTTTGAAGAAGAAATGAGCAGGCTCGATCAAGTACAGCCAATGGATGTTATCCACGTGGACACCAAGAAAGCCTTTGACAAGGTGTCACACAGGAGATGACTTATTATGATAAGGTCCATGGTGTTAGAAGCAAGGTAGAGGCATGAATGGAAGCTTGTCTGTCTGACAGAAAGCAGAGAGTGGCGATAGAATGGTCCTTCTCAGAATGGCAGCCGGTGACAAAAGGTATTCCACAAGACTCAGTGTTGGAATCGTAACATTTTACTTGTTATGTTAATAATCTGAATGATGAAACTGTGGGCACTCTGGCTAAGTTTGCAGACGATATAAAGATAGGCAGATGGACTGGTCGCGTAGAGGGGGCAGAGAGGCTGAAGAAGGAATTGGCCAGATAAAGGGGTTGGCAGATGCATTCCACCGTCGGAAAGTGTGAGGTCATGCACTTTGACACGAAGAATAGAGCATGTTCTATTTTCTAACTGGGGAGAAAATTCAGAAATCTGAAGAGCAAGGGGACTTGGGAGTTCTAGTGCAGGATTCTCTTAAGGTAAGCTTGCAGGTTGATGCAACAGTTAGGGGGTCAATTGCATTTATTATTGATGGTATTTATTACGAGAGGAATTGAATGCAAGAAAAGGCTATATACAGCTTTGGTCAGACTACATTTGGAGTATTACGTGCACAGTTAATCCCTATAGCTCAGCAAAGATGCTCTGCCCCTGGAGCGTGTTCAGATGATTTTCACAGGAATAGTCATAGGAGTGAAAAGTTTATTGAATGAGGAATATTTGAGTCTTTGGGTCTATATTTGATAAAGTTTAGAAGGAAGAGAGGAAATGTAATTGAAACATACAGAATACCGAATGACCTGAACAGAGTGGATGTTCATAAGATGCTTCCATTAGTAGCAGGGACCAGGACCCAAGGACACAGCCTTAGCTTAAAAGGAAAACCTTTTAGCACATTGATAAGGAGAAACTTCTTTAACCAGGGAATGGTGAATCTTTGAAATTTATTTCCGGAGAAGGTTGTGTGGCCAGGTCATTGAGTATATTTGATATGGAGATAGTTTTTTTTATTATCCAAGGGATCAAGGGTTACGGGGAGAAGGTCGAAGAATGGATTCGATGATTAAATGTCATAGTAGACTCGATGGTCAAACTGGCTTAATTTCTGCTCCTATGTCTTATAGTCTTATGGTCCAAACCTTATGCAGGCACCTTGCATCTCTGAGAATATGGATTCATGTTCTTCATGAGGGTCAGAAGCTGGTGGGAATAGTTAACTGTTTTAGAATGAAGGTATTGTGGCTGCTGTCAGGGTGGTGGATAATATGACATTCAGTGCAGGATCACACACCAACTGCACTGTATTAATGTGAGGAGAGTTTATTCAAAACCCGGATCTCTCTATCTCTCTCAATCACCGTGGGGATTGGGGGTTGCGGTGAGTAGGCGTACCATCCTCATAGACATGTAAACTATCCAGAATCATGCATCCTGAGTGAAACAACAGTCATGGAATTTATCACCTTCTCATTGTCTGTTTAGAATATAAGGAGTGATTGTCCATCCCCCTCAAGGTTCAATGCAATCACCTCTTATTATCTCACAGCGCTACAGATCAACCTTTGCTCACTCCTCATGGTACCATCATCCCAGGGATTAATCCGGTGGAACTCCTGTTCATTCTCTCTGTGGTGAGGAGATCGTTCCTTATAAAGGAGATAAAATTTGTCCACAATACCCCAAACACTGCCTCAACAACACTCTCAGGTTTGATCACAATGACCCCTTTCCCTCACTTAGCTGGCGCCATTTCCTTCATGTGACACAGTAAACCATTCATTTACAATGCACTGCCACTGATGGGGATTTTAAAACATCCTTAAATCTGTAGGTTACCATCAAAAAAGCCAGCACCAGAAGTGTCTATCGAGATGGACATTACTCTTGGGGAGAGACTCAATCACAAAGAATACGTCTAAAACAGTGAATGACCACCTACCTGAATGGAAATCAGTTGCAGGAATATGGGATACAGGCAGAGGAAGGGAGTTTATCCTTTCTTTTATTTTTCCCTCACGGGATGTATGCAGCCCTGGTCAGGTCAGCATGTCATGCCGACCTTGAACTGAATGGCTGGTTCAGCTGTTCCACAGGGTAGTAAAGAGTAAAACACAGTACTGTGGGTTTGCAGTCACACAGAGACCTGACCAGGGAAGAATGGCCTTCTCTACTGGGCAAGAGGCAAGCTGATATCAACAGATTATTATTTTATGGTTCTAGATTATGATCCAATGACGTAACCACCACACACTGTCTTCCCATCTTTCTAATTCTGTGCCGAGAACAGCGTAACAATTGCAATTATTTTGCAATGGACACGTGGTAAGAAGGGACTTGAAACAACTTTATGCGTAGATTAGCAAAGGCTCAAACGATGGTTTATTCAGGAGTTGTACTGAGACTGAGGAGGAGACTGGGATGTCATGATTATGGTACTGGAAAGGATTGGTGAGTGGGAGGGTATGAAAATGTAAACTTGTGCAAGAGAAAATGAATCAAGGAGAACAGTCTGTTCCATTCTCGCATATTGGTGCGTCATTTGTTGATGACCATTTGCTAGTTATAATTTGTAAGGAATGGAATCTTTGATTAGAACTAAAATCATTGACTTGCACCTTTCCAAAATTTACGTATTAGGATCATCAATTCAGTTCAGACCGATTCACTAGGCACATAGAGTGACTTACCAGGTTTACCAACTATAGCAAGGATTGGATAGTAACCAGCTTGAATAACCATCAGTACATCTTCAATCCGTCACGCTAATGATATCCAAGGCTGGGAAAGCTAGAAAAGACCCGATGATAAACTCCTGTCCATTGCCGAAAATTTCCAGTCGAATGTTCTCAGATCCTGATCTCTCCTCCCTCTCTGTCTGAAGCTACTGATATCTGTTACTGGTGTGGGTAATGCTCCCGCTCATACTATGGGATAACACATTGAACCCATTCTCTTACTGATAGAAGAAGGAAACTTTTTAGGGATCCATAGGATCTATGGAGACTCACATAATCACAATGGCTGAACAAATAGCTCCAGCTAACCTCTTTCAATTTGATACTGCTTTAATAAACTTCAAAATAACTATGAACATTTACGCATTCTGGATGTGATATGTGAGTGTGACTGAAGGAAGGAATGTTGGAGATGGCAGGTTGATTGGTGTAATCATGCAGTCTGCCTTGAATATAGAGGCAATGCCAGAGGTTTTAACAGAACATAAACATGTGTCTCTGCTCATAAATGGAGAAATCGATCCTGTGATTACTGATCAGTCATTTTGCAAAATCAATAAAACATTGAGAGAACGTCTTCTGTCCATGTGCCTCAGACAATGTGGGTTTAAAGCAATCAAACGACACGTATACGTTCACAGAGAATTCTACGTGGCAAGTACAATTCAGATTGTTTTTCCAGAAACAGAGAGGGCAAGTGTGAGTGTTGACTTTATCAATGTTAAGGAACTGTGAGGAAGTATCATTTACTGACTTCAATTACATTGTGATTATAACATTGGGGAAAAGACAGAAGATGGAGAGGACTGGAGGACATGGCTGTTCATACTGGGAAGAGGTACATTGCTGTTTCCTAGTTATTAGTATTGGAACGTTACACTTTATAACTCATATGAAGAACAGATTCAAGGATACAGCTAAAATGAGAAATTAGCAGGGACAATATTAATGAAATGCATTTATGTAATACAAAATACAGAGACAAAATGATTTTCGATATAGACCAAAATATGCAAAGTACAAAGAGATAAGATTGTTAAAATGCACTCCTGATATGGAGCTATACAAATTGAAAGGTGGATTAAAAACCGAGGAAATTGGTGTGCAAACTTTATCAATCATTATTTGATCCTCCGCGGAGATGCTGATTTCCCCTCTGTGAGTGATACCCCTCACTGAGATTCTCTGGCCCAGTTTTTCACACAGTATATGGAGGTGGAGTGGGAGTGTTGGGTGGGGTTATCATTTCCTGCTGCTCATGGCACAGTTTATTTTAAAAATCCACCTTTGCCATGGAACTAGTCTACTGGTCTATTGGGATTTGTTCAGCTGTCCGTAACCCAGCTCTGTGATATTATTGGAAAGAAATGATCTGGGATGACAGCCAGTATCAGCACAGCGCTCCCAGGGTATGACATCCAGACAAAAGGCTTGCAGTTCAGAGGAATATCTAAATAAAACTTGCAACTTTTGTCTGTCCGTATTTATCTACCCTCATGCTATCTTGTGATCTATCTGACTTCATCCTCATCTGACATCGCTTCCTCACCCACTCTGTCAGTCGCTCCCCTTTCTATCCTCTCTCAGTTTATCTCCCTTCACTTTGTTTTTCTCTGTTTATTTCTATCTCACACCATCTATCTCCACACACTGACTCTAGCTCCAATTGTGCTGTTGAACAGCTTGTGACCCTACAATGGGTTGACTGACCTCCATCAGTGTTATCATAATTCAGCGGCTCGCTGACCCTCAATAAATACTTTAGGTGCCTGGACAGATAAGCTGTTCCAGTGACAGGTACAGTGCACAATCACCCATTATCTCTTCCTGTTCTTCTCTGATGTACAGCTGCCTTGAAATGTCTGTGTAAACAAAACAGACTGAATGAAGTTCAAGCAGTCGAGAAGGCATTCATGAGTGTGTATTTCAATCAGGATTTAATGAAGGATGAGATTCCAGAATAACATAAGCAATGAATGAAAAACAGGGCAACACAAGAAATGGCAGCTGGGTACAACATGTGTTTCCAAGTAGGTGTTCTGGTATTATCACTAGATTATCAATCCAGAAAAATCACCTCTTCTTCTGTGGACCCAGGTTCGAATCCTGCCACTGCAGATGGTGGAAATTCAATTCAATAATTTTTTTTAAAAAAGCTGGAATTAAGAATCTACTGAGGAGAATGAAATCATTGCCGATTGTCAGAAAGGAAAACCCAATTGGTTCATTAATATCCTCCAGTGAAGTAATCTTTCATCCTCACTCCAAACCCAAAGCAATGTGATGACTCTCAATTGCCCTCTGAAATGGTCTAGCGTGTCATTCAATCGCAACAAAATCTCAAAGAAATGAAACCAACAGGTGGACCAACAGGTATTGATCTCACCACTGAAAAAGTCAGTTGGAAACATCACTGTCGAACCTGCAAAGTCCTCCTTACTAACATCTGAAGGCCAGTGCCAATATTGGGACAACTACCTTACAGACTAGTCAAGCAACAGCCTGACATAGTCATGCTCATGAAATTATAACTGACAGAAATATCCCAGAAACCACCATCACCATCACCTAAGCTCAGGACCGATTCAGCAGAGGGGGCGATGCATTCTGAAGGTAGTTGCTCTGCAAGCCCCCAAAATTAACTCTAAACTCCATGAAGTCCCATGGCTTTAGATTAAACGTGGGCAAAGCAGCCTTACAGATTACCATGTAACCTCATTCCTCAGCTGAATCAGTACTCCTCCATATTGAACAAGACTTGGAGAAAGGACTGACTGTGAAAAGGACACAAAGTGTATTCTGGCTGAAGAATTTCAAAGTCAGCCATAAAGAGTGGTTTGGCAGCAGTACTACTGATCACGCTTGTCGGGTCCTACAGGACATATCTACTTGATTGGGTCTGTGGAAGGTAGTGAGGGAATGAACGAGAGGGAAACAAAATCATACCTGATGTCATCCTTACCAAACTACCAACAGCAGATGCATCTGTCCATGACAGCATCAGTAAAACTGACCACTGCACTGTTGTTGAGTAGACAAAGTCTCACGGTCACACTGAGAATAAACTCTATTGTGTTGTGTGGCACTATCAAAATGCTAAATGGAACAGATATCCAACAGATCTAGCGACTCAAGACTGAGCATCCATAAGACGCTGTAGTCCATCAATAGCAGAAGAACTACACTCCATACTATAATGTCATGGCCCAGCATATAACCCACTCAACAATTATCATCAAGCCAGAGGATTAACCCTAGTGCAATAGAGAGTACAGCAATGGGGGAAAAAACCTGCTCAAGTATGTTCTGTCCATAAAACGCAGGACAAATTCAATCCAGCCAAATACCGCCTCATCACTTTACTCCCTATCATCAAATACGTGATGGAAGGGCTCATCAACAGTGCTATCAAGCAGCACCTGCTCAGCAATTCCCTGCTCATGGGCCCCCAGTTTGGGTTCCACCAGGACCACTCAACTCCTGACATCATCACAGCCTTTGTTCAAGCATAGAAAATGGAACTGAATTCCAGCCCTTGAAAGCAAGGCTTTCTTTCAAATGTGGCATCAAGGAATCCACGCAAAAAGGATATTGCGAGCAAGTACTTCATTATTGGAGTCATACCTGACAGATAGGAAAATGGTCATTGTTGTTGGAGATATTCAGTTCCAGAATATCTCTGCAGTAGTCCCTCAGGATAGTGTGGATGTAGGTTTGCTCCATAACCTGGAATGTTCATTTTCAGACGTTTCATCACCATATTAGGTAACATCTTCAGTGGCCCTCCAGATGAAACCTAGGTCCAAACTTCTTCTGCTGCTTCATCAATGGCCTTCTCTCCATCATAAGGTCAGAAGTGGGGATGTTCGACGATGACTGCACAATGTTCAGTACCATTCGCAAATGCTCAGGTATGGAAGGCAGTCCATGCAAAAATGCAACAAGGTCTGGACAATACCCAGACTTGGGCTGACAAGTGACAAGTAACACTCGCACCACACAAATGCCAGACAATGGCTGTCACCAGTAAGAAACAATATAACCACTTGGTATTCAGCAGCATGTTTGTCACTAAATTCCCCCCCCCCCCTTATCAATAAACTTGGAGTTACCATTGACCAGAAACTCAACTGGAGTCGCCACATTAATATAAGAACAGATCAGAGGCTAGGATTACTGCGCGAGTAACTCATCTCCTGTCTTCCCAAAACATGTTAACCATCTACAAGGCACAAGTCAGGAGTGAGATGGAATGCTCCCCAATTGCCTGAATGAGCGCAGCCACAACGACACTGAAGAATCTTGACACCATCCAGGACAAAACAGCCCAATTGATTGGCACCACTTCCAGAAGCATTCATTCCCTTCACCACCAACGTTCAGGAGCAGCAGTGTGTACTCTCTACAAGATGCACTGCAGAAATTCTCCAAAGATCTTCAGACAGCAGCTTCCAATCCTACAAGCACTTCCATCTAGAATGACAAGGGCAGCAGACTTTTGCAAACACCACCTACAAGCTCCCCTCCAATCCAGTCAATATCCTGATTTGGAAATATATCACCTTTCTTTCACTGTTGCTGGGTCAAAACCTTGGAATTCCCTCCCTCGTAGCATTGTATGTCAACGCACAGCAGGTGGACTGCAACGGTACAAGAAGGCAGCTCAGCACCACTTTCTCAAGAGGGTAACTAGGGACGGATAAGAAATGGTGGGCCCATCCAGCGATTCACATAACCAAAAAATAAGGTTAAAAAGTTCTAAGTTGAGCACCTTGATGGCACAGGTTGTCTGATTTGAACATGAACAGGAAAGCAGTGTTTCTGATACTGAACATTTTAGACCTTTCTGTTATTAGAAGGGTGTTCAGTATTCGATGACTCCTTGTTGCTGAGTGCTGTGATAAATTGCACCTGTTTGTTAAACTCAACAATATTAGCATAACAGGATTGATCCTACGAAAATACCCAACTGAAAATGAGAATCATGGTAGAGACAATGTACTCCTGGCAGGTGAGATCCACAGATAGCTGTTTATATTCAACACATTACTGCGCTACTGGCTGACACTGAATCCTCCCACCGTCCATACTACAGGGGTCACCATTGACCAGAGGGTGAAGTCAAATCGACACACAAATACAAGAATTGCGAGTGCAGGTCAGGGACTTTCAATTCTGCACTGTATAATAGACTATATGACCACAAGGGCATGCGATGTAGCAATAGACTAAGGCTATTCAGGCTGTCTCTTCACGAAGAAACTGTGCCATTTTGTCATCGTCTCCATGACTCGTGGAAATATCTTCTATACTCTAACTGTATCAATCGTTGCAGTAATCGATCAGTTTCAAACAGATGTGTTCCCCCACACCATTCTTCTAAATTCCATTGAGTACCGACATAGAGCCCTCAACTGCCGCTCATATGACAAGCCATCATTCCCAGGATAGATCACGTCCAACACCCGTAGACCTTTCCCCAGAACCGCTCACAATCATCCAAATTTCGTCTGACCATAGCCCATTACATTCTCAGCAGTATGTCTCTGATCTTGTATTCTAGCTCTCCTGAAATGAATGTGAACATTGTATTTGCTTTTCTAACTGCCAAATGAACCTGCACATTAACCACAAGAAGAGGACGAGTATTCCAAAGTCCTTGTGTGTTTCAGATTGCATGAAGCCTTTTAGAACATAGTGTCTGCCTGCATTCCGCCTACTGAAGTGCATAATCTCAGACGTTCCCATATTGTGTTCCATCTGCTATATGTTTTCCTAGTGTCCTAAACTGTCCTATTCTTTCTGCAGCCTCCCCACTTCCTCAATATCACCTGCCCATCCAATCATCATTGTATCATCTGCAAACTTAGTGAAACTCGTCAGGTCAGATGGTTCGTGTAAACGGCACTTCCTGACTACCTAAGGACGGTCCACCATTGAAAAGGCACAACAGTCAAGGTGCCTGACTCCATTCAGGTTAAAGCAGAGGTTTGACTAGAATTACATCTGCAAAGTCTTCACTCCTTGCACCACTGGCACTGACACCCTGCACACCATTTTATTATGAATTTACCCCATTATGGTGACACAGAACTTGCTCACACCAACCAATGTCACTGTGTATTGATGACGCCGGAGGGGATGTCAATAATAAATGACTGTGTGACTGTCACTAACTGGGAGCTGACACCGGCCCCAAAAGGCCCAGAATGTACCTGTGGCCGCCATCACCGCTGCAGTCATGGTCAGTCTTCCAGTGAGTCAAACCAAAGAAATTGATGGGCCTGGACAGTGTTCCAAGCTGAGCACTCTCATCCTGTGTGGACCAACTGTCAGAGGTATTCACTAACAACTTCTGTCTCTGCCTCCTGAAACTGAGGTCCCAACCTGATTCAAGAAGGCCATCAGCATCCTCGTAAGTGAGAAAGCCCATGGACCGTGCCCTGAAAGACTATCGCATATTGGTTCTGACGTCAATAATCATGAAGTCATTTGAAAGGCTGGTTATCATCTCCAGTCTCCCAGCCTGCCCTGCTGCCCTATAATTTGCCTACTGATATACCGGGTTCAGAACAGATGCCATATCCGAGCCCTGCACCTATCTCTGGAACATTTGGACAACAAGGACACCGACACCAGACTCCTGCTCATTGACTAAACCTCCACTTTCAAAATCATTATCACTTACAGACCAATCACAAAACTCCACTACCTTGGTCTCGTTCAACCCTCTGCTACTGGATCCTCAGGTTTCCAACTGACAGGCCACAATCAGTGAAGATAAGTAAAAGTACCTCCTCCACAATAACACTCAACACTGGAGCTCCTGAAGGATGTGTCCTCAACACCCGACAATACTCCCTGTACACCCACGGCTGCGCCCTTAACCCGTACTGGCCTCCCTGTACACCCACGGCTGTGTCCTCAGCCGCCTACTCTACTCCCTGTACACCCACAACTGTGCCCTCAGCCCCCTACTGTACTCCCTGTACACACACGTCAGTGCCCTCAGCTCCCTACTGTACTCCCTGTACACACACGTCTGTGCCCTCAGCTCCCTACAGTACTCCATGTACTCCCATGGTTGTGTCCTCAGCCCCTACTGTACTCCCTGTACACCCACCGCTGTGTCCCTCAGCCCCGTACTGTATTCCCTGTACACCCACGGCTGTGTCCTCAGCCCCCTGTGCTCCCTGTACACCCACGCCTGTCTTCAGCCCCGTACTGTATTCCCTGTACACCCACGGCTGTGTCCTCAGCCCCCTACTGTGCTCCCTGTACACCCACGCCTGTCTTCAGCCCCGTACTGTACTCCCTGTTCACCCACGGCTGTGTTGTTAAATACCAAACAACCCCAGCTGCAAATTCACTGATGGCATCATCAAATCTGGAGGGATATCAAACAACGATGGGTCAGAATACAAAAAGCAGATCTAGGGCTTGGTGGCATGGTGTAATGATAACCCTCTCTCTCAAATTCGACAATAGTAAGGAACTGATCATTGACTTCAGTAAAAAAAAAGAGGGGATCACGCACTCAACTACACTAACGGATGAGGGAGCTGCAGGGCATCAACTCCTTCGGAGTGACGATAACTGACAACTTACCCTGGACTTCTCACATAGGTATGAAGGTATGGAATGTTCAACAACGCCTCTGCTTTCTCACGTGACTCAGGAAATTCAGCATGCACTACTTCTACAGATGCACTATTGTCAGCGGACTGTCCAGGTGCGTAACAGCCTGGTACAACAACGCTCTGCCCAGGGCCATCAGAAACTACAGAAGAGTGTGTTCACAGCCCAGACTATGATGGACTCCAATCTCCCAACCATTGACTCCATTTACACGGCTCGTTGCCGCAGGAAGACTGCCAAATTCTATCCCAGCTTACTGAGTGAAGGGAGACAGGAAATAGCTGCTGCCTTAACAGATATGTTAGTAGCATCCTTGAACAGAACTGAGGTCCCGAAGGACCGGAAAATTGCTAATCCCCTTGCTTAAGAAGAGTAGCATGAATAATCCAGTTAATTATAGACCAGTGAGCTTGTTATCAGGGGTACTGAAGCTGCTAGAGAAGATACTGAGGGATAGGATCTATTCTCATTTGGATGAATAAAATCTTGTCAGTGGCAGTCAACATGTTTTGTGCAGGCAAGGTCATGTCTTACCAACTTAATAGAATTCTTTGAGGAAGCGACAAAGTTAATTGATGAGGGAGGGGATGTAGATGTCATGTACATGGAGTTCAGGAAGGCATTTGATAAGTTTTTCCATGATCGGCTTATGGGGAAAGTGAAGTCACATGGGGTCCAGGGTGTGCTCGCTATGTGGATAAAAAACTGGCTGGGCAACAAGAGACAGAGAGTAGTAGGGGAAGGGAGTTTCTCGAAATGGAGAACTGTGACCAGTGGTGTTCTATTTAAGATGTTTCTGGAAAGATACATGGATGGGCAGGGAACAAAAGGATACAGACCCTTAGAAAATAGGCGACAGGTTTAGATAGAGGATTTGGATCGGCGCAGGCTTGGACCACAGATCCACGGTGCAGGCTTGGCCTGTTCCTGTACTGGAATGTTTTTTGTTCTAACATTACCAAAGACCCATCACATGTCTGTAAAGACCTCCCACAACCTCTTCCATCAGGCTAAAAGATACAGAAGCTTGAACACACAGCAACAAGTTCAGGAACAGCTTCTTCATGCCTGTTATTAGACTGATGAATGGACTCTCTAATCTCAGATAATGCTGATCTTGTTCATGTTGATCTCGGTTAGTGCACGCCCTGCGCAGCGTAACCTATATGCCTTTCAGTCATGTTTTACAACCGTCGTTCTGTACATCCTTGCTTACTATGATCTACCTGGATTTCTTGCTACAAGTCAACATAAATCCTCACCCCCCTCCTTCCAGTTCCCTCCAGTACTCACGCCCAGCTTTCTCTGGTCCTGACCCCCACTCCTCCAATTTCCCACCCCCAGCTCCCCCTGACCCCATCCCCAGCTCACCATGGCCTTTGTCTCTAACTGTTTCTCTCACACTGTCTGATTCCCTCTGTTTTCCTTCTCCCTGTCTTCTGCTTCTTTCCCTGAATCTATTATCTTCCCTTCTCCCTGACCATGTGACTGTCTTTTTCCTTGTTTTGCTTCCTTTCTCTCTTAGACTTATTGCCAATCTTTTTGCCTCACTGTGTTCTCTCTCTCCTTCCTTACGTGTCTGTCTCTTTCTCCCTCGTTGTGATGGTGATGACTAATCTACTCGTTTGAAGAAGTTGATGGCTCATTGGTTCGATGTTGGCAATGCAATTAACTCAACTGGGTTTTGGTATCATGAACATAATTTAAATTTGTTGTCAAAACAGCGACCAGAATGTGGGTATCCATTTAACAGCCAATTGTTAACATCGAACTATTTTGGAACTGCCAATCTCCCAATGCTCTGTATACTGGCTACTCAACGCATTCTATTGGCGTGTATAATGGCCTGACATGGTAACGGCTCTCCCCAGGACCATAAGGTACTACAAACGGTTGTGTGCGCAGCCCAGACCATCACGGAAGACAACCTTCCATCCATTTATACTTGTCATTGTCACAGAAAGGCTGACAACATCAAAGATCTCTCCCAAACTGGTAATGATCTCCTTCAACCTCTTCTAACAGGGAGGAGATACAGAGGCTTGAAAACATGGACCAGCATGCTCACGAATACTTCCTTTCCTAACATTATTAGACTGACGAATAGACATCTCTAACTTTTCAAATAATATTAATCTTGCTAATGTCGATCTTGCTTTGACCACCTGCTGTGTAGCTGTAACCATGTATGCCTCACTCTGTCCAAGGACCCTATGATCTCTGTTTTCTTGTTTACTATCATGTGCCTGCATTACATGCAAAACAAATATTTCCGTTGTACATTTGTCTAAAATAAATTAAATCAAATCAGATCAAACAGGTGGACTGCAGTGGCTCAATGTCTTCTCAAGGGTAACTTGAAAAGTGAATAATGGTGGTCCAGTCAGAGATATCCATATCCCATTAACAAATATAAGAAAATGATCACACTCAGGGAAGATAGACAGAAATGTCAAATCGATTTAAGCATGATCTTAGATATATACAGGTATCCCTCGGTATCAGGAAGTAGAATGTTCCTACGACACTGTTCGCAAGTTGATATGGTGTAAAGTGCAGTAGCACTAATTTGTGTGGGAAAATTTTCGGCTTTCTTCGTAAAAGTGAAAATCCTCTTTGGATTTCTTTTGGTTAGCGAAACTAAGTCCACATGTAGGTCATTCGGAAAGGGAAGTGGTGAAAAGCCAACTTTTGAAAAGTGGGTGATATCTATATCTACGTGAGCATGATATTCAGGATAATGGGTTAAGTGAAAAGTAAATGAACTGAATCTTACATTTTATTTCCACCCCAGTTGATCATCATTCTCTTTGTTTGCTCTTTTTCTTCTATATCTTACTTTCTCTATTGTTTCGTCCTCCCCTTCAAAGCAGAGTTCCCAGTCAACGGTATTAATCACACTCTTTTCCAGCTGCATTCAGTTCAGGAAAGTTCCCCAGCACTTTCTGTTAGTTTCTTTGAATTTCTTTGTATAATTTCAGATTTACAGCATCATCCTTTATTTGATTTCACCTTCAATGTTATTATTTCGTGGGATGTTGGTATCTCTGCTTAGGGCAGCATTTGGTCCCATCACTAATTGCCCTGACTCTGAGGCCATTCAACAAGCAATATAAAGTTAAGCACATTGTTATTGGTCTGAAGTCTCACTTAACCCAGGCCGGGTAATAACGTTAGACTTCTTTACTGAAGGTGATCAGTGAAACAGGAAGGTTTCCAGACAAAATGTTGCTTTTACGGTGTTTTTCATGAAATTCACTTTTATTCCAATTCTTATCATTTTTATTTAAGTTCTGTCATCAGCTGTGGGAGGACGTGAAACAAATCACTTGAAACAATATCTTTAGTTTAATAAGCTTTGCTCCTGCGACATTCCTACATTCATACATTGTCCTAATCATGAAGTAACGTCCGAGACAAGAACAATTTTGTGATTGAAATGTTTGTAATTGACAAAGTGGCCAAAAGAGAGGTTAAAGCGTTAAGTCTAAATTTTACCAACGTGCAGCCAATGGTTTGTTGAGCAACAGCACTGACACAGAGATGAAGATCGGGGATATTATGAGCAGGGAGTGAACAGGTTTGGTGACAGAGAGAACACGAGACATAAATCAGTTCAGGGCAAAAACAGATCTCGAGGTTGTGCACAGGTTTGTTCTCAGACGTTTGTGAGGGAGTGGTCTTCCATTCATGGGTAATGAATGGAGACTGCAATTGAAACTGTAGACAATAGTTTCTTTCTCTGACAAATATAGATAACAGAAATTGCCACGAGGTTCAAACTTGTTTATGGAATTAATGAATGGACAGAGGTAGATAGCGAGAATAGGTTAGTAGCACACCCTTCACCCTGCCCAGAATAATCATCAGCACTGCTGATATCCGATATGATAGAAATTCCTAATAGGGGGAGATCTTGAAAATGTCCTATCCATTGTTGTAATATTCCAGTCTGCTATTCCCAGATTCAGATCTGACCTCTCTCTGTCTACACAGCTGTTGATCTCTGTTACTGTTGGAGCTGATGCATCTGCTACTACAGTGGGATAGCACAGTGAATGAAGCCCCTCACCAATAGGAGGGGGAAATCCTCCAGTGACACAGTTACATTGCATGGAGACTGACATTAATCACAGTCACTGAGCAAACAGTCCCATCTTTCAATACAGTGCATCCAGTTTACAATATAACCGAACAGGACTACGTGTTGACATTGCTTGCTATTGGTCAAATCTCCCATTACCAATTGCTCTAGTGAAGTCAGTTGTGAGGGAGAATGATGGATGTTATCTTTTCGTAGGCTAGATGATCTTGTCCTGTTGTCCGTTTACTTTGCTGTAACCATCTCTCCCAAATCCATCCACCCCCCAAAAGAATGACAATCAGGATGTTGTTACTGTGCTGATCTCCCCTCCATGGGAACAAACTCTAGCCAACAGAATGTCATTGGGCACAGTTTCCCTGAAAATAGACAGGAAGTGTGGACTTCTCTGAATATTCCTCTCACTGCACTAATAAGGCAACTTTGGAACTTCCATAGAGAATATGCTTCTGTAATTAATTTATACAAATTGACAAACTTCTAAATGCAGTTTTATTTTCTGTAAAACAGTATTTTTTACACATTTTGGCCTCACTCCAAAACCAAAGTGATAATTGCAATGAAGGTACTCATTAAGACTAATGAATTAATGAGTCAGGTTCGAATGGACATGACATTGGCTGCGAGATAAGGCGGAATGGGGGCAGTGGTTGCGGAGACTGCATGGGGAATTACAATGATATTCCCCAGCCATCATCACTCTTTCTGACAGATAAAATTAAATCTAATGCACAACAGGGAAACAGCCAACATTTGGGAGATGTAATGCTGAATGACAATGTGATCTGAACAGGATAATTTTAAATGTGATGAAATGAGCAATATTTATATACACACCATTTAATCTTTGGGTATACAGATTGAGTAGAGTCACTGGACCTGAAACATTAATTTTGATTTCTCTTCACAGATACTGCCAGACCTGCTGAGATTGCCCTCTCAGTTCTGTTTTATGTGTTGAATTTGGATCATATTGTTCATATCAGACAGGATACTTACAATTAAAAGTAGACACTAATAACAAAATGTGAAGAGCTATGGGGACAATACAGGATAGTAACAGTAGAAATATAGTCATTCCAAACTGTAAGAGACAATGGGCTGAGTTTCCCCCACTTTTGCTGTAAATAATTCTGCGATATGTAATCAAAGCCTTTGGAGACAGGGTAGACAAGTTTGTTTAACATGGTCACAGAGTGCTCCACCATAAATAATCTATTCCTACGATCTCATGAAATTTCAGCTGCCTCTAAAATGTCTTTTTAAACAAAGTGGAGTTCCTGAGATTTACAGGATACTCAGAAAAAGTATTCTTTCTTTCGTTTGAATCTTAAAGAAGAAACACATTTCGGTCGTAAAACAAGTGTCCCAGACACACCAACTATAATAGGAACCGAAAGGACTACATTGTCCATATATAACCAAACTCAGCAAGTAAACCTGACAAGAAACATGAAATATAGTGATACGGAAACATGAAATGCCAACAGAAAATGGTGTAGAAATGCAACAGATGAGGAAGTATCTGCAGAGAGAAATAGAGTTAACATATTGAATGTGAGGTGACACTGTTCTGAAAAAGTCATATTGAAATCAAAGGTTAATTCTGTGTATCTCTGCTCAGAGGGTGACAGACCTGCTGAGTTTCCCTCTATCGATTACTTTTTCGTTCTGAACTATAACAAATTGACTGATCTGAACGATATAAGCAAAACTGCTATCTCAGTTGAATCTCGAGTAATTTATTATGGACATTAAATGAGAAATTACAAAGTTCCTATGTTTCAGACGGCTCTAAATATCGATGACGTATTGCATTGTGAGACAAAACCATGGTGAGACACTGTCTTTTGCATGGGTACATCTTGGATATTCTATGCAGTGGATATTCAGTCTACCTTTAGTTTCCTCAATGTAGAGCAGCCCACAATGTGAGCAGCGAATGTAGTAGACCGGATGGTGGGAAATGTTTGTAGGATGCTGCTTCACCTGGGAGGTATGTTTGGCCCTTGAACAATGAAGAGGGAGGAGGTAAATGGGAAACGTAACAACTTCGGCAGGGGAAAGTGAAGTGGACCTGTGATGGGGGTGGGGGGAAGGTGTTGGGTGAGAATAATGAGCGGACCAGGGTGTCCTGGAGGAATTGTCCTTCAGAAGGCGGAAAAGGGAGCGGAGGCAAATATGTGTCTGGTGGTGGCATCGTGCTGGAGGTGGGGGAAATGCAGACTGATGATCCACTGCACGTGAATGCTGATGGGATGACAGGTAAGGACAAGGGGAACTCTAACGCTGTTGCAGGAGGTAAGAAAGAGGCTGAGGGTAGAAGTGCAGGAGGTGGGTCGGAAATGTTTGGAACTGTCCTGTTGATAACAATGCTGGAGAATTCTTGGCTGAGGAAGAAGGTGGACATTTCAGAGGCCACATTTTTGTAGTTGACATCATCAGAACCAATGCAGAGGAGACGAAGGAACTGGGGGAATGGAATGGAGCCTTTGCAGGAAACAGGGTTTGAGGATGTATACTCCAGGTAGCTGTGGGAGTCGGTGGGTTAATACTGGATATCAGTGACCGGTCTATCCCCAGACATAGAAGCAGAGATATCGAGGAAAGGAAGGAGGAGTCAGAGGTAGACCAGGTGAATGTGACGGAGGGGTGCAAATTGGAAACGATGAACTTTTCCAATTGTGGACAAGAGAGAGGAGCAGCAGCGATGATATCATCTACGTATCGGATAAAAAGTTGTGGATGGGGGCTGGAATAGAACTGGAACAAGGAATGGCCTAAGTACCCCATGAAGTAACAGGTATAACTTGGGCCCACGTGTGTATCCATGCACCCGCTCTGTAAGGCAGGAGCAGGCTGAAGCAATGGGTCTGCATGTGCAGTTCTGTTTGTGGATTTTCAGGAGGAGATAGAAGTGAAATCTGCTATCAGAGGACCATCAGCTTCTGGACTGTTAGGTGGGGATGCGTGTGGGGTGGGGGGCAGTGGAGGGGCGAGTGGGGGGGAATCTCCAGATAAAATGTGGTCATATTTAGTTAATAAAATAACCTGATGTGCCATGGTAGAGTTATGGACCAGCAGGTGATATGTGGAGGTATCTGAGAGCTGGCACTCAGCCTCTGAATTGTAGAGGTGAGTCCACCAGACTACAGCAGCACCTCCGTTATCGGCACAGGCTGAATAACATCGTCAGGGTTGGATCAAAGCATACAGCGTACAGTCTGTTCAGAGGGTGATAGGTTGGATAGGGTGAGGGGGAATACAGAGAATTTAAGACAACCAAACTCACATGGTGCATTCTCAATGAACAGATTGAGTTCAAGTAAATGCCAGAGGAATGGGCCCAGGTGTAGGGAGAGTGTTGGAGCTGAGCGAATGGTATATGGGATGGGGAGTGTACTCTTGCACAAAGAAATGGACACCGAGAGAAGACGGTGGAAGAGGAGTTCAACATTATGTCGTGCCTGAAATTCATTAAAGTGGGGGCACAGAGGGATGAAACTGAGACCTTTGCCGAGTACAGAACATTCAGCATTAGAGCGTGGAAGGTGAGGAGCGATGGTGAATACACGACAGGAGGTGGGCTTGGGGGAGGGGATGGACTCAGATTGCTGGGCATGGGTGGGGTGTCAGGTTCCAAAGGCTTATAGGCATCTCTAAGTTATTCCATCTTGTGAGCCTCGTATATCTGGTGAGCATGGCGAATGAGCTGGAGAATGAAGTAGAATTGGAGAATGGTGCAGCCTTGAGCCAATGTGATGTGATGCTGTTGGACAGAGAAAATGTTGATCTCAGTGGCAACGGCACCGCAGGACCAGTCCTCAGAAAGTAAATGATTGAAAATAATCGGAATCATTATCTTATTGTAAACTTCTGATCTCATTGGGGTGACACTCAACCAGCAAGGTCTTACTTTTTTGAGATTTTAGACCAAACTGCGAAAACAGAATGTATCTTGATGTTATTAATAAGACAAATCCATCCATGATTTTGCAAGGCACTAGCAAGGGTAGAGTTGATTTGTCATTCCCAATAGCTCTAGGGAAGGTGTCATTATTCATTGAGGAAATTACCAGCACGGAATTTTCTCTGATTCCCGTTGACTGCAGTTTCCTGAGGGTCAATGATGCTACATGAGTCAAATACTACTTTGATGGAAACCTCAGCTGACATTGGAAAATCAGTTAAAATACTAAAGAGAAAAGGGGTAGAACATGGCATACTTGAAAAATGTGCTCAATGTCTTCACAACGTTTAAGGACAAACAGATGCATGGACTTCTGATTCTGAGGAGAGGTTTGTCCAATTAGTGATGAGGCTGTTTGGTGAAGCGCTGTGACAGAGAGACAGAAAAAAGTTCCACTCTCTATGGGGAAAAAAACAACCTATTCACGGTACATTACACAGTGACAGACATACACTATTGTCTGTTCCTATTGGGCATTGAACATCTCAATCTCATCATTCACTGATGACCAATAGCAGCACAGAAGCCAGCAGCTCCCATCACCCCAGTGAAACGCTAAAAGGGTAAGGGATGGCCAGTGGAAGTGGGACTAACTCGGGAACTGGTGTAAATTACAGTGGGAATGGCAGAAGAAAGATGTGAAGAGATATTATCAGTGGAAGAGTATGTGGCAACAGAAGGGGTAGTGCAATGGAAGTAGGAGTGTAAAGAAAGAGTAGGAAAGGGAGGAAGAATGGTGAATGAATTTTAGTGACTGGGTCAAGCTTGTTTTTGGAAAAGTGAGGTTGGGTGAAAACCACCACTGTTCAGGAAAATTGGGATCTGATTCCATTGAAAATTAAGATTTGATGTACTTCTTTTTCTATCTCTTGATTCTTTAACAGATTGTACATTCACTCTGTAGTTTTGTATCTCCATCGAATGCAGGTGACGTGTTTTGTTTCTCCCCTGCTGTTGTGTCTAAACATTTTTGAATTCTTTAACAGTATGTATTTGCTTCCAATTCAAGGTAGACATAAGAATATGATTTGATCTCCTGCAGTTTGTCCATAACATGGAATTTAATTGAGTATTTATCCTCATCACATTAGCTGATTCAAGCAATGAGTCTGTGTCCATCCTGCAGATGAAAAAAATTCTTCAGTTTTCTCTATTGTTACAAAGGACAATGCCACACAAAAGGTTAATGTTACAGTACAAGGTGCCAAAACATAGTTCATCCTAAATTAGTTACAAGCTTTATGAATAAGACATGCTGAGGGACAGAGTGTAAAAGGTGAATTTAACTTTGTGTCGAAAATGGTATTTGCAGCACCCTCATAATAGTTGTTAACTACAACACTCTGTAAATTCCCCAAAATAAGAACAATAGGAGACTAGAATTCTTAATTATTCCTTCGTGAATAACATCTGGAGAACAGGAAGGAAATCAAGGTTTGTTTGTGATGTTCATAAATGACGATGGTGAGAATGTGGAAGATGGACGGTAGTGGAATGATAACTAATGTTGGGGATGACACAAAGATTAGCTGGGTGGTTCACAGTGAGGAGGACAGGGTTAGGCTACAGGACGATATAAACAGATGATTTCAATATCCAGATTAATGGCTGATGAAGGTTAACACTGATAAATGTGAGAGGATGCACATCTGAATTAACAAGACAAGTGAGAACTCAAACTTTGAAGAGCGAGGGCTAAATTTGCTCCTTTTTGCTTTGCAGCAGGGAAGGTTGAGCAGGGAACATGGTACAGGTGTACAAGAGAATAAAGGGTATGGAGAGGATGAACAGACAGCAACTGTTTCCCTTACTCTAACGGTCAAAAACAAAAGGAAACATACTTAAAGTGAAAGGCAGGGGATTGAGAGTGGATTTCTGGTGTCTGTATTGAACTGAGAGGGTGGCACAGACATAGAATATAAAGTTCCTATATGTGGAAACAGGCCCTTCGGCCCAAAAAATCCACACTGACCCTCCAAAGAGTAACCCACCCAAACACATTACTCCTATATTTACCCCTGACTGATATGCATAATCTACATGTCTCTGAACACTTTTGGCAATTTAGCATGACCAATTCACTTATCCTGCACATCTTTGGATTGTGGGAGGAAATCGGAGTACCTACAGGAACCCACGCGGATATGGGGGGAATGTGCAAAATCCATACAGGCAGTCACCCAAAGCTGGAATCGAACCTGGGTCCCCAGCGCTTTAAGGCAGGCGTGTTAACCACTAAGCCGCATTTCTGCCCCTAATAACATGTGTCTGGAATGCATTTCCTAGGCGGGTGATTGATCAGGTAATCTCACAAACTTTAAAAAAAAAGCCTTTGGCTATGCACTTGGTGATGCAGGCTCGCATTTTCATTCAATGATTCTATGTGGTGGCAGTCACGAACACTCTGATGTATTCTGAAGCAACAGCTAATGGCAGTTCCTAGTTTGTTCCATTGACTGTACTCAGTAAGTGAGCCTCCAGTGAAGTGCTGGTGTTATCTCCCACTTTCAATTTGAATGTTTCGGTTCCTTGAATTGGTAATGTAATTTCCGGTGTCGATGATGTCATTTCCTACCCTTTTTCTCTGACGATGGTAGATGGAGTCAAAGTTGATGTGGTTGTTGATGGAATTCCGGTTGGAATGCCATGATTCCAGGAATTCTGGTGCTTGTCTCTGTTTGGCCTGTCCTAGGATAGATGTGCAGACCTAGTCAAAGTTGCGTACTTCTTCATCATTACGTAAGACATTCGTATTGGGATCATGTCTTTTGTAGCTAGTAGATATTCATATATCCTGGAGATTAGTTTTCTGCTTGTTTTTCCGTTGTAGTGTTTGTTATAGTTCTTGCAAGGCTTATTGTTCCTGGAGCAGAACAGACAAAGTTGTGAATTTATTGCGGTGCTCAAAAGTATGAGAAAAGTTGCAGAGTAGAAAAAGAATACTCTATTAGTAGGCATTATAGCATCAAAGAATGCTAATTTCAAGATTGCCAGCAAAAGAGCTAGAAGTGAAATAGGTAAAACGTCTACTTAGAGAGTTGTTACGAATTGGAATTGACCGGCTGGGAAAGTTGTGGATGAAGATTCAAAAGAGAACTGGATGTATATTTGGAAACTATGAATTTAACTGGCAACAGAGAGAGGGCTGGCAAATGGGACTGCTTGGGAGATATTTTTGGAACTGATGCATACATAATGGCCAATGGCCTCCTCCTGTACTTTAAAGTTTTATATTCTATCATGTGTCAGCTATGAATAAAAGTCAATATCCAATTATTTTACTGTGTAAATGCTCACAAATATCTGATTATTTGGTGCAGCATAAGCATTTAATATGCAAGTATTGCAAGGTCAGCTTCATTATGAAGTCTAATTATTACTCAGAACATGAATATTTTGCATGTTGTATTCCCATTACTAAAACAAATATATCATTGCTTTGTCACAAATCTCTTTGGAAAGCTCTGACTTCTCGTTGACACAATACTATGTTCGTTGTTTTTTTTTCACTTTTCACGTTTCATATTAAACATTATTCATTCTAAAAATTGGAAGTTTTCAAATGATTATTCACTAAAATTTGATAACACAAATAATTTATTTAGTTTAATGTTCACAGTCCATGGTGAATTATTGCAATTATTAAATAGCTGAAGATCGTACATTTCAGTGAGAAATAAAACTGATAGTTTATATATAAATGTATAAGAACGCTAATTCTATTTGTATGTTCAGTCGTTTGCTCACCCTGATCATGTACTCATTCAGAAGCCAACCACTTTAAAAATATTGTAGTGACAAAAATTGCTTTGAATCCTGACATTGAATATCTAATTCTGATCACCACAAGAGTTATGTTCTTTCTTGATAAAATAAAACGTACATACTTTATTTCTGTGTTAGAAAATCTTGACAGGAGTTTATATTTTAGTTCCATAAATATAGAATCAACAGAACTGATTGAAGAGATTCTAGTTCAGTTGAATGATTATCGTTCACATCTTATGTTTGCCCAATTCATGGAATATAGCAAACATCCGACTATTGTTCGGCTCAGTAAACTCACCACCTTGCAATAAGCTATGCTAAAAATTGCTTCAAATAGATCTGACATCATTTATACTGTTATTGGACCTCACAGCTGCCTGAGATACACAGAGACTCAGTTGCCTTTTCCAAAATCTGTACATTGAGTATCTAACCTGGTTCGGGGCAGTCAGTCAAACATTACTTCAAAACAAATAATTTGGAATCCACCTTGGGCAGAGGGAGAACCCGCCAACAGACTATCACTGGTCTCAGTGTAGGTACAAATGTTGTCCAGGTTAAATACTAATGGCTGACCAGCAACCAATCTTTAAAATTCATCTTCAGCCAGAGCCTGGTCCAGAGAGCAGGCGTGTTGACATGGAGAGCCCGACTCACACCATACAAGTTACCTATAGTGATGAAATCTGACCTGCCTCCAAGATTCAATACTCCTGCACCCCGGGTGAAGACGTTAACAAGTTGACAATCTATTGCAGTGCCTTGTGTCTCACAAAGAAACCTCGAAATCCATATCCAATAAATGGCACCTTCACATTATCCAGTAACAAAATAAAATTGTACATCACTGTGAATGGTCAGAGATTACTACATGGGTCAAACAGTAGAATGGATGTGAAGTAACCAGCAGCAAACAGCAAGCCAAGAATCACATTAATAACTGAATTTGACGGATTCTGTCTGGTCTAAGTAACCACACATATTATACTGGCTTTCAGGTGACTGTAACAATGCACACCAAACTGGAGGTTTTGGCCTTATACCCCTCCAAAGCTTCCTGATCTCACACACATCACTGCCTCACACATTCAACAATTGATGAGAATCCAAAGCTGGGTGAAACTAGAAACACAGAACAATGCAGAACAGTGCAGCACTGTACAGGCCCTTCGGTCTTTGACGTTCTGTCGACCTTTGATCCTACTCTAAGATCAGACTAACCTACATACCTTTCATTGTACTATCATTCATGTCCATATCCAACTATATATCCCTAATATAGTTGACTTTACTACAACTGCTGGCTGTTCATTGTACACACCCACCACTCTGTGAAAGAACCTACCTCTGACATCTCCCCTAAGCCTTCCTTCAATTACCTTAAAGTCATACCCCGTCGAGAGTCATTTCCACCCTGGCATAAAGTAAATGGCTATCCACTCTATTTATGTCTCTCGTCATCTTGAACACCCCTGTCAAGTCACTTTCCATTCGTCTTCGTTCCAATGAGGAAAACACCCAGCTCCCTCAAATTTTCTATGTAAGACATGCCCTGCAGTCCAGGCAGCATCTTGATAAATCTCTCAGCATCCTCACCAAAGCTTCCACATCTTTCCTATAACGAGGCAACCAGAGCTGATCACAATAGTCTAAGTTGGTCTCACCAGGGCTCCATAGAGTAGCAGCATAACCTCGCAGCTGTTAAACTCAATCCCTCGGCTAATGAATACAGCAAACACATCCTTAACAACCTTATTAACCTGGGTAGCAACTTTGTGGAAGCTATGTCATGAACCATATGATCCCCCGGTTCTCCACAATGGAAGAATCCTGCCTTTAACCCTGTATTCTGCATTCAAGTTTGATTTTCCATAATGAATCGTATCCCATTTTCCCTTTTGAACACCATCTGCCACTTCGCAGCTGGGTACTGCATCCTGTCAATGTTCCTGTTGCAAACTACAACAGCCCTCCACTCTATCCACAGTTCCACCAACCTGTGCTACATCATCAAACTTACGAATCTACCCTTCCACTTCGTCATCCAAGTCATTTATCAAAGTCACAAACAGCAGAGGTCCCAGAACCGATCCTTACGGAACACCACTGCTCACCTAGTTCCACACTGAATACTTCCCATTTACCACGACCCTCTGGATTCTATGGGTTAGCCAATTCTGTATCCTGACAGATAGGTCGCCCTGTATGTCATGTCTCCTTATATTCTGCATGAAACTACCATGGGGAAGTTTATCAAACACCTTGTCAAAATCCATGCACTCCGCATTCACTGTTCTACCTTCTTCAGTGTGTTTAATCCCATCCTCAAATAATCCAATAAGAGTCGTGAGGTATGACCTGCCCCTCATAAATCTATGCTGAATATTTCTAATCATACCTTGTTTTTCCAGAATCCTCTCCAATAGTTTGCCCAATATTGATGTAAGACTGACTGGTCTGTCATTCTCAGGAATATCCCTGTTTCTTTGCCTAAACAAGGGACTACATTTGCCACCCTCCAATCAACCGACACTACTCCAATGGAGAATGAAGGTGCAAAGGCACAGAAATCTCTTCCCGCCCTTCCTTTAGTAACCTAGAGTGTTTCCCGTCTGGCGAGGGATTTATCTATCCTTATGTTTGTACTTCAAACAGTCTGAATTTCACCGCAACTTTTTACTCCCTGTCCAACCAAATGATTGACTGCTTTCCATTTCAGGGCTCTGTACAGTGCTGCCTTCCTGAGCAAGTATGGTTCCGAATATCCTGTGTATTATGGAATGGAAAACATGGGAAGCTTTGACTCTGCTGCTCCTCAGATGCAGCCTGACTGGCTGTGCTTTTCCAGCGCCACAATTTTCGACTCTGATCACCAGTCCTCACTTTCTCCATCACTGAGGTCTGTCCCCTCTGCACACTGAGAAGGGAACTAATCAGCAGAAACTCATTGTATCTGTAGCTGACTGTTCCGTTCTGGAAAGTTGCATTTGATGAACACATTTACTAAAAACGAATTTCAAATTCAACAAATATTCATTCAGTCCCAGAGTTACAGTTTTGATTCATGAATTGGACAGGTTGATAACGAACAGTGAATGTCTGAAGAACTCCGAGGTACAGAGTATTCCAGGTGATATATTCCAGGTTGGATGTGCTTTACCTTGATGCTGGTAATATTATCAGACAGACAGGTATGATAAGGAAACAAGGTGACATGTGGAAGTGTGACATTTTTGCCATTACAGAGATATGTTTGAGGGAGGTCGGGGCTAACAACTCAATATTCTGTGGTACCAGAACAAGAGTCAGGACAGAAGAGAGGGTAAAAGAGGAGGTGATGTTGCCTTATTAATTATGCAGTTAGTTACTGGCATAAGAAGGGACGATATCTTGAAAGGATCTTCTAAAGAGGCTTGGTTTTTAGAGCTCAGGATCAAAACCATGACAGAAACACTGCTAGGGATATATTATAGACCCCCAGATAAAGGAAAGTACGGGTGCAGGTATATAACCAAGTTATTGAGGTGTGTAAAACAATAATAGTGTAGTTATTTTCAAGCATTTCAATTCCAAACATTCATTCGGTCAGTGATAAATTTTTAAGAGGGGCAGGTGTTTTGAAATTTATTCCAGAGAGCTTCTTATATCAACACAGAACAGGTACAACAATGGGCAGTGCAGTGCTGAGCCTCACTGTGGGGAACGAAGCCAGTCAGCTGTACCAGGCAGAAGTGGGAGAGCATTATCGGACCCGTGACTGTGATATCACACATTTTGACTTTGCGAAGGAAAAGGCCCAAAAAATGTTAGAAAAATAAGAGCGTTTTGCATTGGGGAGACAGATTTTATGGGAACAAATGACAGAATCTGGCCAAAGTGCAGTTGCTTCTGGGTGAAACTGTAGCAGATCAAGGTGGGGCTGGAGTTAGGGGAATCATTTGTTTCAAATTGAATTGATGGCAGTGTCGGCCCAGCATTTTACACCGAAGATAAAATTTAGGAACACAAGCCCAGAGAACCTCAGATGTCGACACAAATTCCGAACAGGATGAAAAGAGAAGCTTAAATCTGGTACCAAGTGAGCAGGTCAATGAAGGCCCTAAAAGAATATAGAAAGTGGAGGGCTAAACTTAAACAATCAGTGGAAGAGCAGAAGGAGGGTTGATAAAACATTAACGGGTAAGATTAGCAAGAATCCACAGTCTTTTTTTTTTGGTTTATTAAGAGGAAGGGGATAACGCGGGAAAGAATGGGAGTATTAGGGACTAAGAGGACAGCCTGTTCACAGAGTCAGAGAATCTGTTAAACACATCCTACGAATCGGTCTTCAGTTTGGAGAAGCAGTTCCTGGATTCAGGGAGAGTGACCGTTTGACCCTTGAGCAAATTGACACAGGAGCTGAGGAAAAATTGGAAGTTTATGCAAGATGGAGTGGGTAAATCACCAGATTAAAGACCACCAAGTCTCACATCAGTGAGAGGGAAACAATTGTAGAAAATTTGGAGAACTGTTGAGGCTGGATCATTAAATATCTTCAAGGCTGAGACAGACAGATTTTTATACAAGCGTTACGGAGAAATCACAGGAAAGTGGAATGGGGGATTAACAAAATAAATAACCTAATCGAAGGAAAAGCAGACTCAGTGAGCGGATAGACATATTGTTGCCCCTACGTCTAATGGTGTTCTTTTCCAATAAACTTGTATTCACAAGAACATCAACCTCTCTAACTATGGAGTGAGACACAGTTTGGAATGCAATCGAGGGATTCAAGGAATTCATAAACGCAATACAAATGGACAGAAAGTATGAGAGCACTGCAATAACACGGATTGCCTGTTAGGGTGAGGATTTGCATTGACACAATCACCACTACCAGAAGAAAGACCTCAGCAAGACACCCTCCAAGGCCAAGAGCAGACCTGCACTGGGGAGCAGGTTGTCGGGGCCAGGTGCCAAGGAGTGCTGAAGGCCTAAACACTACATCACTGTGGTGTCTCCTTCCTTCCCTGATCAAGATTAAATTTGAAGGGGTAGAGAGACATGCCGTCAGTAGCAGAGTAAGCAGGAAGGCTTTGACATGAGAGGCTTCGGACAGCTCAGCTCAGGAGAATGTACAGGTAAACTCAAATAAAGTCCTTTTAACTTTATTGTTACAGCAGTCGAGATGGCATTTAGGACAGTTGCATGCTCCATCTTGTGAGATGTGGTAGCTTCGGGAGAATTCCACCGTCCCTGATGGCTACACGTGTGGGCACTGCACCCGGCTTCAGCTCCTGGGAGACCGTGATAGGGAGCGATGCTGGGCGGCAAGGTGGATCATGGGTTAGCACAGCTACCTCAGAGCACCAGTGACCAGGGTTCAAATTCTGCCTCGGGTAACTGTCTGTGTGGAGTGTGCACATTCTCCCTGTGTCTGCATTGGTTTCCTCTGGGTGCTGCGGTTTCCTCCCACAGTCCAAAGATGTGCAGGTTAGGTGAATTGATCATGCTTAATTTCCCGTAGTGTTGCGTGTAGGGGAGTGGGTCTGGCTGGACTGCTCTTCGATGGGTCGGTGCGAACATGTTGGCCAAAGGGCCTGTTTACACACTGTAGGTAATCTAATCTAGGATGCACTCAGGGTCATCCGAGATACTGACAAATTCATAGACACATCCCTAGTTATGTTTCTTTAATGACTGTAATATTCCAGTCCAACGTTCATCGTTCATTATCCTTACCTGTCAGTCCTGTTGTATTTAAATGAACACAATATAATCCAACAGGCGTTCCTTGCTTCCTGTTATATTCCAGGCATAGAGTAGATGGGCGACCACCATAAATTGCAAAGGGAGTAGGCAGGGATTGCAGGAATCCCCTGTGGCTATTACCCTCGAAAACAAATAGACGATTTTGGATTATTGGGGGCGATGTCCGTTCAGGGGAAAGCAACAGTTGCCAGGTTGGTTGTACGACCACTGGCTCTTGGGTACAGCGGGAAAGGGTAAAGGTAAACAGGGCGTTAAAGTTAAGAGGAACGATTGTTAATGGGACAGATCAAAGATTCTGTGGTCGCAATCGGGAATCCAAGATGGTGCGTTACCTCCCAGGTGCTAGGGTCCAGGTTGTCTCCAAGTGGCTGCAGAACATTCTCAAGGGGGAGGCTGAGCAGAGGAAATCATTATGCACGTTGGCACAAATGATATCCGTAGAAATAGGGATGAGGTCCTGCAGTGTAATTATAGAGAGCTCGGAGAATCATTTTTAAAAATACCTTGACAGTGATAATCTCCTGAGAGGGAGATTAACGTCAGAGACTTGCACTGAAAGGGATTCCAATATCTTTTGCGGCCAGTTTTGCCAGGGTTACAAGGGAAGGTTTAAACTAGATTGGCAGGTGGTCATATCCTCAAGAGCAGGGAGGCAAGTGGAAGGAGATACAGTAATCAGAAATAGTAAGGTTAGGCTGGAAAATGATAGAGAGAAAGTAATGCATTTTGGATTAAAGTGCATCTGTTTCAATGCACGAGAGCTGACAGGTAAGGCCGATGAACTCAGGGTATGGATATGTAGGTGGGACTGGGATATTATAGCCATTACAGAAATATGGCTAAGTGATGGAAAGGACTGACAGCTTAATGAGCTAGGGAACATGTGCTTTAGGTGAGACAGAGATGGTGGAAAGAGGGGAGGGTGAGTTACATTTCTGATTAAGGGGAGTACCACAGCAGTAATCAGAGAAAAAATAACTGATGGATCACCCAATGAGGCTTTGTGAGTGGAGTTAAGAAATAGGAATGGAATGGTGAGGTGTTGGGTTTGCAATATAGGCCCCCAAAGAGTCAACAGGAATGAGAGCAACAAATATGCAGGGAGAGAGGGGAGACCTGCAGGAGCAATAGGGTTATCAAAATAGGGGATTTTAATTTTTCTAATACAGACTGGAACGGCCAGAGCATTAAGGGATCTGATGAGATAGAATCAGTTAAATGCGTCAGCAAAGTTTCCTCAAGCAGTATATAGAGTGTCCTACTCGGGAAGGCGCAAAACTCGAACATTTCATAGGAAATAGGGCTGGACAGGTGACTGAATTAATAGTGGAGGAGCACTTTGGGACCAGTAACCATAGTTCTATCAGTTTTCATATAGTTATGGAGAGGGACAAAACTGGTCAACAGGTTCATGTTCGAACTTCGGGCTTGGCTCAGTTCTAGGCCACTGGGATCAAGGGAATCCCTGGAGATATATAAGAGATACAGGAGTTCACTGAAGAAAGGATGTGGTGGAAATGTGGAACTTTTTCAAGGAACAGATATGACGCGTCCTTGATATGTATGTACATATCAGGCAGGAAAGAAATGGTCGTGTGAGGGAGCCTTGGTTGACGAGGGAGGTTGACTGTCTAGTAAAGAGGAAGAAGGAGGCTTACATAAGGTTGACGAAACAGGGTTCAGACAGAGCAGTGGAGGGATACAGGATAACCAGAAGGGACCTGAAGAAAGGGATTAGGAGAGCTAAGAGAGGGCATGAAAAATCCTTGGCGAATAGGATCAAGGATAACCCCAAGGCATTTTATGCGTATGTGAGAAACATGAGAATGACGAGAACGAGGGTAGGTCCGATCAAGGACAGTAGTGGGAGATTGTGTATTGAGTCGGAAGAGATAGGAGAGGTCTTGAACGAGTACTTTCCTTCAGTATTTACGAACGAGAGGGACCGTATTGTTGACGAGGAGAGTGTGAAACGGATTGGTAAGCTAGAAGAGATACTTGTTAGGAAGGAAGATGTGTTGGACATTTTGAACAACTTGAGGATAGACAAGTCCCCGGGCCTGACGGGATATATCCTAGGATTATGTGGGAAGCAAGAGAGGAAATTGCAGTACCGTTGGCAATGATCTTTTCGTCTTCACTGTCAACGGGGGTGGTACCAGGGGACTGGAGAGTAGCGAATGTTGTGCCCCTGTTCAAAAAAGGGAATAGGGATAACCCCGGGAATTACAGGCCAGTTAGTCTTACTTCTGTGGTAGGCAAAGTAATGGAAAGGGGACTGAAGGATAGGATTTATGAGTATCTGGAAAGACACTGCTTGATTAGGGACAGCCAGCACGGATTTGTGAAGGGTAGGTCTTGTCTTACAAGTCTTATTGAATTGTTTGAGGAGGTGACCAATCATGTGGATGAGGGTAGAGCAGTGGATGTAGTGTACATGGATTTTAGTAAGGCATTTGATAAGGTTCCCCATGGTAGGCTTATGCGGAAAGTCAGGAGGCATGGGATAGAGGGGAACTTGGCCAATTGGATTGAAAACTGGCTAACTGGTCGAAGTCAGAGAGTGGTGGTATATGGTAAATATTCAACCTGGAGCCCAGTTACAAGTGGAGTTCCGCAGGGATCAGTTTTGGGTCCTCTGCTGTTTGTAATTTTCTCTTTGGAACGGCGAAGGATGAGGGGTGACTTGATAGAGGTTTATAAGGTGATCAGAGGAATAGATAGAGTAGACAGTCAGAAACTTTTTCCCCGGATACAACAGAGTATTACAAGGGGACATAAATTTAAGGTGAAGGGGAGATGTCAGGGGTGGGTTCTTTACCCAGAGAGTGGTGGGGGCATGGAATGCGCTGCGCGTGGCAGTAGTAGAGTCAGAATCATTGACGACCTTTAAGCGGCAATTGGATAGGTACATGGATGGGTGCTTAATCTAGGATAGATGTTGGGCACAACATCGTGGGCCGAAGGGCCTGTTCTGTGCTGCATTGTTCTATGTTCTATGTTCTATGTTCTAAAGAAATCAGTCGGGTGAAAAGGGGGCAAGAAAGAACCTTGGCTGATAAGATTAGGATGAATCCAAAAAGGTACTTAAATATATTAAAAGAAAAAGCAATAACTGATAGAAAATAGTACCTATCGAAGACCAATGTGGAGAAGTATGTGTGGAACTATAAGAGATGGGTGAAATCCTCAACCAATATTTCTACTCTATATTTACCGTGGAGAAAGACATGATGACTTCAGAACTTGAGGAAGTTAGTGGGGGTATCTTAGGGACAATCCATATCATAGTAGAGGAAATTTGGACTTACTAGAATGTTTGAAAGTGGATAACTCTCATGGTCCTTACCCAATATATCCAAGAACACCTCAAGTGGCTCCAGAAGAATTTTCGGCGACCCTGGACTATAATGTTGATCATCACTGACCAAAGTGGATGTCCCGGAAGACTGGAGGGTGGCAAATGCCATGCCCTTATTCAAGGAGAACTGCACAAAAAAAAGCCTTGGAACTACAGACCAGTGGGTTTAACATCCGTGGCAGGTAAGTTACTTGAGAAGGTTCTGAGGGATAAGATGTACATGCATTTAGAAAGACAGGCTTTGATTAGGAATAGTAAGTGTGGCTTTGTGCGAGGAAGTTTGTGCTTGACAATTTTCTTAATGTAATTGGATGAAGTGACCAGGAAGATTGACTTCCGTCAGTAGACATCGAAACATGTGATGTTGGAAAAGCACAGCAGGTCAGGCAGCATTCGAGGGGCAAGAGAATCTATGTTTCGGACATAAGCCCTTTATCAGGAACGTCCAATACGTCGATTCTCCTGTTCTTCTGATGCTGCCTGACCTACCGTGTTTTTCCAGTGCCACACATTTCGACACTAATCTCCAGCATCTGCAGAGCTCACTTTCTCCAAGATTTATCAATATGGATTTCAATTGCACCAGAACAGAATGAGACCTTTCAACCCCTGGAGCCGGATATACAATTACAGGAGGAGGCCAATAAACCCCTCGGGCTTATAAAACTGTATCCAGATCATGCAGCAACAGTATCCAATTGCACAGCAACAGGATCAATCTATTCAGTTACTTGAAGTCAGTAACACAGGAAATGGAAGAGGCCGCAAAGTGACTGGACTATGGAGTATACTGGAATAAAACCAGGCTACATAGCCCCTCAGACCTGCCCTTCCATTCAGTAAGTCAGGGCCGCTCTTCACTCGGTCGCAATTTCTCTTTTATGCCCAATTCTTTGTAGCCCTAGAATCTCTGACGGGTCAAAATCCACTGACACTCACTCGCACCCCCCAAACATTTCAGTTATTTGGCCTCCCCAACTGTCTGATCCCAACCGTCACTACTCCCTGAGAGAAGGGAACACTCCCCACACATATACCTTGGCCTATTGACATGGATAGAAGATATGAACACAGCGTAAAGTGACTGGCCCTGATATCATGGCAGTATTTGATTGAGCGAGATGTCAAGGAGACTGAACAAAATTGAGTCTGATGGGAATCAGTTGTAAACTCCCCACTGGTTGAACCATTCAGAACACAATGGGGCTGGTGGACATCAATCCTCCCAGTCCCTGGATATCCCTGTGGGCAATCCTTAGGGTAGCTTCTTCGGCACAAACATCTTCACTGCTTCATCAACATCTTTCCCTCTGTCATACGATCAGAGGTGGGAATGTTCTGTGAAGATTATACAATGTTCAGAACAATGAGTCACCTCCTTAGAAACTCAGGTATCAAATCTGGACAACATTCAAGCTTGTGCTGCTAATGTAAAGGTAACATTGATCAAAAGCACTGCTGGGCACTAAACATTTCTCGGTTAAAAGAAAGAGGAACTCCTTCAGCAACTCTAGCTGATTTCACAGTAATATAAGAAAGCCATTCCACCCATCTGATCTGTTGGATAACAAGAGGCGCAATACGTTCACTCACTCCTGCCTGTTATACAAGAAGACAATTTAAAAAAAAACAGTAGATGTTGGAATCCAAAATACACACGCAGGAAGCTGGAAGAACAAAATAAGCAAGGCAGCATCAAGACGTTGAGAAGTGAACGCCTTGGATATAACCATTCGTCAGGACTGTGGTTGGGAGTAAGGGAGTCTGTAGATAAAGTGGCGGATGAGGGAGGAGGAGGCAGAGTGGCGAGGTGGGGGATAGGTGAACGCAGATCAAGTGTATCAGCGGGTTGGCGATGGGATGGCTGAGTCCAGTTGGTAGGTAGCTAGCCAAAAGCTTGCTCAGAGGAATGGAAGGGAGGGGAGGGTCTGGGAAGGGAGTCGGGGGATTGGAAGGGAGGTTATTTGCAATTGGAGAATTCAGTTTTGAGTCCCCGGGGTGTAGGCTACACAGGAGACAGATGAGATCTTGTTCTTCCAAATCATGGTTTGGTTCGTTGTGGTAATGGAGGACACCAAGGATGGCCATGTTGGAAAAGGACTGAGAAAGAGAATTGAAATAGGAGTAATTTAGCTAGGATGACTACTACATTTTAAAACAGACAAAAACTTTATTCATAAAATTACACAATGAAACACAAAGAACAGAATAAAGAATCACGACAGAATTCAACATATTTCGAGCATACACAACTGTCCCAAAAATCAGACTCCCAATAAAAACCAGTACAAATGGAACATATACTTCCGGGTTGAAATTGAAGGTCAGAAAAGAGAGAGAGTTTCCACACAGCTCCCAGATGAACTTGCCAGTTCAAAACTCAACTGAAAACTGCTCAGCTCAATTCAGCTCAGTTAGTTCAGCTAAAATAGCTCAGCACTCTCTGTTCATTATACTGGTCACTTATAAAGCATAACCACTTTGGCCAGAAGTCTCATCTGTTTCCATATAAACAAAGGCCTCTAAAAATTCTTTTCATCTCTGTACCAAACCAGACTGATAGGAGCTTGGCCCCGTTTTATTGTCCCTGCGAGAGAAAAAAAAACAAGGATAGAGTCTCCTTGAGCCAAGGAACAGCTTTTTGACAAATAAGGGACTTGCTTTGTGACATGTCTCCCCCTACTCAAAAAAAACCCATCAACGCTAAAAGATGGCTGCATTTTAACCCTTCAAACCCAGTTAGTAGTCTCAAAACAGACAGATACATTGTGCTAACTGTAAACATCCAAACATGCACAAACCCTTTCAAATTCAGGCCACGGTACACCCACCACCGAACACTTCAGTAATTCATTCGAGTCTCAATAACTCATCAGCTTTCACGCTTTCACGACCTTCCACATGCACAATTGTCAGGTTGAATGGCTGCAACAAGAAGCTCCATCTTAACAATCTGGCATTTTTGTCCTTAGGTTTTCCCACAAATGTGTTGTGATCAGTGCATACGATTGTCTCAGATGCATTGCTGGTAATATAAACACAGTTATGGTGTAATGCCAACACTAATTTTAAAGTCTTTTTCTCTCCCGTTGAACATTTCTGTTGATGAACGTTCGACTTCGCAGAAAAATACCCGATGGGTCTTTCTATTCCCTCATCATCCTCCTGCAGGAACACCGGACCAATACCCACATCACTAGCAGCGATTGCCACCTTAAAAGGCTTCGTGTAATCTAGTATGGCTCATTCTGGGAGTAGTGTCAACACAGTCTTTAGGCTGTAAAATGCCTTTTGACAGTCCTATGTGCACTGAGAGTTCTTGCCCTTGACAATTTGGTGAGTGGAGCCGCCGCACTGCTTAAAATTTGGCACAAACTTTCGGTAAAATCCAGTCAATCCCATGAACCGTAGTACTGCATATTTCTTTTTGTCGACGGTGTGAAACATTCCCTACCTACTTTCGTTTTCGTATCTCATGGGACCATTTGTCCATGTCCAATAACGTGACCCAGGGACGTGACTTGGGCTTTCTCAAATTCACTTTTAGCTAAGGTTACCACCAAGCCTGCCTTCTGAAGTTGATCGCACAAGTCCGATAAATGTTGTGAATATTCCTTCCATGAGTGACTAAAAACCACCTGGTCATCAACGTAGACCACACAGTTGAGTAATGAGGCAATGACTTCATTATCAATCTCTGAAATGTGGCTGGATCGTTTTTCATACAAAATGCCACAATTTGAACTGATATAGTTCATTTGGCGTTATGAAAGCCGAAATTGCCTTTGCTTTCTCTGACAGAGGTCCGTGCCAGTAGCCTCTGAGCAAATCCAACTTAGAAATGTAAGTAGCTTCTCCCACTTTTTCGACACAGTTCTTCAAACTTGGAATTGGATATGCATCAGTCTTTGTAACGGCATTGACTTTGTGATAGTCCACACTTGACCGTTGGGTACTATCTGACTTTGGTATCATGACTATATGTGAATTCCAGTCACTGTAACTCACTTCGATTATGACGTATTGGAGTGTGCGCTCTATCCCCTTCTGAACCTGTGCCAATTTTGGAGAGTCATGCCCATAAGGATGTTGCTTAATCAGAACAGCATCTCCTGTGTCTACATCATGCACAATTATGTTCGTACTTCCCAGTTTATTGCCGCATGTCTCTCCACAAGATAGTGAAAACCCTTTCAGGTCACTTTTCTTTTCTTGTGTAAGGTAACTCAATAATTTATCCCAAATTTTGACAACTTCCTCATTTTCCAATTTTATTTGAGGAATGTCCAATTCAGAATCCTCTGAACTTGGTTCTTCCTTCTGTGTTGTAATCATTAACGTCTTCTCCTCTTGATTTCCTTGCCTATCAAAATACCTTTTGAGAATATTCACATGACACACTCCGTGAGATCTCATCCTGTCTGGAGTCCGTATCAAATAGTTCACCTCATTAAATTTCTTCCTAATTTGATAAGATACGCCAAAACTTGCTTTTCAAGGTTCAACTGTTACTGGAAGTAACACCAATAATTTACTCACAATTACAAAATTGCCAATTTATGATTTCTGATCCACTTCCTGTTTCATTGTATGCTGCAATACTTTTAAATGCTGTCTACCCAACTCTCCAGCTCTATTTAATCGTTCCCTAAAATTTAACACATTGTCTAAATGAATTTCTGTCCACGCCTGATCTGCTTCAATGTGCACTGATCTGTATATCCACATTAAGACATCATTTGTTAAGTAATAACACACAGGAATGCATTCATTCTCTTTTTTTTGCTAAATGTTTTTTGATGTAACATTTGTAACTCCTCATCTTTCTGCTTAATTCAATCACCTTAGCAGAGCTAAAATACTTCCATGTTTTCATACTTACTCCTTCTGTTCCACTTATCTGGTCAAAAAGAAACTTTCGGATAACTCTATGTCAGCTTTCTTATTGGTGCCTTTATCCTGCTTCAGCCAGTGCATTTGTGATCTTCCGATGACGTAATCAGGGAAATTCCTGGATAAATATTCTCCAGGTCTTCAGTTGCCTGCATCTCCACTGGTTTTTCAACTAGAGTGGGCAGCACGCCTACCAGTGAATCAGATATATTATTTGGAAGGACAATTTTTATTCCTGGAGCTGAGAGTTAGGAGTCTATTACACCTACCACCCATTCTCCGCTCTTCTCTGGACTCCATCGCCTCACTTTACATAACTGAGCACTTTTTTGCCTCACTATGAACTCCTGTTCCCAGCACATTTTCTGGCAATAGTCTCTCAAGAGTTCATAAAGCCTCACCTCTCAGCATTACAGACTGAAAATATCCTGTGTCAATTAATATTGGAACCTCATTGCAATTACTCCTGGCCTATGTGAATAAACCTTACTCTTCTATAGAGATTTTTTAACGCAGATTTAGCATGTCCACTGATCATCTTGTACCCTCTGAGGCAGTTTCCTAACTCCCCCTATGCTTTTTGTGACTAGTTCAACGAAACCTTCAGGCTTGTCTTGTTATCCTACAGCTGGTTTTCTCCCAGCTCACCAACACTGTGAACTTTTGTGGCCCATTTTATTACAATGAAAACACCATAGTATTTAAACTTCTTTGTCTCCCTCAAGGTTTTCTTTTTTACCGTGGTAAATTATCCTTACATTCTACTCTGTGATCTACCTTTCCCTTTGCACGTGAGGATATCTCTTTGCTCCAATTTCTGTCCCTCAGAGACCAGAACTGTTTCTGGAAAGCAAATCAAGTTTATGGACCAGTTCATAATAATCAGCCATTTCAGCACCTAGCCTTGCTGTTTGCGCTCTCTTCTCTTCCACCTCAGTTTGCATTACTTCAGGCAGTGAATTTTTGAATTCCTGCAAATACTAACCTCTCTATGGGCATTATAGCTTTGCCTGAATTTTAAAGCTCTTATCCAACTATCGAAATTAGTCTGTTTGATCCTTTCAAACTCAGTGTAGGTTTGACAAGGATCCTCTTTAGATTCCTGAAAGGTTGCTTATGTTGACTTAATGTTTTTTTTAAAAATCTCTTCAGACTCCCCAGATACCTCCTCTGATAGGGATGTGAATACCTCACCAGTACTACCTACAAGTTTCGTTTGGATCAACAAAACCCACATTGCCTCTGGCCACTGCATTTTTTGAGCCAACTTTTCAAATGAGACGAAAAGGTATTCACATTCTCCTCATCAAGTTGAGGCAATGTTTGAACATAAGCAAACAAATTCTCACTCGGCTTCTGATTACCAGGGGTTGCTCATCCGCACTCTCTTCCTTACTAAGCCCACCCTCAGTCGTTATCTCCAGTGTTTAACACTGACTTCCCTTTTTAAGTGTCAGTTTTTGCTATCAAAAGCTCTCTCTTTCTCTCTCCCCTGCTGCTTTCTCTTTTGCAATTCTTTCTTTTTACTCTCTGCTGCTCTATCTTTTCCCCCTTCTGCATTTTATTGAAAGTCACATGTTTCATTTTGGCTGCCCATTCCTTACGACTCACCGCTAACTCAAGATGTTTCATTTGCAACTGAATTCTTCCCATCTCTCTAGATTCTGATGGTTTCTCCAGCAACTTTAATTGACAAGCTACTGCTGTAATTACCTCTGCTTTCCTCACAGAAGCAGTCAGTTCCAATTCCAGCTTCTCTGTTAATTCTTGCAAATTGGTCTTATTCACTTTTCGTAAAATTTCCAAAGTCACTGCATGCACACCTAGGAAACGTTGGCGAGTGAAATAGGCATTACTATTAGAAGCATTGTCAACCCAGTCAAACGAATACCCGAACTAAAGACACTAGCACCTCCCACTCGCTGTTGAAAATCTAGCAATGAGCCACCAGTCTGTTATGGATGAGGCTAAACTCCTCAAACGATTCTTAAGCAAGCAGCCAACAGCATAACATTGCAGTTTGTTTTGGTAATTATCCAATGAAAATTACCCGGAGTAATTTAGCTAGGGTGACTACTACATTTTAAATCAGAGAAAAACGTTATTCACAAAATTACACAATGAAACACAATGAACAGAATAAAGAACCCCTACAGAATTCAACTTATCCAGCTAGACTTAATTATGCTAATCCAAATACACACAATAGTCCCAATAATCAAACTCACTTGAAATAACGTCATAATAAAATGCATGTTTCCAGGTTGAAGCTAAGTGGCAGAAAAGAGAGAGAGAGTTTTCACACAGCTCCCAGTTGAAATTCCCTGTTCAAGACTCAACTGAAAACTGCTCAGCTCAGCTAGCTCATCTAAAAGAGCTGACAACTCCCCGTTCATTATGCAAGTCACTTCGAAAGCTAAACCACTTTGGCCATTAGTTTCATCTGTTTACATATAAATAAAAGGCCTCTGAAAATCCCTTTCATGTCTGTACCAAACCAGACTGATCATAGCCTGGCTCCATTTTATTGATGCTCTGAAAAACATCAAGGACAGAGTCTACTTGAGCCAATGAACAGCTTTTAGCAAAAAAGAAGGATTGGATTGTGACAGAGAAGACAGGCTAGTGTTCTGTGTGGAGGTCAGAAGCTGGTGAGAATAGCTAATACTGGCAGAGTGTGCCTGATGACAGATTTGTGAACAACATGACGTTCAATGTAAGGTCACACACCAACTGTACATCCAGACGGTGAGAGTTCATTCATATCCTGGAGCCCTTTCTCTCAACCAACATGGGGGCTCCATAGAGCTCTGTAAATTATCATAGAGTCATAGAATCCTATAGCACGGAGACAGGCCATTAGCACAAAATGTTTCATGCTGATCAAAATGTCCATCCATGCTAACCCCATTTACCTGCACTTTGTCCATATCCTTCTAAACCTTTTCTGTGTATATATTTGTCCAAATGTGAAGACACATATCATGGAAAACATGGTATATCTAATGCTATACGTGTTTTGTTTTGAAAATAATGAGTGTTGATTGATAACACTCCAGTGTTAATGCAATCACGTTTTTCTTCTTTTTGTAGCGTTACAGATTAAATACTTATTTCCTTCACACTCTCCTCATGGTACCATCACTGCAGGGAATTGTCTGGTGAAACTCCATTACACCGTCTCTCTGTAGCAAAGAGATCATTGATTATAAATGAAAGAAAATAATGTCTCAAGTACACTCCACAACTGCAGGACAGTGTCTTCACTCTTATACTTTAATCATTTTGTAATGAACGATACCACTCATTATTGTGCTGATTACTTGCTGAGTCATAGAGTCATAGAGATGCACAACATGGAAACAGATCCTTCGGACTGACCCGTCTATGCCGGACAGATATCCCAATCCAATCTCGTCCCACCTGCCAGTACCCGACTGCTCTGTAGGGATTCTGTTAGTGCCTCATGATCAAGGACATCCAGCTCCTTTTCACCAAGAGCACTTCCCATCATCTCGCCTTCTCATAAATACAAAATGAGAAGGATGGCATTTTTTGCCAATCATTTATTTGGCTTATGAAGCAAAGTCACACCAACAACAACATCACTACTGGCATTGGAGTTGATTGGAGATACTGAGGAGGCGATGATCCAGCTGTATTATCTCTGAGTATGAATCCCGGGAATCAAGTAATGACCCAGACACCGGATCCGAATTCCACAACGGCAAATTTTGGAAATTGAATTCAATAAAATATCAGCAATTAAGAATCAAATTAAACAATGAAACCATTGTCGATTGTCCTAGTTGGCACTCTCATGCACTTCAGGAAAGGAAATGTACCTTCTTCACCTGGTCGGGCTTAGATGTAACTCCAGACCCACAGTAATGTGGTTAACTCTCAGTTGCAGTTTGAAATGGCCAAGCCAGCCAATCAGTTATATCACTCACTTCAAAACCTCAAAGAAATGAAACCGCATGGACCTCAGCACTGACTACGTACAGCCCACGGACTGCAGTGGGTCAGGAAAGGCAGATAACCAAAACCATCTCAAGGACAGTGAGGGAAGGAAATTAAATACTGGCCCAGCATCCCATGAATGAATAAAGGAAGATAATCCCACTCCGGGAAGAGAGAAAAACAGACATAAATAACTTTATTCAGTGACTTTGACATATACCTTACATGGTCATGATTATCAGTAATATGGGAACAGGAGAAACATAAGTAAGGTTTAATTTCATTTTTTATTTACATCCCAGCTGATCATCAACAATCTCTTTGCTTCTTTCTCTCTATCTCTCTCTTTCTCCATCTATTCAACTCAGTCCTTCTCCCTTTCATAACAGATGTCGGTGTCACCAACATCGATCACGCTATTTCCCAACTGTGTTCAGTTCTGATGTATGATCATTAGAATCGAATTGCCAATTCTATTTTTCTCTCGACCCGAGGGGGTTGCCAAATCTGCTCAGTTTGTCTGGCACTTTCTCGTTCTTTATTGTTTCTGATCTGTTGCATCATTCTTTCCTTCATTTAACCTTTAATTTTGTTATTACTTGGAATGTCTGCATCACTGACAGGGGCAACATTTTTTAACCTAACCAAATGTCATTTACTGTGAGGTCATTCTTTCAGGCAGTACAGAACCAAGCACATTTCTGTGAGTCTCACATCAATCTTAAGCCAGACCAGATAATAATGCAAGTTCTATTTACCAAAGGACATCAGTGAAAAAGATAAACGTATGAACAAAATGCTGGAAATGTTATCGTTGTTATTTCCAATTCCTGTCTTTTGTATTTACTTTCTGACATCGCCTGTGGTAGGATGTGGAACAGCAACTTTCTGTGTAATAGTCTGTGCATCAGAATTACATTTCTTCCAACATTAATGCGCTGAGAGAGTGTTTCTGTCATTAAGTTATTTTATAGACAAGAACAAAGTTGCGATCGAAATATTTGCAATGGAAAGAGTGCTTAAAGGGGAGGTGGAATCATAATGTCTGAATTTTACCAAAGCATAGATCGGTTTATTAAGCGTGAGCATTGAGGCCAAGATGGTGACTGGGCATATAATCGAGCTGGTAGTGGATAGGTTTTGTGATGGACAGAATACTGAGACACAAATGAATTTTATTTATTTAAATTCGGTATTGTGAACAGTCTTGTTCTCAGATGTTTGTGAGGCCGGGGGTGTGGGCGGTTCTGAAATTTGTGGGTAATCCATGGAATTTGCATTTGAAACTAAAGACAGTAGTTTCCGACTTTGACAAATATAGATAACAGAAATAGCAAAGAAGTTCACCATGTTTGAAGAGATTAATAAATGGATAGAGATGAAGAAACTTACCAGGAACACCAATAACAGCGAGGATAGGATAGTAACCCGCCTGGATAATCAGCAGTGCAGCCCATATCCAATCTGGTAATGTTGACCAAGACGAGGAAAAATAGAAAAGAACCGAGGATAAACTCCTGTCCATTGTTGCAGTATTCCAGTCGCATGTTCTCAGATTCTGATCCATGAATGGATCATTCCACACTATTCTCAGATGTTTAAATTTCCTTCTTCTGTCTCTGCAGCTGCTGATCCCTTTGAGTGCTGGAGTTAATGCATCTGCTGCTATAATGGCATAAAGCATTGCAAGAGACCCCTTACTAATAGGAGATGGAAAGCATCCAGTGACATAGCTAGGATCCATGGAGACTAGCATCACTCACAGTCACTGAACAAACAGCTCCATTTAACCCCTTTCAGTAAGGTTCCTTCAGTTCACAAAAACTACTGGACTTGATTGAATGTTGGCATGTTGGCTATTGATCACATTTCCCATCACCCATTGCTCTCGTGAAGTTAGTAGTGAGGGAGAATGATGCATGTTTTCTTATCGCAGGCTAGATGATTCTGCTGCGTTGTCCATTTGCAATACTGTAACCGGCTGAACCTCGCACCACCACCACCCTCAAAAACCACAATCTACATGCTGTTACCGTGCAGATCTCTCCTCGACTAGAACAGGCACAGCCAATATGTTTACAGTGGATATATTTGCACTGCAATACATAGGAAATGTGAATTTGCCTGGGCTTTCCTTTAATTGGTCTAATAAGGCAATTTTGTATCTTCAACATTCAATGTGCTTTAGCACTTCTTTAAATATAAACTCACACTTTATTAAGCACAAGTTTCTTCACAATCTCCTCATGGTAACGTCACGCCAGGGTTTAGTCTGGTGAAACCCCTTTGCTGATTAAACCTGTACACAATACATCTAACAGTCTCTCAACAAAACACTATCATTGGGAAAGATACATTTACTTTAGTACTTTAATCATTTTGCATGACCAGCCACATATCATTTACTTCCTGCTGTGTAAAAAATCTATTTGTCACTTATGACAAAGCACATCCAGGTCTGTTTCAACAACAGCATTTCCCAACCTCTCACTATTTAATGAACAAAAACGTGAATGATGATATTTGTTGCTCATATCTGAAATATCTTGCAAAAAGGTACTGGCCAAACACTGATCCTTCTGACACCCCAAAGCCTTCAATCCACGTAATTATCCTACTCTCTTCATTCCCTCGATTATCCAACTTTTAATCACTTCGGTGTATTCCACCCCTACCTACCCATGGACTCTAACATTCTCTACTCACCTCTATTCAACCATTTCAACCGTCTTTTGAAAATTCAAATACTTCATTTCCACTGGTTCTCAATTGTCGATGTCACAACGGACAACCTCCACAATATCCAACAGGTTTATCAAAGATCAAGATCACTTCCCCTTCCTGAATCCAGATTGACTCTTCCGAATCATGACATTATTTACCAAGTGTCTAGTTGTTACATTCCGTACAAAAGGTTCCAATGTTTTTTCTTACAGCTTACATCAAGCTAACCATTGTTTAGTTTGTTGTTTGCGCTCTCCGTCCTGTTTTAAATATTTAGGTTTCCAATCGCTGCTTTCCAGTCTGGAGGATCCTTTCCAGAATCTAACCAGCTTTGAAGAATAATCAGTAATTCTTTCACTAGCTCTACTGCCACCTCCTCAATACTGTGGGATGTAGCTCATCAGATGCAGCAATACACCAACCTTAAATTCAGTGAGGTTTTGAAAGACATACCTTTTATTAATTCTAATTACCTGCTGTTCCCCATTTTCACCAGTCACTCTGTTCCCCTGTACTTCTGGAAGTTTCTTTCTGTATCTTCCTCAGGGAGATGGACACAATATATTGCTCTCAGCGGGCAGATGGGTTCTGTCAGCCAGTGAATATATCGGAGGACTGCACTCCAATGATGATGGATATGTTACTCACTACTGCCTGGAAAGTTCCAGAATTAATCCTGTTGAATTCGTGCTGAACATCAGCACAGTCCTGTCACTGGTGTGAGGCTACACAGTATACTGAAGGAAGGGACACAGCTCAGTGACCACCTCAAGTTTGGTGTCATACCTGACACCTGGTCCAACTTAGACAAATGTCCTGTAAAATCTCAGGAAAGAAAATGCACTGCCCTGCACCTCCCTATTTATAGAGCTTCCCTTCTGTGGAGACTCATCTCCATTTGTTTACCATGGACCCAGACACTCTGTAAATGCAGTGTACAGAGTGGGGTCACCAGACCCAGCAGCTGACAACAAACCAGAGATAAGCATCCCCAGAAACTCCACTGATTTTCCAATGACAAGAACAAGTCAATTCCCCACACAGAACATGCACGTGCTCAGTGTGGAAAACTATTTCCACTCCTGAGTTTCTCTTCCTGGCTGAGAAAGGGTTGCATCTCTGCACACTTCCACAGTAACTGCTTCTCTCTCCAAAGAATCAGTTGACAATGTAACATTACCTTTCTCTATATCTCAGCAACTATCAGGGCAGCACTAATATTGCTAATGGATTTGATCATCACACTCAGAGAAGAGAGTTACAGGGAACCTAACTCACTTTAAACAGGGACAAATCTAAATGGATGCAATACTCAGGAATATGGGAAAATGGGGAAATGTGAGAATAACTTGCCATTTTGTTTTCCTTTCAGTTCATCATCAGCAATCCCTTTGCTCACTTTTTATTTCTTTTCCTCTCTTGTTCTGGCCATTTTTCCATCCATTCAATTTAAACCTGGCCCCCACCTCTCTCTCCAACCCAACCATCCATGATACCAGGATAAATAATATTATTTCCCAGTTTGCTTTCAGTTGTGAAACAGGGTCACTGGACTCAAACCGTTATCTGCATTTCTCCTGACAGAGGCTGCCATACCTGCGAGATTCTCCAACACTTTCAGATGCTGGAAAATTTTATTTTTGATCTCTAGCACCCACCGTTCCTTGGTTTATTTCTCCTTTCATGCTGTTGTTTCTCAGGATGCCAGCATCACGGGCAAGGGCAGCATTTGTTGTCCATCACTAATTGTCCTTGACTATGCGGCCATTTGTCAAGAAAAATGGGAACAACAATGTTGTTGTGGGTCTGAAGTCACGCTGAGCTCAGAATGGGTAATAATGTTAAGTTTCTTGAGCAAGGACTATCAGTGAAATAATGAAAATAAATCTTAACGGGTTCTGGTTTCCATGAGTGAAATTAGGTTTCATTCCAATTTTTGTCATTCGAATTTAAGCTCTGTCATCGGCTGTGGTAGGATTTTAAACACTGCCTTGGAGTCACAGCCCGTGCCTCTGAATTACCCGTCTAGTGACATGATCACTCTGATACAGAGTCCTTATTGCCTAGTCCGTATTCCTTAGTTCCTGCCAGAGAGAGATGGCGGGGAAATCAGTTTAGCTACCAACAATAAAACGGATGTTGGGGAAAAAAGCGAAAGAGAGATTGAGAGACAATTTCATGTAAGATCACAGATTTCAGAACGTTGAAATGAAGACATTTCGACAGCATCCTGCAACATGAGCCTGTATTCCTAGGAATGATAGGTGAAGGGGATATTGGCGTCAATAAAGATGAGGGAGAGTTTTAGATGAACATTTGTTCTGCAACTTTGTAACTGGGTGTGGGTTCATCAAAGTCTTCGACTCATTGGGCTAAATCTCACAATAGTTTGTCTCAGTGACATTTTTATTGAGTGTGACAGAGGGAATGTCTGTACCAGACTGAACTAGTTTCATGGTGCTATCTTATCGAACTCACCACATTAACTACCCACTCAATCTCATGGTGTTCCTCGCAATCAATGCCACCCCAATTCTCCAACCCAACGTGGCTGGAGGGACTCACCATCGCACTGATACCTCTGGCTATTCTATAATCACTGACACTTGTGCCATCTTTCAAAGGCCAATGGGCACACTGTTGTACTTCTTCAGTTTGGAGCCACCCTGCACAGGTGACCCCGAGCATGGCAGATAAGGGGAACTACCACCACGATTTTTCACCAGGGGCACAGAGGTCCTCGTGGATGGGCTAGTATGGGGGTCCATTCTTTTCCCAGAGGAGGCCTGAGCATGGTCTGAGCGCACCACCCAGTTCAGTGCGGTCTCTCTCTCTCTCCCTCACACACACGCATCCACTTTAATATGAATTCCAGGTAGTGTTCCAAAGAATTCCCATTTTCAGGTACAGGAACTTTCAGCCATTCAACCTCCTGGGTTCCTGCAAAAATATGCACTTATTTTATATCCAATCACAATTAGCAATTCTGGCTATTTCACTTTGTCTCACTTTATTGTATTCAGCCAAACACTGCTTCTAAACACCTGTCCTGTTATGAAATACAATTTTGAGCAGAGAACGTTCTATCCTCAGCTGTTATCTTGACCGTTATCTGAATTGTACCATTTTCCATGTTATGAAAGTTTCTCTTGCCCTTTGCCTGTGCCTGTTTCTGTCTGTAACAGTTACACTGTCTCCCACTCAGTTGGCTGGACGGCTGGTTTGTGATGCAGACGGAGGCCAGCAGCGCAGGTTCGACTCCCCCACACTGGGTGGGGTTACCATGAAGGGGATGCTCTCTCAACAAAGGGCAATCTAGCATGGCCAATCCACTTTAAACTGCACATCTCTGTACTCTGGGAGCAAACTGGAACATTAGGAGGGAATCCACACAGATACGTGAAGAATGTTCAAACTCTTCTGAGGCTGGAATTGAACCCAGCTCCTTGGTGATGAGCGGCGACAGTGCTAACTACATATCCATCATACTCCTCAGTTAATTCTGTTAATTACTTGTAGCTGACTGAAGAAATCCAACTGGCTTGTTCTGATAACTGAACCTGATCCAGTCTTAGACCTTTATCATCGGACATATTGCCAACCTGGTTACGTTCAAAATTTGTGGTGAGCAGTGGAGGAATGGGACTAGAAATGAAAACAGTGACACCCTCCAACCTCAGTCAGAACCGGAACGAGGAGAAATTCACGAAGTGGGAATTCATTCAAGTGGGAATTCTCTCGCCCAGAAGATTGGGAGGACTGAATTTTCATATTATATCGATGCTGACTTTGACTGATTTTCCATAGACAGGTGAATCAGGGATCATTGTGAAATCAGAGAAAAGTGCAGCTGGGAACACAATGAGATGAACCATGACCTTATTGACTGGTGGAATAATGTCAAAGTGCCGAATGGCCCAGTTGTGTCTGTCAGCCCTATGTTCTGATGTTCCATTCAGTCCTTCGGTCCTGCTGTGCAGGAGCAGATTGAGGCCACTCCGATGGTTTGGTGTAGTTTGGCAAATGTATTGGAAAATCCAGGCTTGGTCAGGCAGTGACCTCCCTCCCCCAATCCCTCTTTTCAGGCTTCTCCTCTCTGTAACTTCTGCTCCTGATGTAGGTCATGTTACAGGCCCAGATTCGCATTGAATACAGCCCCAATTCCCCACACAAGGTCAACTCAGACAAATCCTGTGCTGTCTCTGAATGCAACATTTTACATCATGACTTCCAGGAAAATAATCAATTATTTTCCAAAAACATAAATAAGAACGTAAGAAATAGGAACCTGCGCTGTCATTCAAGAAGAACATGGCGGATCTACTCCAGTGCTCAATTCCACTTTCCTGTAACCCCTTGCATCCCTCAACTTGCTGAAATGTCACAAACCAATCCACCCACCTGTAAATACAATCAGTGACCCAACCTCCACAACTCTCGGGGTTAGGAAATTCCAACCCTTCACTACCTTCTGAAAGAAAACATTTCTTTACATCTCAGTTTGAAATCGATATTCCTTATTCTGTATCTACATCCCTGACTTCGAGACTCTGCCATGGTGTAGAATCACATTCTCAATATTGACCTTGTCAAGCCCCCTCTGTATCTTGTCCGTTTCAGTAATGACACCCTTATTCATTTAAACCACAATGAATAATTGCCTCAGCATTTTTGATGTATTGAATAGTTCAATCCTTTCATTCCAGGGACCAGTTTAATGAATCAACATGCTGACGTTTTGTTTCATACTCAGAAACACACCATTCCGTTGTACTGCTCGTTTTTTGGGAGTTCTCTCCATTTAATAACAGCCTGCCTTATGGTTGTCAGTGTCATGCTCAAACTCGGATGTATATTGCACTCAGCTCCCGCCGTCAGGAGCTGAGTGCAGCTCTTGTAAGCAGCTCTTGCCATCGGACTGATATCTGTGGTACTCCAGTAGATACTTTTCTTCATAAAGTTCGATGAGGCGTGACTCTCCGATTTCTAAGTGTTTACCAAGTGTCATCCCATGCTCATGCATTATCCACCATACTATGAGCTTCTGTCTTGCGTAAGAATCTTTATTTAGTGATATCTTGTGGAAAATCTCTGGAAAGCCTCATGTCTACCAGTCCCCCTTTATCAAGGCCGCTTGTTACATTCTCATGGATTTCCAGAAAAACTCTGCATGATTTTACAGGCAAAATGTAGTTCACCTTTAACAAGACCATGCTGAATATGTGTGAAGGTTTTCTAAATGCTCTGCAGTCCCTTCCTTAATAACAGACTCTCACAGATTCCCAGCAATAATGGTGAGGCTAAGTGGTTCCTGCTTTCAGTCTCACTCGTTTCTTGAAGACAGGCGCCACATTGGAGAGTCTCCAGTTTCACTGGATCACTTCTTTAAACCAGAGTTATGGAATATTTCACACAGAGCCGCCAGTCACTCTGTGACCACTTCTTTTAAAACCAGCTATGAATTGCTGATGACCTGTTTATCCTTGGCCTTATCTGCTTGATAAATGCCTTGTTCCTTCTGTTAGAGACAGTTCAAGATCTTCCCTCCTATTACTATTTTGTTCATAACATTGAAATTTTTACAGCACCTTCCCCTGTGAAGAACGATGTAAAGTACTGGTGTAAATTATCTGTCTGTTCCCTGTATTCAGTTCCCCAGTCACACCCTCCAAATGTCCTCAATATACTTTCCTGACTTTCTTTCTACCAAAGATCACACACACCTCTTGAACTCTTCTTGCATACATGGAAAAGCTCGTGCTGCTTGTTTTTATATTTCTTGCCAATTTGCTTACATCTCTTTCTATATTCAAACAATCAAATCGGATACAAGCACCCTCTTTGTTCCAACTTGTCCACGACGGCCAGGTTTTCCAAACTAAACTGTTCCCATCAGCTTGCATTTGATACATATGCCTCTAAACGGTTCGCATTTATATGTTTGTCCAAATGTCTTTTAAATGTTGGAGCTGTACCTGCATCTTCGAGGAGAAAGTGAGGTCTGCAGATGCTGGAGATCAGAGCTGAAAATGTGTTTCTGTAAAAGCGCAGCAGGTCAGGCAGCATCCAAGGAACAGGAGATTCGACGTTTCAGGCATAGGCCCTTCTTCAGGAATGAGGAAAATGTGTCCAGCAGGCTAAGATAAAAGGTAGGGAGGAGGGACGTGGGGGAGGGGCGATGGAGATGTGATAGATGGAAGGAGGTCAAGGTGAGGGAGAGAGGCCGGAGTGGAGTGGGGGCAGAGAGGTCAGGAAGAAGATTGCAGGTTAGGGAGGCGGTGCTGAGTTCAAGGGATTTGACTGAGACAAGGTGGGGGGAGTGGAAATGAGGAAACTGGAGAAGTCTGAGTTCATCCCTTGTGGTTGGAGGGTTCCTAGGCAGAAGATGAGGCGCTCATTCTCCAACCATCGTGTTGTTATGGTCTGGCGGTGGAGGAGTCCAAGGACCTGCATGTCCTTGGTGGAGTGGGAGGGGGAGTTAAAGTGTTGAGTGTTGGGTGGTTGGGTTGGTTGGTCCGGGTGTCCCAGACGTGTTCTCTGAAACGTTCCGCAAGTAGGCGGCCTGTCGCCACAATATAGAGGAGGCCACATCGGGTGCAGCGGGTGCAATAGATGATGTGTGTGGAGGTGCAGGTGAATTTGTGGCGGATGTGGAAGGATCCCTTGGGGCCTTGGAGAGAAGTAAGGGAGGAGGTGTGGGCGCAAGTTTTGCATTTCTTGCGGTTGCAGGGTAAGGTGCCGTGACTGGAGGTTGGGTTGGTGGGGGGTGTGGACCTGACGAGGGAGTCACAGAGGGGGTGGTCTTTTCGGAATGTCACAGAGGGAGTGGTCTTTTCGGAATGTCACGGCACTCCCTGACCTCTCCGCCCCCACCCCACTCTGGCCTATCACCCTCATCTTGAACTCTTCCACCTATCGCATCTCCATCGCTCCTCCCTCCCCCATGTTCCTCCTCCCTACCATTTATCTTAGCCTGTAGACACACTTTCTTCATTCCTGAAGAAGGGCTTATGCCCGAAACGTCGAATTTCCTGTTCCTCGGATGCTCCTGACCTGCTGCACTTTTCCAGCAACACATTTTCAGCGCTCCCTCCTCAGTGCCAACCAACCAGCCAAACTTTGTGTCAAACGCAAACTGATTTATCACACTCACTCTAAACCCCTCCAAATTCACAGCTCCATCATTTATGAATGCTACAAACAATAAGGTTAAAAATCACACAACACCAGGTTATAATCCAAGAATTTTATTCTCACGCACTAGCTATCACAGCGCTGCTTCTTCATCGTGTGATTATGCTGTTCGAAATGTCGTGCTTAAATAAACAGTTGGATTATCATGTAGTGTTCTGTAAATTTTTAATTTTGCCCAAGCCAGTCCAACACTGGCATCTCCGAATCACAAATAAAATGGGACACAGCACTGATCCCTGTGGTACACGATTGGATACTGCTCTCCAGTCAAACAAACAGACTTCTACCAGCAGACGTTCTGTCTCCTACCACTAAGTTGATTTGGATGCAACTTCGCAAGTCACTAATGAGTCCTCCCTGTTCCCTGGTTATTCTGTTCCACTTGACGTACCAGTAGAATATTTGGGGATTCTCCATAATCTTGTCCTGCCAGCAGGTTTCCATGTCGCTGTGTTCGTCAATCCACTTCAAATGAAGAATTGCCTTCTTATTGCTGTCTGAAATGGTCTATCCTTTACCTCCCATTATTTGCCTTAAATGTAGAGTAGGCAGCCAAAGAAAAATCCTGTTTATTTCCACCTTGTCATATGTTTAGTGACTTTTCTAAATTTCACTATGATCAGTCTCATTCTTTGAAACTGCAAAGAACACAGGCCGAGTTTCCACATCAGGCAATTTCGCCATCTGAGGGATTAATCTGGAGAATGTCCATTCTTTGTCAGATTGGGTCACCAACACTAGACGCAATACTCTATGTACAGTTTCATTAGCAAGCTGTGAAACTGCTGCAGCTGACCTTCTGACTATGTTCTGATTCTCTTAAATGAAAGCGAACCTGACTTTAACTTTCCACTTCTATATATTCCTCCAATTACCATTCACATTGTTGTTTTAATGAATTCTCTGCATGAGTTTTTATAAAAAGCCTTCTGAAAATCGAAATGTGCCATTTCTATGTTGTATTAAACAAGTTCAAATCATTCTGAAGTTTGCCAAGGATGAAGACTCTGTCAGACTCTGTCAGTGTATACTGATTCTCTCCAATGTTGCTGTTAATTTCGAAATATCCAATATCAGATCCTACTTAATAGATTCCATCAGTTTACCTACAGATGTCAAGTTAATTGGTCTGCAGTTCTCCACACTATCTCTTCGTCCCTTTGCAGGTGCTTGCATCCCTTCCATTTATCTCCAATGCTTGGAACACATTTACTAACTTCCAGCCTCGGCAGAATGTACAAGAAAATAAAACAGTCATCGACAGCACAATTAATGCGTCTATTGCTGATTTATTTCTAATATTTTGATACGAAGTACAACTGGCTCATCAGACTTAGCAATGCTCAATTCCCCTCCAATACTACTATGCTAGCCTTGAATTACCAACTTGTTACTGATATGAATTGACTTTCTGTCTTTAGTTCCACAAGTTCCATGTGATCATTTGGTATTTCTCAGCGATTTTCTGGATCTTGCTCCGTGATGACAGATGCAAAGTAACTGGTTACTTTCTGGTCATTTCCCTGTTCTCCACAATAACCTTTCCTCTCCCGATTACAAAAGTCCACATTTGACCTTACTTTTATTTTGTTTAATTGGCAATACAGATTGTAAATTTATGTAGTATTTGTGTTCTTCTTTCACAGAATCATTAAAAGCCCACAGTGCGGAAAAGCCCCTTGGGCCCAACAAGTCCACCCTGCCCTCCGAAGAGTAACCACCCAGATCCATTCCCGTCCGATTCTACATTTTGCGACTGATGCACCTAATCTACACATCCCTGAACACTTTGGGCAAATAAGCATGGCCAATTCACCTAACCTGTAAATCTTTGGACTGTGGGGGGAAACAGGAGCGCCCGAAGGAAACCCACGCAGACACAGGGAGAATATGCAAACTCCACACAAACAAACTCCACACAAACAAAATTCTGAGAATTCTCCGGTTGCCACAATGTCTAAAATTCTTCTGAACTCACTTCCTATGATTAATATATAATCTTTAATGTATCATGTTAGCCTTCATTAATTCACTTTCCCTTTCTTTGGTGATTCTACCTTAAAGAAAAAGACATATTTTTCAGACATTGCAGTATTTCTGTAGATCTTCTGATCCTGAACAGGTGTATCCAACAACACAGCAAGAGGCGAGAGAAGATATTGCAGGACTCCTGGTTGCTCTTTTTGCATCACCGCTGGCCACGGGGGAGGTCCCGGGCAGTGAACGTTTTGCCCTTGTTCAAGGAGGGCTGCGAAGAAGAACCTGTGAACTATAGACCAGTTAGCTTAACAACTGTGACATGTAAGTTCCTTAAGAAGGTTCTGAGAGATAAAATATACATGCATTTGAAAAGAAACGGTTTCATAAAGTCAGCACTGCTTTGTGCATAGGATATCATGGCTCACAATTCTTTAGCGTTTTTTTGAGGAAGTGACCTGGAATGTTGATGAGGGTAGGGTGGTAGACGTAGTCTATCTAGATTTCAGAAAGGCTTTTGATAACGTTCCACATGATAGGCTGCTCTGAAAGGTTCGATGACATGGAATCCAGGGGGATCTGTCAAATTGGACACTCAATGGGCTTGATGGTAGAAAGCAGAGGCTAATACTGGAAGGATGCTTGTTGGACTTCAGGCCTGTGATTAGTAGAATGTCTCAGGTTTCGCTGATGGGCCTATTTCTGTTTGTTATCTATATCAATGATTTGGATGAGAATGTGCAAAGCATGATACGTAATTAGGCTGATGAAAATAAAATAGGCAGAACTGTGAACAGTGAGAAAGGTTATCAGAAATTGCAGCAGGACGTTTATCAGATGGGGAAGTGGGCCAAGAAATGGCAAATGGAGATTAATATATGTGGGGTGTTGCATTTTGGAAAGTCAAACTAGTGGGCGGCAGGGTGGCACAGTGGTTAGCACTGCTGCCTCACAGCGCCTGAGACCTGGGTTCAATTCCCGACTCAGGCGACTAACTGTGTGGAGTTTGCACGTTCTCCCCGTGTCTGCGTGGGTTTCCTCCGGGTGCTCCGGTTTCCTCCCACAGTCCAAAGATGTACGGGTCAGGTGAATTGGCTATGCTAAATTGCCCGTAGTGTTAGGTAAGGGGTAAATGTTGGGGTATGGGTGGGTTGCGCTTCGGCGGGTCGGTGTGGACTTGTTGGGTCGAAGGGCCTGTTTCCACACTGTAAGTAATCTAATCTAATCTAAGTAATCTAATCTAATTAGACCCTGAAGGTTACAGAGGAACAGAGGGACCATTGGAGCTCAGTGAAAAAGGCTTTTGGCACACTGGCCTTCATCAGTCAGGGCATTGAGTATAGAAGTTGACGAATTATATTGCAGTTGTACAGGACGCTGGTGAGGCATGCAATTGGAGTATTGTGTTCGGTTTCGTTCACTTTGCCATAGGAAGGATGTGATTAAACTGGAAAGAGGACAAAAGAAATTTACAAGGATGTTGCCAGTACTCAACAGTCTGAGTTGTAGGGAGAGTTTGGACCGGCCAGAATATTTTCCTTTGAGTGTAAGAAACTGGGGGGAAATCGTACAGAAAAGTATAAAACAATGGGATGCATGGATAAGGTGAATGCACTGATTCCCAGTTTTGGGAATCAAGGTCTAGAGGACATCAAGTTAGTGGTGAAAGAATAAAAAGGATCCTGAGCGCCACTTTTTTTAGGCTGAGGTTGGTACACATATGGAATTAGCAGACAGTGGTTTTGTTGAGGCACGTACATTAACAACGTTCAAAAGGCTTTTAGACAAATACGCGGATAGGAAAGATTTAGAAGAATAAGGGGCAAGGGCAGGGAAATGGAATGAGCAGGATGCACATTTTGGTCGGCACGGATCACTTTGGTCGAAAGGGACTGTATCCATGCTGCAGGGCTCCATGATTCTATGGCTCTAACAACCATTGCGGTCTACCACTTCATGCTCAAACATTATATATTGTATGCAGGCGCCGCATAAAATACAACATATTTTATGCGGCGCCTGCATAAAATGTCTCTATTCCTCAGAGCAAGGTTACTAATGAGTCCTTCTGATCACACAACACCAAATTCAAAATAATCTGCTCTCCTGTTTGAATTACAACATACTCTTCAAACAACCTGTTATACGCTTATAGAATTTATTTTTCACAACATTAGTAGTTACTTAGTTAACCCGGTTTAGATGCAATTTGAGATCATGCAGTAATACTGCAGCACCCACAGTATTTGCATCTCTAATTTCCAGAGCATACAATGCACATAATTTGCACGAGAGCATTGGTTTAGATACATAATACACCAAAGCTTCCTTCTCCTTCCTATTTATAAGATCCCACACAAACTGATTCTGTGGAATCTGAGGGACAGGGTTTATGTCGTTATTAGTGATAGACCTGGACAAGTCATTCGGTGAGGGCCACCTCGACGCTGACATGATCTGAAGAAATGACCAGCATCACAGGACTAGCATCAATATCCTTCCCACTCTGTCAGATTAACTGTCACTGTACTCTCTCTGCTCCGTCACACTCAAGACCTGTTATAGCACCTACCCCCTAACAAGGCTCACACTCTATCTCCAAATAAGGCTCACGCACTAGCACTCTCTCTATTGAATTCAGCACCTTTCCCACCCCACCCCCACCCTGTGCGCTCTCTCTCCCTCCATTATACTCCCAACACGAATAACACTGCATGGATACAACACTGTGGACTGACTTCCTCCGGACACCTCACCATTCCCGCTCCCCCTCCACCTACACCAACACTAACAGCAGGCCACACACCCCCACTTCCACTCCCTCCCCCCTTTCTACCATTCCAGGAGAAACGGACTGTAATAGGAGAGAAAGAGCCAAGCCAGATGGTGGAGCACCAGACATCTGATCCCTCCACCACCAACCCACCCCCCCCGCCCACCACCACCATGTAGGGAGGACACTGGTATGAGCCGGAGTGGACCAGAACTTGTTCTATGGATTCCATGACATCTATGTCCCTCCAACTGAGTATAAAACAATGTTCAGTGAAGGCCAATTCGCATATTAACCACTCTGTCTGTTCTCACAATTTTCTCCCTCCCAAAGCAACAAATATCTCGTTTCAGAGAGATACAGACACAAAAATATTCAGAGACATATGTAAACACGCTAATATACTGACGCTCACAGTACATAAACGGAGATAGAACCGCACAGAGGTAGTGGCATACGGAGACATAGACAGTCACACACAAATAGACACAAGCACAAGTAAAACGCACAGGCTAATACACAGATGAACCGATGTCAGCACCTAAATACAAAAACACACGGACACATGAACAAACACACACAAGTGCACATACGGATGCGCAGAGACACAGATAGTAGTGCTTATAAGACAGACGTAGATAGGTTTATGATGAATAAGCATGTCAAGAGTAACAGAGAGTAGTCAGGAGAATGATGTTTTGAAATCTCTAAGCCAGTATTAAATGGCATTCAGAGTCGATGGGCTGAATGTCCTAATTGTGCGTTTTTAATGCTCGTGTGGTGTCATGCTATGAGTTATTCTCTTCCTGGGACAGGAGCACAGAATCAGTTTAATACATAGTTGATTGAAAAGAGTCAGTGGTACTATAGGACAGGTTTAGAATGCTGAATGGTTTATGTCTATGCCTAATTATTCTGGCCTTGTGTTTCAAAATAGGTGGCGATTTCATGTTAGGTTAACACAGTTTAAAATAACGGGTCCCACACTGAAATAAGGTCCCCATTTCAGTTTAGTATTGTACTATCTGTAGGGTCCTCATCCTCAGGGAGCAGTGAAGACTCTGTTTTTGAAGATATTCACGGCTGAGCTCGACTGATCTTTGCTGGACAGGAGAGTCAATATTTATTGGGAACAGACAGGAGACGGATGGTCAAACACAAAAGGATCAGTCATGAGCATTCTGACTGGTGGCACCGAATGACCAACTGCTGTCCCTACCCCATGTGTTGTTCCCTCAATCCACCCTCGAAGCTGTTACAGAGACATGCTGCTGTTTCTACGCCATGTGTTGTTCTCGTAATCCACGCTTGATGCCATTACAGAGAAAAACTGCGGCTCCTACCCCATATATTGTTCCCCCAAAACACCCTCGATGCTGTTACAGGGATATACTGCTGCTCCTACCCCATGTATTGTTCCCTCAAACAACCCTCGATGCTGTTAAAGGGATATACTGCAGCCACTATCCTATGTATTGTGCCATCCATCCACCCCTCGAAGCTGTGACAAAGATAATGGGCCACCTCTTTCAGCCAGTCATTATCGCTACCATGAGTCTGGAGAAGACCATTCTGCCTATTTAACGAGTTACAGAGGAAAATAGAAAAAATCATTTTAGCTCATTGAGTACATTGTGCTACACAGGACGCCATGTAAACATCTGAGCTGCTTCACAGGAAGCTGTTGCTAACAGGAAATCGAGTGTAGAGATAAATGCTTATTTTCACATTACAAAGCTGTAACTGGTGGATTGCCTCAGAGATCACTATAGGATAATCAACGATCAATATCTGTATCAAAGATCTGGAGGAAGGGACTGAATATATTAAAGCCCAATTAGCTCAAACACCAAGCTGGTCATCCAGTATGTCATCAAATGGAGGTCGTGTGTCATCAATGTAATATAGGCAAAGGGAGGTTAGTGAGCAAACCTTCACCAGATATACCATAATGTGAATTGTCTATTTTGGATGGAACGAAAAAACAATGGTAAACAATTTAAGTGGAGAGAGATTGCAGAACTCTGTGATACAGACGGTATACGCATGATCCTGGTACACAAATCATATGTAGTTAGTCTGCACTTGCCGTAAGTGATATGGAAAATAAGTGGAATGATTGTGTTTCTGGCAAAGTGTACCAGCATTAATCAGGAATGTTTTACTACATCTGTACTGGTAAAAGTGAGGAGTGCAGATGCTGGAGATTAGGGTCGAACAGTGTGAGGCTGGAAAAGCACAGCCAATCAGGCATCATCCGAGGATCAGGAATATGCTGAAACATCGAGTCTCCTGTTCGTTGGTTGCTGACTGACCTGTTGTGGTTTTCCAGCATCACATTTTTCGAGTCTACACCTGTACAGGGCGTTGCTATGACCACATCTGGCACATTATGTGCAGTTTTGATCCCTTAACCTTAAAGAAAAGCTTCAGAAGCTTATCAACAATAACGTGCTCGCATTTCCCTGGAATGAAGGCCTTTTGTTCTGAAACATTATCAGTTTTGGTCTTAGATGAGAAATCTTTTTGAAGCATACATGATTTTGAGAAAAATCAGCTGGACGCATATTTTCGCTTCTCAGGGAGACAAAAACTATGTAATAAATTTAAAGAATAAAATGTATTGATTTTAGCACCGATATTATGAAAACATCAAACGATTTTTCAAAATTAAGCATATGCATACCAACATATCATCAAATTATGAAACAAGATTTTTTTTTTCTTTTGCTAATGAAAGGCACTGTATATAACAACAGCAATGATGCTCTTGCATATCGTCCATTATGATCCATTCCAGAGAATGTTCACGACGAGCGCACACAGTCCAGTTTGGTGTTCAGTTGACATGATTGCTTGTTTCAACACAGAGAGGGAGAACAATGTTCCCTGCCTGGGAAGAAGCAGCCGATTGATCCCTCTATCTTATTTTGTTCCACCTGACATCAGTAAATGTCTGACACACTTCTACCTGCTGTGTCGAATAGAATCCCTGATGAGAGATTCATTGGAATCTCCCTACCATCTGAAGCAAAGGGCATTCAGCTAACTCCAACTATTCTGGGGAGAAATCACATCGCAATTAACTTGCCTGAGCAGAATGGGTGACACAGCGGCTCAGTGGTTAGCACTAGGGTCTACAGCCCTACAGCACTAGGGTCCCAGGTTTGATTCCAGCCTCGGGTGACTGGCTGTGTGGAGTTTGAATATTCTCCCCGGGTGTGCGTGGGTTTCTTCCGGGTGCTCTGGTTTCCTCCCACAGGTCCAAACATGTGCACGTCAGGTGAATTAGCCATGCTAAATTGCCCGTAGTGTTTGGTGCATTAGCCAGAGGGAAATGGCACTGGGTGGTTTCATCTTCGGAGGATCGGTGTGGACTTGTTGGGCTGAAGGGAATCTAATCTCATAACTTCAAAGGAGAGAATAACATTTGGGACAGTATATCATCTATCCACTTGTTATGAGTTCAACTACTCTGGAAAGCATTCATATTTCTGATTTGTCTTATGATGTGTGTGTGTGTGTGTGTGTGTGTGTGTGTGTGTGTGTGTGTGTGTGTGTGTGTGTGTGTGTGTGTGTGTGTGTGTGTGTGTGTGTGTGTGTGTGTGTGTGTGTGTGTGTGTGTGAGCGAGAGAGAGACCCAGGCTAACATTAGCCATATCACTAAACTTTGAAATTTGTTGGAAACAGTGGAGCAGTGTGACTGTAAAATGAAACAATGACCCTGCAACATTGATTGGAGCACGAATAACAAATTCTAAAAGGGCTGTTCAAGTGGGAATTCCTTTCCCCAGAAGTTTGTAGTGCCTGGATGCTTACATTATTCAAAATTGTGTCTGTTAAATATTTGAGAGACAAGTGAATGTAGAAAAATTGTGCCCGTACAGAAAAAGTACTGCTGAGACCACAATCAGATCAGCTACGATCTTAGTGCGTGGCAGAGCAAAGACAAAGTGCCTAATGACCCACTCCTACTCCGCAGTCCGGTATTCCTATGTTCCCTTCAGCCCCTCACAGCTCCTGCATAGGAGTAAATAAAGGCCACTTGCTGGAAATACCTGGTCCACATTAATACAGGATCTTCTTCTGTCCCTTTCAATTGTCACACACAATTTGGCGTTGGTGGAAAAAAAAGACGTCTCTGGTCTGTTTATAGAGTGTCTCCTCTCTGCAACTTGTGCTTCATTTGTTGGTCATGGTGCAGACCCAGATTCATTGTGACTACAGTCCCCATACCTCACCCAGAGATGACTCATAAAATGCTTTTCTCTCTCTAACTGCAACATCAAATAACGGAATGTTCAGGAAAATTACAACCATTAACTTTCTAATTACAGAATATGAGAACAGAAGGAACAGGATCGGGTGGTAATTCGGATGGTCAGGCCTGCCGTGCCATTGTATAAGATTGTGGATGATCCACTGTTGCTATCAACTCTGCTTTATTTCCCAATTCTTCACATCCCTCAATTCTAGGGCAAGTCAAAAACCCATCTACCTCCTTTGTAAATACCTGCAGTGATCTAGCTCCCCGAAACCTTTAGACCAGATAATTCCTGACATTCACTATCCTCTGTGAGAAGTTTATACACTCCCCAAACATGCACAATAACCTATTTGTATGTTAAAAAGAGGTGAACACAGCAGTTTATGTAGGAATGACAGACCCTGATATCAAGGCCGGTGTTGACTCAGGATGGTATCAAGAAACGTTGACTGAATTAAATTTAATAGGAATCAGCCACAATCTCTCCACTGAGGGTCAGCCATCGCACAGAGGAAGATGTTCATGGTTGATGGACATCAATCCTTTCAGTCCCGGGACATCCCTACAGGAGATCCTCAGGGTAGCTTCCTTGACACAATCATCTTCAGCTGCGTCATCAATGTCCTTCCCCATCATTACGTCAGAAATGGGGATGGTCTCTGAGGATCACACATTGTTCAGAAAATTTTCCCCGCTCAGCTCCTGAAGCACTTTGCGTCTATGTGCATCAAGACCTGGACAGCAGTCAGGTTTGTGCTGTTAAAGTGTCGGTAACATCCATGTAACAAAATGGCCGGACACTGCACGTTTCCACAGTTAAATGAGGTGCTCATTCAGCATCTCCAGCTGGTTACACACGAGTATGAGCTAGCATTCAGCCCATCGAAACTACTGAACAGGAAGAGTCGCAGTACGTTCAATACTCCTGCCTGTTATATACGAAGAGGAGGGGTCTGGTCAGCACATCGAACTGTTGAACAGTAACAGGTGGAGCTCAAACAGTCTCTCGAAACTGTTCCACGGGAACAGGAAGAGGCCATTCAGCCTCGCAAAGGCTTATACAGGAACAGGAGGATGTCACTGATGCTCCAACATGACAAATCACAGGAGCAGATCATGGTGTTCCTTTTGGTTCCATTGTCTGTGGAGCATGTGCTACTTTAACGTGGTTTGCGGGCAGTGAGGAGGGAACCAAGATGTTTTCTGTCAAGTCTCAAGGAGACATCTTTCATCTATGAAAAGTCAGACCCATGTTCTCCGTGGGGGTCAGAAGAGGGTGGGAATTGTCAACTGTTTTACATCGAAGGTATTGTGGCTGATTTTGGGATTTTGAATAACATGACGTTCAGTGCAGGATCACACACCAAATACACTGTATTAATACGTGGAGTTTTTATTCAAAGTCTGGATTTCCTGGTCTCTCATTGATATGAGGATTTCGATGGTTGGGGGGAATGTTCTCAGAGGTACTAAACGTATCTATAATTTCATAAACTTAGTAAAAAACAAGAAACCATGGGATTTATCAACGTATCAGTGTCTGTTTAGAACATCATGTGTAATTGTCCATCCCCCTGAAGGTTCAATGCAATTCCATCTTATTATTTCATAGTGCGACAGATTAGTCTTCACTCACTCCTCATGGAACCAGGGATTAGTTTGGTGGAACTCTTTTGCACTCTCTCTGTGGTAAGAAATTCATTCTTTATAACATAGAGAAAATCTGTGTAGAATACCCCAAATACTGCCTCAACAACACTCAGGGATGATCACAATAATTACTTTCCCTCACTTCACCGTCTCCACTTCTTTATTATGGCAATAAAAGAAACCATTCTCTATATGCTGCAATTGAGGCGAAATTTACAACTTCCTTACATTTTATGTCAATAAAACCAACACCAGAGGTGCCTATCGAGGTGTAAATCACTCTCAGGGACAGATTCAATGGGATGAAATACACCTAGAATCAGGAATAGTCGCCTAGATGATGGAAATGAGCAGTAGGAATATGGGAAACAGGAAGCAGAAGGGAATTATCTTTCCTTTTGTTCTTTTCCATGAGCTATATGAAGCCCTGGTCAGACCAGCATGTTACTGGTATCTTGAACTGAGTGGCTGGTTCAGCTGCTCCCTGGATAGTAAAGAGTAAACCACATTACTGTGGGTTTGCAGTTACACAGAGACCTGACCAAGGAAGGATAACCCATTGCCTTCTCTAAAGGACATGACACAAGCAGATGGGCTTCTGTTTCTTATAAATGATGATGATTTCTTTTAAATTGCATCATTTTGCGTCATAGAACATAGAAAAATACAGCGCAGTACAGGCCCTTCGGCCCTCGAAGTTGCGCCCTCCGAAGCCTACCTAACCTACACTAGCCCAATAACCTCCATGTGCTTATCAAATTCCCGCTTAAATGCCCATAAAGAGGGAGAGTCCACCACTGTTACTGGTAGGGCATTCCATGAACTCACGACTCGCTGAATAAAGAATCTATCCCTAACATCTGTCCTATATTAACCTCCCCTGAATTTAAAGCTGTGTCCCCTAGTAAGAGCTGACTTCATTAGCGGAAAAAAGATTCTCACTGTCAACCCTATCTAAACCCCTAATCACCTTGTACACCTCTATCAAATCTCCCCTAAACCTTCTTTTCTTCAATGAGAACAGCCCAAGTGCCACAGCCTTTCCGGAGACATCTACAGATTACTATTCTGTGCCTCCAAATTAAGAGTCAATGACTTGAGCACCATGCACTATCTTCCTGTCTGACAGATTCTATGAAGAGAATAAGTTAAACATCTCAAGTACAATTATCTTGTCATGGACATGTGGTTAGAAGGGACTGTAAAGAGGTGAAGCCAAATTCCATAGTGGCACAACTAAAGAAGATTATTCAGAAGTTGCACTGAGGCTGACGAGAAGACCGGTGCATCGTAGTGGTTGTACTGGGCAGGATTCGTGAGTGGGGAGGATATGAAAATGTAGATCTGTGCAGGGCTATATGGATTATGGAGTTTGAGAACAGTCCTATTCCTTCTCGCATATCAGTGAGCAATTTATAAATAGTAATTTGCTTTATAGAATTTATCACGAAGGGACTTTTTGATTGTAAGCAAAGACACTGATTTCCCCTTTTCCAAAATTTACCTAACATGAGCAGAAACACAGTTCAACCCGGTTTAATACACAAAGAGAATGACTTACTAGGAACACGAACTATAGCGAGGATTCGATAGTAACCACCTTGAGTAATCCAAAGGATATCTTCGATCCGTGATGCTAATGATATCCAAGTCTGAAAAAGATAGTAAAGATCATCGGATAAACTCCTGTCCATTGTTGCTCATATTAGCCCATGTTTTACTCCAACTGCCACTGTTTTGCCCAACTCCTAACCTGTACAAATCCTTCTGCAGCTTGTCTGCCTTCTCAGTGCTACTTGTCCCTTTAAATATCTTTATAATATCTGCAAACTTAGCCAGAATGCCCTCCGTTCCATCAACTAGATCATTAATGCACAATGTGAAAAGTTGACCTAACACTGAATTTTGCAGAACACATTCTGTCACTGGCTGCCATCCTGAGAAGGATCATTTTATCCCCACTACCTGCTTTTTTTCCAAGCAGTCAAGCTTCTACCCATGCTAGCACCTTGCCTCTGTTACCATGGACCCATATCATAATCAATAGCCTTCTGTGTGGCACTTGTTAAAGACCTTCATCAGGTCTGGGTAATAACATCCATTGGCTCTCCTTGTTCTACGCTGCTCGTTAATTCCTCAACAGGTTCTAACAGATGTATCAAGCATGATCCCCCCTTGATGAAACCATGCTGACTTTGCCATATACTACCATACACATCCAAATATTCAGAAATCTCATCCTTCCCAATCGGTTCCAGGATCCTAACAAAAACTGAGGTTAGGCTGTTTGGTCTGTAATTTTCCGTCTTCTGCCTTATTCCCTTTTTAAACAAGGATTGTACGTTAGCGCTATTCTAGTCCTACGGGACATTCCCTGATTCTAATCATTCATGAAAGATCACCACTGACGTCTCCACTACCTCTGAGCTTTCTCCCTTAGTGCTCTATGGTTGAGTCCATTTTATCCAGGTGATTTATCCATCTTCAGCCCATTTAGCTTTTCTACCCTGTTTGCCTTGGCGATGGGTGACGTACTGAGCTTTGTCCCTTCACCCTCTTGACTTTTTGGGAAATTATTAATGTCCTCAGCAATTTCTTTCTTCCCCACTACTGTCTGTCCAGTGCCATTTTCCAGCAGCTCAATGTCCACTTTTGTCTCACCTTTGTCCTTTGTAAATCTAAAGAGAATCTTACAATTTTCCTTGATTTAATTGGCAAGCTTACCCTCATATTTAATCTCCCCCTTCCATATTTATTATTTTGTTGGTCTTTGTGAGCTTCCAAATTCCTCTGCCCGTCGTCACATTATATGCTTGCTCTTTTGCTTTTATTCTGTCCCTGACTTCCGACACAAACACCTGATGAAGGAGTGGCGCTCCGAAAGCTAGTGAGTTTCCAACAAAACCTGTTGGACTATAACCTGATGTTGTGTGATTTTTAACCTAGTCAGCCATGGTCGCTTCATCCCACCCACACCCCACCCCCCTACTCACCCCCCCTCCCCAACCCCCAACCCCGTACCATTATTCTTTTTTATCTCGGGAAGAATCTCTGTCGAGTCTCCTGAATTACTCCCAGATACTCCTGTAATTGCTGTTCCACTGTTTTTCATGCTCGGCCCCTCTCCCAGTCAATTCTACCCAGCTCCTTCCTCATGCCTCTGCAGTTGCCTTTATTCAGCTGAAATACCTTTACCTCTGATTATATCTTCTCCGTCTCAAATTGCAGAATAAATCCAAACATATTATGATCACTGCTTCCTGTGTGTTCTTTCACCTTAAGCTCTCTTAAATAGTCTGCCTCAAAACTAAATCCAGCATTGCCTGTTCCTGTGTGGGCTCCAACACAAGCTGCTCCAAAAAAACCCTATCGAAGATATTCCACAAATTATTTTTCTTGCAAAACACTACCAACCTGATTTTCCCTGTCCCCCCATGTATTGAAATCGCCCATGACTACTGTACTTTGCGTTTCTATCCATCTTTTGTATCTCCTGGTGTGTATTGTTCCGCAGCTCCTGACAACTTTTCAGAATCCTGAACATAACGCCAGCTATGTTTTTTTTCAATCTTTGGTGATACTCAATTCTACCCACTCTGATTTTGTGCCATCTGACCCTACTTAAAGTCATACAGTCAGAGAGATGTACTGCATGGAAACAGATTCTTCGGTCCAACTCGCCCATGCCGCCCAGATATCCCAACCTACTCTAGTCCCATTTGTCAGCATTTGACTATATCCTTCATATCCCTCCTATTTACATACCCATCCAGTTGCTTTTTAAATGTTGGAATGGGACCAGCGTCTACCACTTCCTACCAAGTTGTTTCCATGCACACACCACCCTGTGTATGAAAAAACTTGCTCCTTTGGTCCCTTTTAAATCTTTCCCTTCTCAACGTAAACCTGTACCCTCTAGTTCTCCCACATCCCAGGGAAAATACTTTGTATGTTTATCCCATGCGTGCCCCTTGCAATTTTCTAAACCGCAATAAGGTCACTCCTCAGCCTCTGATGCTCCAGTGAAAACAGCCCCAGCCTGTTCAATGTCTCCCTGTAGCTGAAGTACTCCAATCCTGGTAATATCCTTGTAAATCTTTTCTGAATCCTTTCAAGTTTCACAACATCCTTCCGATAGCAAGGAGACCAGAATTCTTATGATTGATTTATTTTAATTCTTACTAATAAGGCAACCGCTCCCCCCACTCCACCTGTCTTTTCGATAGGATGTGTTCCCTTGAATATTCAGCTGTCAATCCTGATCCCCTTGCAGTACGTCCCTGTCAATTCCAATCTGTACCACAAGCTCATTTACTTGGTTTCTTATACGGCATGCATTCAGATATAACACTCTCAGTCCTGTATTAACCGTCCCTCCTCTCAGTGTCATTTGTCTGTCCAGAGTGCTTGAAGTCTGATTGTTTACACTTCCAATACACTCTGTCCTATTTGTGCCTGTGTTACAGATTTTAATAACCCCTCCTGCGTTCTGCACTGTTACGTCATCTTTTCATTCGATTTTTTCTAATTTCCCGATAACTGAAACCCCACCCAAAACCAAAAAAAAATTGAAAGATCTGTCCGCCGCCCTAGTTATGTGATTTGCTCAGACTCTGGTCCCAGCATTGCACAGATGAAGACCATCCCATCAGAACAGGTCCCTTCTTCCCCAATAATAAAATATGCTTATGCAACACAAAATACAGGGACAAAGTGACTTTTTATACAGTCCAAAATCTGGAAAATACAAACAGATAAGATTGTTAAAATACACTCATGACCTTGAACTAAATAAATTGAAATGTGAATTACAAAACAATGGACGTGTTGTGCAAACTTTATCAATCATTATTCAGCCCACAGCTGAGATGCTGACTTCCCCTCTCTCAGTGATCTCCCTCACGGAGATTCTCTGGTCCAGTCTCACACACAGTATCTTGGGGTGTTACCAGTTCCTGCTGGTGTTCGCCCAGTCTATTTAAGTTCATCCAGCTTCTCCATGGAACCAATAAATTGGTCTATTGGATTCTGTTTAACTGTCAGCAACCCAGCTCTGTGATGTTACCGGTGATAAATGATCTGGGAAGACAGCCAGTATCAGCACAGTGCTCACAGGGTATGGCACCAGACAAAGGGCTTGCAGTCCAGGGGAATTTCTAAATAAAATTTCCATCTTCTGACTATTTTTCTCATGCTGTATCCTGATCTATCCAGCTTCACTCTCGTCTCACACTCGTTCCTCTTACTCAGTCTGTCGCTCCACTTTCAATCTGCTCTGTTGATCTCCCTTCACATTCTTTCTTTTTGTTTCATTCTCCCTCTCTCTCTCTCTCCCTCTCTCTCAGTCTGTCTCAAATAACTCTCTCTGCTTTCAGATAGTGCGGTTGGAGAGTTTGTAGATGTACAATGGGCTGAATTGCCTCCGTCTGTGCTGTATTAATTCTGAGGTTCTCTGACCGACAATAACGACTTTCAGTGCCTGGAGAAGCAAGCTGGTCCTGCGAAGGACACAATACACAATCATCCATTATCTTTTCCTGTTTTCTGACATGTAGTGTCCTGGAAATATCTGTTCAAACAAAATAGATTAAAATTCAAGCAGTTGGGAAGGCATTCACCAGATGATATTGCAATCAGTATTTAATAAACAGTTCCACCACTCAAAATGTGGATTTGCCTTATAGCAACTCCTCCCAATAAATAGCCCGTCGCTTCCGCCTTATGCTAGCGTAATTTGCCTTCTGCCTTATTAACTTCCACAAGGTCCTGACTTAGTCCATGTTCGTAGCTATCTCAAACCTGAGGGCGTTGTGATTCCTGTTTCCAAAATGATCTTCCACTAAATGGTCAGTCACCTGGACCGACTCATTATCTAATACGAGCTCCAGTATGGCTCCTCCTGTAGTTAGACTATGCACATAACGCTGCAAATAACTTTCTTGGATGCACTTAATAAATTCTACCCCACCTAAGCCTTTTTCTCTAAGGGACTCCCAGTCAATATTGGGATGTTAAAGTCATTCACTATGGCAACCCTTTTGTTAATACACTAATCCGTAATCGGCCTCTATATTTGTTCCTCAATCTCTTGGTGGCCGTTGGACAGACTACAGTATTATCCTAACACAGTCTTGCATCCATCTTATCTTTGAGCACTATTCATGTTGCCTCAATAGGTGAGCTTTCCAGTACGTCCTCTCTAAGTGCAGATGTAACATTCTTCCTGATTAGTAATGCAACTCATCCCTTTCTTTTACCTTCTCCTCTAGCTCATATTAAACAACAAAACCCTGGAAGGTTGAGCAGCCAGTCCTGTCCCTTTTTCAACCAACTCCCTATAATGTTTCCAACATCGTAGTCCCGAGTACGGATTCAGGCTCAAAATTCATCTGTTTACGCATAATAATTCTAGCATTGAAATAAATACACTTCAGACAAACACATCAGATACTGACGTGATATTTGGTTTGAAATTCTCTGATGTAAATTCTCTGCTGCTGTTTTCCGATGACAGGAGATTACAAAAGACTATCAGTAAATCAGAAAATATTGTCAACAGAAAATTTGAGTTTCCCCCTTTGTCACTTTAATCTGTACATTGCATTACACATGGTCCGCTTTCGAGTACTGAATAATTATTTAAATTTGAACAACTATCTCCAGCCACTCACTGCATATTCAACAACTATTTCTGGACCACTGGATTGATTGCTCTCTTGTCCCTCGCTCAAGAAATCTCTGTAATATGTACATTGTCATTATATGTACTCACCCAAGATCCAAGTTCTGACCTGCCAGATTCCTCACATGAAACTAATCACACTTCAGGTTGCAAGTCCCTTTATGTTCAGTGCCCTCTGCTTCTGTGTTGCTGGTCTTAGCTGCACTGGTTTTAGGCTCCAATTCTTCCTCAGTCACTGTATTGTCGACCTTCTGCTCTGGTCCTCTCTCCATCCCCCAGCCCGCACCCCCACCCCTAACCACACTAATTTAAAACCTCCTGAGTTACAATAGCAAACCTGTCTGCCAGGAAATTGCTGCCAGTTCAGGCCCATCTCATTCTTCTTGTGTGGATCCTCGGTAAAAACAAGGACTGCAGATGCTGGAAACCACATTCTAGATTAGAGTGGTACAAACGAACCGACTCCCACAGCTACCTGGATTACACCTCTTCCCACTCTACCTCCTACAAAACTGCAATCCCGTATTTCCAGTTCCTCTGCCTCCGTCACATCTGCTCCCAGCAGAACTAGTTCCACCACAGAACACACCAAATGGCCTCCTTCTTTAGAGACCTCAATTTCCCTTCCCATTTGGTTAAATATTCCCTCCAACACATTTCGTCCACCTCCCACACCTCCGCCTGAGACCCCACAGCTCCAACTGTAACAAGGACAGAACCCCCGTCGTGCTCACCTTCCACCTACTAACCTTTGCATAAACCGAATCATCTGACCACATTTCCGCCATCTACAAACGGACACCACCACCAGGGATATATTTCCCTCCCCACCCATTTCCGTCTTCCGCAAAGACCATTCCCACCTTGACTACCTGGTCATGTCCACGCCCCCCAACAAACCTGGCACCTTCCCCTGCCACCACAGGAATTGCAAAACCTACGCCCACACCTCCTCCCTCACCTCCATCCAAGGCCCCAAAGGAGCCTTCCACATCCATCACAGTTTTACCTGCACATCCACGAATATAATTTATTGTATCCATTGCTCCTGATGCGGTCTCCTCTACTTTGGGGAGACTGGACCCCTCCTCGCAGAGCACTTTAGGGAACATCTTTGGGACACCCGCTTCAATCAATCACACTGCACTGTGGCCAAACGTTTCAACTTCCCGTCCCACTCAGCCGAGGACATGGAGGCCCTAGGCCTCCTTCACCGCCGCTCTCTCACCACCCGATGCCTGGAAGAAGAATGCCCCATCTTCCACCTCGGGACACTTCAATCCCAGGGCATCAGTGTGGACTTCATTTCCCTTTCCCCCACATCACCCCAGATCCAAACTTCCAGCTCAGCACTGTCCCCATGACTTGTCCTATCTGCCTATCTTTCTTTCCACCTATCCACTCCACCTTCCTCTTTGACCTTCATCCCCACCCCATTCACCCATTGTACTCTTTTCTAACTTGCCTCACCCTCCTCTTTGACCTATCACCTCCATCCCAATCCCCATTCACCTATTGTACGCTTTGCCACCTTCCCCCACCCTCCCCCCTGTCCTATCACCTCCATTCCCACTCCAATTCAACTATTGTACTCTCTGATTCTTTCTCCCCAACCGCATCCTCCTCTCATTTATCTTTCCACCCCACTGGCACTCTGCGTCTATTCCCGATGAAGGGATTTTTCCTGAAACATAGATTTTCCGGCTCCACGAATGCTGCCTGAACTGCTGTGCTTTTCCAGCACCACTTTAATCTAGAATCTTGTGTAGATCCTACCGACCCGGGAATCCCAATAATCCACATATCATAGATTGCTGCCAGTTCAGCTCCATCCAGCTTTCTTGTGTATATCCGACCGACTCGGGAATTCCAACGATCTACATGTTGGAGATTGCTGTCAGTTCAGGTCTATGCTATCCTCCTTGTGTAAGTCCTACTGACCCGGGAATCCCAATGATCCACATATCAGATGTGCCGTCTCCCCTACCAGATCTTAGGCCAGGTTGATTTTTTTCTGTACTACCTTCCTGCTCCTAACATCACTGGCAAGTAACATATTCTAGTCTCTCCAAAATTCAAATATCTTTCAGCATAACTCTGGCAAGATCTTTCCTTTATTTTGGTAAATATATTTATTAGCAATTTCTTAACTTTACAAACACATAAACTTATTGTAAAATACAATCAATAACAATTATCAGTATAATAAAAAGAAAAAAATCACAAATTACAATACAACAATTGTCTCCTAACTATTAACGTACCCTCTAATATAAAACAAACCCGAACATTGTACAATGCAACACCAATAGAAAAGAAAAGAAAATCACAAAATACAAAACAGCTATGCTCAGCACAAAACATAGGAACAGGAGCATTGTATATATATCCGTATTAACTCAGGAGACCCTTCTCCAGGGCCCAGGGTTTAACAAATCTAATCATTCTTGTTAAACAAACACCATAGTTAACTCAACTGGCAAATCTGTTTCCAAATAACTCAAGTCGTGCTGCCATGCCTTATAAAAATGGTTTGTTATGTGCTGCACCATGTTTGTAAAAAAAGTCCAAGCGAATGTCCTCCATAATTTATTTCTGCCATCCCAGCAATCCCGGTTGTTTCTCAGAAACCCAATTATCGGAATTTTATTCAGTGCACAGTATGCAAGAATATTAAACAGTTTCTTCCCATGCCAGTCTAAAGATGGTAAATTCAGTCGACCTAAGAGTAGAGATATGTGGTCTAGTTTGTCTTCAGTCCTCAATACCCTCCCTATCAGTCATGCCACAGCGCTCAAGTAAACACAAAGCCTATGGCATGTCCACAAGCAATGGGTAAGACTGCTTTCACTTATTTTACATTTGGGGGAAACTGAAGATGTCCCTTTTTAAAAACTTTTCAGATGTTCTGGTGGCAGATGAGCCCTGTGCAGAACTTTTAACTGTGCAGCGCATGTCCTGTTTCATATTGAGATCTTTTGACTATTCTCCCATATGTTCTCCCATGTTTCAGAAGAGATCTGCACTCCTCGCTCTTCCTCCCAGACCTCACATAACTGGTAATATCCTGCCAGGTCCTGCCACCCAACAGATGGTAGAGGACACTAACCAAAAGGGTACTTGTGGAATGTAGCAACAAACTCTATATCGGGCTAATAGGGCTTAGTGAGAAGCATAGTCTTCTTCTGGATGAAATCCCTAATCTGAAAAAAATGGAAAAGTCTCGGCTGGGCAACCCGTATTTGCAGCTCAGTTGCTCAAAAGACATCATAACCTCCCCCTCACACAAGTCTCCCAAACTAGAAACTCCTCTCACTACCAATAGTTTGAACCCTGAGTCCATCATCTCTGGTTGGAACCCTGGCATGCCAAGTATAGGTGTAAATGGCGAAGTCATAGATCATTCTGATGCCTTGCCCTCCAAGCCCTGACTGTAATAATGACAATGGGGTTCTGGAAGTTCTCCATAACTCTCCTCATCTTATCCATGAAGAACAGATTAATAAGAGGGCAATTTGCTTGGGAGGCCTCAATATCCAGCCAGATTGAATTTGGAACGTTACCTATCCATTCGCACACGCGGGACATCAGGGAACTTCATTGATTCATTCTGATGTCTGGGAAATCAACTCATCCCCCTCCATATGGCAATTGCAAGTTAGTAAGTCTGATGAGGGGCCGCCCATGATACCAGACAAAGGACCCAAACCACCCCATAAGTTTTCACAGCATTGACCTGGGAAAAATATAGGTAGCATATACATGGTATAAAGCAAATCAGGAAGAACATTCATCTTAATGAGAGATATTCGGCCCAGCCATGAAATTGGAAGAGCCTCAAATCTCTGAAGATCTCGCCTGATATTGTCGAGCAAGTTAGTCCGGAACAACAGATCAAACTTGGGGTGTAATAAAAATGCTAAGGTACAGAAACTCTGCCCGTGACTACTTAAGGGAACTTAGGGCCACCTTCAACTTCTGGCACATCTTTAAGGTTCCCAAGGCATATCCTCCGATTTTCCAGTTCAATCTTATATCCTGAAATTGTATCAAATGAGATACGGAGGTCATCGGGTTTGATAAAAACATCCGCCTATAGTGTAATCTTGTGTGCCCTCGATCCCACTTCCGGAGCGGTTATGTGGACGTTCTGATGAATGGCCTCTGCCAGCGGCCCATCACCATAGTAAGCAACAATGGTGACCGGGAGCAGCCTTGCCAACTACCCTGACCAATCGTAAAATTCTTAGACTTCACCCCATTGGTGATGACCGCAGTCAGAGGGTGGCGATATAAAACCTCCACCCACCTTCCGAAGACTTCACCCAACCCAAACGGTTCCAAGACATAAAAAAAACGTCCATTCCACCCAGTCGAATGCTTTCTCTCCACCTAGGGAAATCACCAACCCCTGAATCGATCGTTGCTGACAAACTTGGACCACATTCAGCAATCTTCTAATATTATGAGAGGACCTACGGCCCTTTATAAAGCCTGTCTGGTCCCTTTTAATAATATGAGGCAACACTATTTCCAACCTCAGCGCCAGGATCATGGACAGAATCATGCAATCTGAATTTAATGGGGAGATGGGCCTGTATGAGGCACAATCCTCAGGAACCTTACCCTTCTTAAGAATTAAGGAAATATTAGCTTCCCTCAAAAATTGTGATAGGCATTCATGCATATAGGAGTGATTGGACATCTCTAACATCAGCCCAGACAGAATCCCTATAAACTCCTTATAAAACTCACCCGGAAGACCGTCAAGGCCAGGCGCTTTCACACTCTGAAGTTGTCTTGCTGCCTCCTACATTTCCCGAAATGTCAAGGGGTCATTAATCAGAGCGGCCTTTTCCAAGGTTACCCCTGGGAGGACAAGGTTCTTTAAAAAGGTTTCCATTTTAGCCATCCTGTCCTCGCAACCTTCAGACCGATACAATTCAAATAAAAGCACTGAAGAGCCCCATTAATCTTTTGAGCATCGGATGAGAGGAAATTGGCGCTGTCTCTGATTGTAGTAATGAATTGGGGAGCACGCTTTTTCCGAGTCAGATATGTTAATTACTTCCCTGGCCTTTCCCCATATTCGAATAGCCTTTGTCTCGGAAAAGCAAGTTCATTCTTTCCGTTTTGTGCCGGTATTGAATTCAAGGCATCCCGAAGTGCGGTGATCTGCTGTAGGTTAGTGACCAAAGGCCATGCAAAACGTGCTTCTTCCGCAGCTTTCAACTGCATCTCAAGTAGATGCGGCTGTCCCTCCTTCTGTCATTTCTGGCTAGCCAAATAGGAAATACCTAATCCCCTAGCAAAGACCTTAGCAGTCTCCCATAGCATGGACGGACTACTAGCCATGCCTAAGTGGATAGTCAAGAATTCCTGAAACTCCTTCAAAAAGCATTGCTCAAATTTGAAATCCTTAAGGAGAAAAGGGCCCAAATGCCAGTGCTGCAAACCTAGCCCTTCACTCTTGACCTTTATCTCCAAATATGCTGCCGCGTGATGAGAGATAGCTATATTGGTGACATTGAAATGAAGCCATCATCATTAATTATGAAAAGCCCATCTGCTTGCCTCATGTCCTTTCGAGAAGGCAATGGGTCATCCTTCCCTGATCAGACCTCCATGTGACTGCAAACCCACAGCAATGTGTTTTACTATTAACTGTCCTGTGGAACATCTGAACCAGCCACTCAGTACAAGATCGGCAAAACATGTTGGTCTGACCAGGTCTTGCACACATCTCGTAAGGGAAGAATAAAAGGAAAGGTACGTCCCTTCCTCTCACTCTTTCCTGTATGCCTTCAGCTCATTCTCATTCAGGCAGATGACCATTCCCCATATTAAGTACATTCTTTCTTCGTCTCTCCCCGAGCATGATGTTCATCTCCATCTGCATCTCTGGTGCTGCTGTATTGATGCTGACATACAGATGTAAGGAATTTCTTAATTCCACATCATCCACGGTGCATCGAGAAGGAATGCGTTTTTTTTCGGACACAGGAAAGAAACGGAGATGTGTAAGTGTGGAAAAATAGTTATTGTGATCAACCTTGAGAGTGTTGTTGAGGCAGTCTTTGGGATATTGTGGACTGATTCTTCTTCTCCTTTATAAGGAATGATCACCTTGCCACAGAGAGAGTGCAATGGAGTTTCACCAGACTAATCCCTGGGATGGTAGTACCGTGAGGAATGAGGGGAGATTAATCTCTAGTGCTGTGAGAGATTGAGACGTGTTTGCATTGAAACTGGAGGGGGAGGGACAGTCACTCACGATGTACTAAACAGACACTGATACGGTGATAAATTTCATGTTTTTTTTACTCAGTTAATCCAGCCTTCGAATAAACTCTCCCCACGTTAATACAATACAGTTGGTATGTGATCCTGCACTGAACGTCACGCTAGCCATAATCCCGACAGCAGCCACAATACCATCATTCGAAAACAGTTAACTATTCCCACCAGCTTCTGACGTCCATGGAGAACATGGACATGTCTTCTCGGAGATGAAAGATGCCTCCTTGAGAATAGACACAAAATGTTTCGCTTCCTTCCTCAATGCCAGCAAACCACGTTAAAGTATCATGTGCACCACAGGCAAAGGAGCCACAAGGAACATCGTGAAGCCGTCTCTGAGTGCAGTCTCTGCTCCATTGGTTTGTCATATTGGAGCATCAATGACAACCTTCTATTCCTGGATTAGTGTTTCAAGGGTTTGGACGGTCTCCACCTAGTCCCATGGAACAGGTTTATGTGTTTGACTGAGCTCTGCCTGTTCCTGATTAACAGCTTAATGTGCTGACCAGACCGGTCCTCTTACTGTGAAACAAGCAAAAGGATTGAATGGTCTGTCCTTCTTCTTGTTCAGTAGTTTCGATGTGATGAACGGATTCTAGATATCCGTGTGCAACAAGCTTGAGGTGCTGAATGAGTTCCTCTTTTAACTGTGGAAATATGCAATATCTGGTCACCAACCACAAATATCTTCCGTTGTGCTCTGAAAGATCCCAACCAGAGGGCGGTTACACCTGATCCCCATTAAGCTCCAATAATTAGGTTATCCCAATGATATCCTCAGTCAAATACTACCTTGATATCAAGGCGACTCACTCTTCCCTAAGGTCCTGTGTTTGCCTCTTGTTTTAATCAATCAGTGATGGTGAATGCATAGGGAGTGATTTCCTCTCACAGAGGGACATCAATGTCAGGAATTATCTGGGCTAGAGAGTTAAGGGAGCTGCATCACTGAAAACATTTAAACGGGGGGAGATAAGATTTTTGACCTGTCAGAGAGCTGAGGGGTGTGAATAATGGGGCATTAAAGAGGAGTTAATGGGACTCGTCAAGATGGCGGGTGATTCTCTTGAAATGCTGTGGACAGCTCTGCATAACAGCCAAGGCAGAGTGGTATTTTGTGCCATCCCTGGCCAAGCTATGTGGTGGAATTATTAGCTTAAAACCTTACAGAACACATACGTCATAATATTTTGGAGTCGGAAGGATACCAAAGGGAAAAGGAGCAAGCACACAGCAGCAGGGAGGACCCTCCCCTGCTGTACCAGGCACTCGAGAGATTGCAGCCTCTCCTTTACACCCACCCCACCCCCGACACCTAAGAGACTCACAGGAATTGGCTGCGGCGATGGAGAGAGTCACGTTGAAAGTTAGGGCTGTGATTGAATAAATCCTTGGGGAGATTCGTGCCCAGGTCCAATCGAACGCATCCATGCTGCAGAAGCATGAGCTGGAGATGCAGAGTCTCGGGGAGAGGCTGGAGGAGGTGAAGAGTCGAGATAAGGCCTCGAAAGCTGCGAGGGAGTCCTCATCCAGTAGGTTCCACGTGCCGGGTTGCGCTTCGGCGGTTCGGTGTGGACTTGTTGGGCCGAAGGGCCTGTTTCCACACTGTAAGTGATCTAATCCAGTGTTAAGAACAGGTCAGATTAATCTAATCTAATCTAACCCCCAAATAGTCAATGGGAACAAAAATATGTCGAGAGATTGGGACACTTGCAGGGGCAATAGAATTTTCATAGTAGGCGATTTTAAATGTATGAATATAGACTGGAACTTACACAGAACTAAGGGCTTAGATGGGGTGAATATATTAAGTGTGTTTAGAAAACTTTCCTGATGCAGTACTTCTCCCCAGTATGGGGAGAAGGTCCTGTTCGGGAATTGGCAAACTCGACCTACTCTTGGGAAATAGAGCGGGACAGGTGATGGTGGTGATAGTGGGAGAGCACTTTGAGACCAGTGATCATAGTTCTATTGATCTTAAAATAGTTATGCAGAGAGACAAACCGGTACACAGTGCAAGTTCTAACTGGGGGCAAGGTCAATGTTGATGGAATTAGACAGGAACTTGCAGGGGTTGTTCAGAGCAATTTGATTGCAGGCAAAAGGCCCTCCAACAACTGGGAGGCCTTGAAAAGTGAGATGGCTGGAGTTCAAGGTTTATATGCTCCTATGGGGGTGAAGGGCAAGGTTGGCATGAGGAGGTAGCCATGGAAGACAACAGATATTGAAGAGGTGTGGCTCAGGTCCAGGCAGGTGGGATCAAAGGAATCCCTGGAGATATACAGGGGATACGGATGTTCACTGAAGAAGGATCTTAGGAGGGCGAAAATAGGGCACGAGATAGCCTTGGCTGAGAAGATCAGGATGAATCCAAACAGGTTGCTTATGTATATTAAAGAAAAGAAAATAACTGCAGTGAGAATATGACCCCTCAAGGACCAAAGTGGATATATATATATATATATATATATATATATGCGGAAACAAAGGAAATTCTCAAGGTTCTCAATGAATATTTCTCCTCTGTGTTTAACGTGAAGAAATACTTGAAGACTTGGTGTGGTAGCTTAGGGAAGTTAGTGGTGATATCTTGGGGAAAGTCCATATCACAGTAGAGGAGGTGTTGGATGTATTAGAATGTAGGAAGACGAATAAAAATCTTGGTTCTGACCAGATGTATCAAAGAACACAGCAGGAGGCTAGAGAAGAAACTACAGGGACCCTTGCTGATATTTTGGCATCATCATTAGCTACAGGTGAGGTCACAGAAAACTGGAGGGTAGCGAATGTTGTGCCCTTATTCAAGAACGGAAGGAAAGAAATACCTGGGAAATATAGACCAGTAAGCCTAACATAATTTTCTGATGACAGTGAGGGAAGTTTACAAAAATTGCAGCAGGACCATGATTAGCTGGGGAAGTGGGCTGAGAAATAGGTTAATATAGAAAAGTGTGAGTTTTGCATTTTGGAAAGTCAAATCAAGGCAGGAATTACATTGTGAATGGTATGACGTTAAATTGTGTAGTGGAACAGAGGGACCTTGGAGTACAGGTGCACGGTTCTCTGAAAATAAAGTCACATGGAGACAGGGAAGTGAAGAAGGCTTTTGGCACAGGGTATTGAGGATAGAAGTTGGGAAGTTGTGTTGCACGTTTCAGGAAGAGGCCGCACTTGCAGTGTTTTGTTCAGGTTTGGTCACTTTGCTGTTGGAAGGATTTTATTAAACTGGAAAGATTGCAGACGAAATTTAGAAGGATGTTGGTATGACCCAACAGCCTGAGTTACAGAGAGATGTTGGACAAGGAAGGATATTTTTCTTTAGAGCAAAAGAGATTGAAAGGGTGGGGCTGGGGCGGGGGGGGGGGAGGGGGAGAATGGGGGGTTGTGGTGGGGGTGGGTTCTTACAAAATATCTGTACAAGATCATGAGAGGCATGGATATACTGAATGAACTCAGTCTTTTTATCCCAGCGTTTTGGAATCGAGGACTGGAGTGCATCAGTTTACGTTTAGAGGGGAAAAAATAAAAGAGACTAAGAGAGGCAAATTTTACACAAAAGGAGGTACGTATATGGAAAGAGCTGTCAGTGGAAGTAGTTCAGGCACTTACATTAACAATATTTAAAAGGCATTTGGACAAATGTATGGATAGGAAAGGTTCGGAAGCATATGGGCCAAGTTCAGAGAAATAGGTTTAGCGAGGATGGACATTTATATCAGCATGGACCAGTTTGGATCAAAGGTCCTGTCTTCATACTGTAGGACTCACTGACTCTGCAAGTAGGACAACATACTGGCCAAACTCTCATTTTTCCTTTTGTCATGAGTTCCAGTAATATCTGGGCAAAGTTCTTTCAAGTTAACATCGCAGAGATTTTCATTTCCACTTTGTTATCAAACACGCGTGCGTGTGTGTGTCTGTTTGTGCCTCAGTATTTTTAAAAGGGAAATACTAATGTACATATTTGCAATATTCACTCATCATTCTTCTTTCCATCATAGTTAAAGTAACTTTGTTTTAGTCGTAAACGTGTTGTTGGAGCAGATTAAAGAAATCTGTCTGACTTGTTCCTTACACTGACCCTGACACTCTCTGAGAACCATAACATTGGCCATATCACCAACATAATTATAATTGAATTGTTTTGTGACCAGTGGAGGATTGGGACGAGAAAAGGGAACAGTGGTCCAAAAGCACAATTAATTATCGACTCAGTGACCCAAACATCAGTGTAGTGTAGGTTGTTGGAGCGGTATCTGAGGGATAGGATTTACGTGCATTTAGAAAGGCAAGAATTAGTTTGGAGTAGTCAACATGGCTTTATGCGATGGAGATCATGTCTCATTAATGTGGTTGAGTATTTTGAGAACGTGACACAGAAGATTGAAGAAGGCACTGTGGTATAATTTGTTTACACTGGCTTCAGCAAGGCGTTTAATATGGTTCCTCGTCGCAAACAGGTTAGGTCACATGGAATCCAGGGAAAGTTAACCAACTGGATACGAAAAAGTGTCTTGAAGATAACGAATTGTTTTCCAGACTGAGGCCGGTGGTGTGCTGAAAGAATCAGTGCTGAGCTCATTGCTTTTCATCATGGATGTAATTGACTAGGATGTGAATATCAGAGGCATGCTTAGTAAGTTTCCAGATAACATCAACAAAGTGGTGCAGCAGATTAAGATTAACTCAGAGTGCAGCGGCACCCTTGACCCCATCAAAGTCTCAAGGACTGGCAGATAGAGTTTAATTTAGATATTTGTGAGGTTTTGCATTTTCAGTACGTTCAGCCATGTTGTGCACTGGAGAATGTTGCCGAACAAAGAGACCTCCGGGCATAGGTTCACAGTTCCTTGAAAGTGGAGTCGCAGCTAGACAGGGTGGTGAAGAACATGTTTGGCATGATTTCCTTCATCGGTCCGAACACTGAGTACAGGAGTTAATGTGACATGTTAGCTGTGGACAGGACACTGGTGAGGCCACTTTAAGAATACTGTGCACAATTCGGTTGGCTCTCCTGATGGGACAATGTTGAGAGGATGCAGAAAATGTTTACAAGGATTTTCCAGTACTGGAGGGTTTGAGCTTCATGGAGAGGATGAACAAGTTGAGGCGTCTTCCCCTGAACTGGTGGAGGGTGAATGGTGACATGAAATTGTTTTTTCAATTCCTGAGGTGCATGGATAATCTGAATGGCCAGAAATTTTCCCATAAATATACGGCATAGGTTGAATGTTTGGGGGAAAGATTTAGCGTGGACCTTAGCAGTTACATTTTAATACAGAAGATGGTGCGTGAACGGAAAGTGCTGTCAGAGAAAATGTTGACAGCGCGTCCAATTACACGTTTAAAATACATATGGATAGGTACATAAATAGGAATGGTTCAGAGGGATATGGAGAAAATGATGGGAAATGGGACTAGATAAGTTTGGGATAACTGGTTGGCATGGGTAATCTGGAAAAAAAAATCTGTTTCCATGCTGCATGACTCTCTGATTCTGTCAGAGGGATGGGGAAATGGGGCTATGAGGAATTGGTCATTAAAGAGGTTTTGCGACCTACAGCAGATCAGCCATGATCTTAGTGAAGGGCAAGGCAGGATTGGGTTTGAATGATTTGCTCCTGTTTCTGATGTACTCCCATTCAGTCATTGGAAGGTTAGTCGGTGTTATTTTCCTGGAAGATCTGTTATTGAATATTGCAGTCAGGGAGACCAGAGGATTGGTGTGGGTGGGATGTTGACATCGCAGTCTATTGGGTTAATGGCACACACCCAGTTATTAAAAATAGAGCTGAGGGAGAGAGATGATGCTTTCTCTTCACAAGCTTGTTCGGTCCAAGGTCACTGTCTCCATGCCCATAACAAGAGTGACAGATATTCACGAGTTACTTGGGTAATTACTTAAAGGACAACATGTTGCAGAAATATGTGGTTAAATAGCGGAATGGGCCGAGCTGGAGGAGTGATAGTTATATCAGGAATTATATCTGATACTCAATCCACCTCACAGATCATGCCCTTACGCGTATTAACCCAGATGAGGTATCTGTTCATCATTAGGCGTAAACGAGGCCAGTGTGTTGCTTAGCAATACGCCCAGGATTGAACAATGTTCGGAGCTCACCAGTTCACTTCTTATCCGTCCAACAGTGCATAGATATATAAACCTGCAGAGCACACAAGCGCATTGTTCCATAAACATGCACTGGGTATCTTTCCAGCATAGGGAGTATGCTGTGAATAGCAATGAAGTTATCTGTTAAACTAGAATAGGTACCTTCCCAGCATGTACAGCTGTCTACACTAACCACTGCATTGCTGAGTAACACTGTGTTAGATCATTGCTGTTCGGGGGGAAACTTGCAGCCAATGCTGGAAATGGCAGGATATGCATCTCCCATCCATTTCCAGATCCATAATCTCCATTGTGTCATGACAATGGGGTGCTGTGGGTGTGAAACTCACCGCCAAAAAGTAGCCATGAATCAGATGAAATGCCGCCACATGGGAGGGTCTTGGTAAAAGGGGGGGGGGGGGGGGGAAGATTGAGAGAGAATTTCTGAGAAGTATCTGACAGTAATTTTAAAAGCTGTGAAATGATAACATTTCGACAACATCTTGCAATATGGGTCTCTGTTTCCATGAATGATGAGAGAACAGGATATTTGTGTTAGTTAAGATGGTGGAAAGTTTTGGATGAGTATTTGTACTGCAGCTTTAGAAGTGGGAGCAGGGTCAGCACAATCTTTGACTCATTGGGCTGAATCTCACAATAGTTTGTTTCAATGCCATTTTCATTGACTCTGGCAGAGGGATTGTCTGCACAAGGCTGAGCTAGTTTCCTGCTGTTATCTTATTGAACTCACCTCATTTACCACCCACCCCACTCCATGGTGTCCCTCTCATTCAATACCAGCGGGATTCTCTCACCCATCATGGCTGGAGGTACTAATCATCGCCCAGATGTCCCTGAATATTCCATGGTCCTTGGAACTGTTTCTACAATTCCATCCCCTATCACGAAGGACTCAAAGCCCGCCGCTTCTTCCTTTCCCAGTATACCAACCAGTACCCTTCCACTGACCCCCTCCTTCAATTGACTGAACAGGTCCTCACACTGAACAACTTCTCTTTCCAATCCTCCCACTTCCTCCAAACCAAAGGAATTGCCATGGGCACCCACATGGGCCGCAGCTATGCCTGCCTGTTTGTAGGATATGTGGAACAGTCCATCTTCCGCAACTACACTGGCACCACCCCCCACCTTTTCCTCCGCTACATCGATGACTGTGTCGGCGCTGCCTCGTGCTCCCACGAGGAGGTTGAACAGTTCATCCACTTTACCAACACCTTCCATCCCGACCTCAACTTCACCTGGACCGTCTCAGACTCCTCCCTCCCCTTCCTAGACGTTTCCATTTCTATCTCGGGCGACCGAATCAACATGGACGTTTACTATAAACCGACTGACTCCCACAGCTACCTAGACTACACCTCCTACCACCCTGCCCCCTCTAAAAACGCCATCCCATAATCCCAATTCCTTCGTCTTCGCCACATCTGCCCCCAGGAGGACCAGTTCCAATACCGTACAGCCTAGATGGCCTCCTTCTCCAAGGATCGCAGTTTCCCCCCAGACGTGATCGACGATGCCCTCCACGGCATCTCCTCCACTTCCCGCTCATCCGCCCTTGAGCCCCGCCCCTCCAACTGTCAACAGTGCAGAACCCCACTGGTTCTCACCTACCACCCCACCAACTTCTGTATACAGCGTATCATTCGGCATCATTTCCGCCACCTCCAAACCGACCCCACCACAAGGGATATATTTCCCTCCCCTCCCTTATCAGCGTTCTGAAAAGACCACTCCCTCCTTGACTCCCTCGTCAGGTCCACACCCCCCACCAACCCAACCTCCCCTCCTGGCACGTTCTCCTGCAACCGCAAGAAATGCAAAACTTGCGCCCACACCTCCTCCATTACTTCTCTCCAAGGCCCCAAGGGATCCTTCCACATCCGCCACAAATTCACCTGCACCTCCACACACATCATCTATTGCATCCGCTGCACCCGATGTGGCCACCTCTATATTGGGGAGACAGGCTGCCTACTTGTGGAACGTTTCAGAGAACACCTCTGGGTCACCCTGACCAACCAACCCAACTACCCCGTGGCTCAACACTTTAACTCCCCCTCCCACTCCACCAAGGACATGCAGGTCCTTGGACTCCTCCATCGCCAGACCATAACAACACGACGTTTGGAGGAAAAGCGCCTCATCTTCCGCCTGGGAACCCTTGAACCACAAAGGATGAACTCAGATTTCACCAGTTTCCTCATTTCCCCTTCCCCCACCCTGTCTAATTCAAATCCATCGAACTCAGCACCGCCTTCCTAACCTGCAATCTTTTTCCTGACCTCTCCGCCCCCACCCCACTCCGGCCTATCACCCTCACCTTGACATCCTTCCATATATCGCATCTGGAACGCCCCTCCCCAAGTCCCTGCTCCCTACCTTTTATCTTAGCCTGCTGGACACACTTTCCTCATGCCTGAAGAAGGGCTTATGCCCGAAACGTCGAATCTCCTGTTCCTTGGATGCTGAGTGACCTGCTGCGCTTTTCCAGCAACACATTTTCAGCTAACTTTAAAAGGCCAAGGGACACACAGTTGAGCTTTCTCAGTTTGGATCTGCCCTGTACAGTTTATCCCGAGCATGGCAGATAAGGGGCAATTACACCGCGGTTTGTCGACAGGGGCACGGAGGCCTTGGTGGATGGGCTTGTACAGAAGGTGACCATTCTCTTCCCAGAGGGGGGCACATCACCACACCCACCGAGCATGTTCTGAGCTCACCACCCAGCTGAGTTCAGTATCTGTGGTCTGAGGAAATGTCCAGCAATACGGGACAAACATCAATAACCTTCCCCGCTCTGGCAGGAATAGGGTCACGGTATTCTCTCTGCTCCCTCACACTCACTGTATATCTGGTGTAGCACCCACCCCCAAATAAGGCTCTATCACTCTCACTACTGCATGTAGCACCTTCTCTCTCTCTCTCTCTCTCTCTCTCTCTCTCTCCCTCTCTCTCCCTCTCTCTCTCTTTCTCTCGCTCTCTCTCACTTACGAATAACCCTACACTTTTAGAAAATGTTCTGGAGAATGCTGTTTCTACAATTCTCTGGATGACGTCGTTTGTACAATGCCCCAGATAATTTTCAAAATAATTTCCAACTTCAGCAAAATGTTCGTCCCCCAGTGTGTAACACATCAGGGGAAGGAGCAGAGTTGTTTATTTTTTTTTAAATACTCAGAATGAAAATGAATCATGAGGCCATTAAGCCTCACAAATACGCTCCATTATTCAAATAAAGGTAGCACCTAAACATTTGAAGACACTCTCTCTTCTTGAAAACAGACGCCACTTTAGAGGTTCTCTAGTTTTGCTGGAACACTCCAGTAATCCAGAGTTATAGAATATTTCACACTATGCCACCAGTCACTCTGTAACCACTTCTATTACAATCAGCTATGAATTGCTGATGACTTGTTTACCCTTGGTCTTATCTGTTTGAGAAATGCCTTATTCGTTTTGTTAGACACAGTGCAAGAACGTCCATCCATCTGCAATTCTGTTTATAATATTGAAACTAATTTTGACTTCCCCTGTGAGGAACGATATAAAATACTGTTTTAAAATCTCTGCCTGTTCCCTGAAACCAATTCTCCCGTCATATCCTGTAGGTGTCTCACATATAATTTCCTGCCTTTCTTCCAAAGGTCACGCACTCTCATCATGAACGTTTTTATTAATCGATATAGAAAAACTATTGGGGCTAGTTTTTTAAAAAAAATATTTCTTGCCAGTTTTGGAATATTTTTGTTTATATTTTGCTTTATACTAACTGCTTCTGGTTCCAAAACTAAACATCCCAAATGTGGCCGATGCTAGAGCTCACCAATCTGAATTCGTTAGTTTGTGATTGATTAGTTATCCTTCCCAGCCTATTTGCGTCATAGGTGATTCATCTTCACATCTTCATATCATCTTGTTTTTGACCAGAGTCCAACATTGCTGAGTGTTATGAAGTATCTCCTTAAATATCTCCCTCACACATCCACTGACCTTCACCTGGGTTTACTTTCACATTCTGTTTTCGACCACATATAAGACAAAATTCTACAACTGAAATGCCTTGCTCTTTCCAATCATTTGGGGGAACCTCCGTATGTGGCTGAACACATGATCAGCTGAGAGTGACCCCATTTTCACAGTTTCTCTGGCTCTATAATTTCTGTTCGACGAGGCAACATTCCAGTGGGAAGCTTCATACATTTCCACCTTTTCTCTCAAACGAGAAATCCTCTAACTCTGATGGACCGATCCCATCTCCCTCACATCTCCCCTTACTCAGTCCCCTCCCTCCCAGAACAAAGATTGACCTCGCCTTGTCCTCACTTCTTACTGCATTGGAATCCTCATTCACAGAATCATCCTCGGCCCTTTCCACCGCCTCCAGCAGGACAGCACCGTCAAACACATCTTCTCTTCCCGTCCACTGTTAGCATTTCACAGGGACCATTCGCTCTATGACACCCTCCATTATCCCGCACACTTCCCCACTCCTCCCATGGCACCTTCCCATGCAATTGCACAAGCTGCAACCCTTGCCCATTCACCTCTTCTCTCTCACTGTCCAAGGCCCCAATCACACCTTCCAGGTGAAGCAGCATTTCACTTGTACTTTTTCCAAACAGTCTCTTACTATTCTTGCTCAAATGCAGTTTCCTTTACACTGGGGGTTACCAAAAGAGATTGCTTTGAGGAACACACCCACTCTGTCTGTAAGAATGTCCCTGAACCTCTCATTGCTTCCCATTTCAATAACCTACCTTGCTCTCCTGCTCCTATTTCAGTCCTGGGCTACTGCAATGTTCCAATGAAAGACAATCCAAGCCCACTTTACAGAATCCTCACTTTACACTTTTGTATGTTACAGCCTGCAGGTGTTAATATACAATTCCATAAATTCACAGCCTGACCCCATTATGGCACGTCTCCATTTTTCATACATTCTCCCTCCTGGCCTCCCTATGACCTTGTGTGATTGTTTCTTCTTTATCTTGCACTCAATGGAGAGAACCCCTTTCCTCCATTCACATCTTAATTTAAAGCCATTTCACATCATCTTCTCGTTCACCATTCCTCAAAGCTCATTTATATTTTGCAACACTCTCATTTTCCCGTCACCCACTCTCCACCTCCGTCAAGGGATTTAAAAGCTCAGTTTGCAATCCATTTCAGTTCTGAAGAAGTGTCACACTGGACTTGAAACGCTAACTCTGTTCCTCTGTCTCTGCAGATGCTGCCACATCTGCTGAGTTTATCCAGAAATGAATGGGCACAGAACAAATTTACAATTAAACGAATAACTCTGGATACTGGAAATAAAAATACAGATATTGCTGCATAAACTAGGAGCATTCTGGATGGGTCACTGCACCTGAAACATTAATTCTGCTTTCACATCACAGCTGCTGCCAGACCTGCTGAGTTTCTTCAGCAATTTCTGTCTTTGAAAAAGTTCCAAAGACGTGTGGTAAAGCTGCTCGAATTCTCGTCCAATACGGAACACCTGACACCGGGAAGTAAACGATAACACAAGGTGCACACATTCATTGGTTCTGAAAATACATAAGGGTGGCACCATTGATACTGCAAAGCTCTTAATCATGGACAGGGAGAGAAACAGAGGGAAACACATTCACTTCAAACTCAGATGATGGCATTACAGGAATGGGTACGATTCAGATAAATATGTTAAAGGCTTTAGTAATGTAACAAATTGGAGGCGTGACACCAGGCAGAACCCTGAGCAGAATGAGAATATGAAACCGGAAGTGTTACCACATCAGAAATCAGGTTAAGTCACTAAGTACAGGGCTGATGGGTGAATGGGTCTTGATTTGAACAGGCGGATAGTCAGTAGAATTGAATGGCACATACTGGAATTCAAACTGGGCATTCATGTAGTACTGTAGAATCACAGCAGCAGCAGAACTGTATTCAATCACAATCTGTAATGTTTTTCCCCAGGACAATCCTCAGTCTACCATTACCAACAAGCCAATCTATGGTTCAGTGACGAGTATGGGTGAACATGCCAGGGTCAGAACCATTTGTACCGAATCCTGATAACAACCCATTAAATCTACCGCACTTGGTTGATTACATTCCAAACAGCAGAACTGACATATGATACAGAGGGCGGAATGATCCCGAGATCATATTGAAGCTCTGCAGTCCTGCCACATCCAGACATAAATGTTGATGGACTATTAAACAACTCACTGGAGGTGAGGACTCCACAAATATCGCCATCCTACTTAACAGAATAGCCCATACAACAGTGTAAAAGACAAGGATGCATTATCTGCACCGTCCTCAGGCAGAAGTGTTGAGTTGATGATCCACGTCATTCTCGCCATGATGGCCACAGAATCACAGATGCCAGTCTTTAATCAGTCTGATTCGCTGCATGTGACATGATGAAACAGCCGAACACAATAGTTATGACAAAGGCAATGGGCCCTGACACCATTCCTGCAATAGGTCTGAAGACTTGTGCTGCACAACAAGCCGTGTCCCTGGGGAAGCTGTTTAATTCCAGCTCCAACTCTGACATCTCCCTGGCAATGTGGAAAATTACTCAACTATGTCCAGCTCCCTAAGAAAGGAATAATTACTATCTGACCAATTAGCACCTTCTCAGACCCATCACAAAAGCCAAATTGGTGGGAGTCCTTTTTGGCAGAAAAGGCAACGAGCACAGAAATAACCCGCTCAGTGTGATTTCCGATAGGTCCCCATGTGGAAATGGTGCTGTTGTGGAAATATCACTGGATTACTGATCCAGACAAGGCTAATGCTCTGGACGCTGGTGGAAGGTAAAAACAATGAATAAAATATCGACATCTAAAATCTGGAGTCAGTAATAGTGACCTTGAAGCCAATGTCGATTATAAACATCAATTTCCTTCCCCAGTGTACATTCAGCAAGTGAATCTCCCGTGCTTTTCTGGTCTGGCCTAAACGTGATTCCAGACGCGCAGACATGTGATAAATTATTCAATGGTCTCTGAAATGGCCAAGCAAGACACTCAATTATATCAAACTGCTCCAAGGTCTTAAAGGGTAAAGCCGGACAGAACACTTGGCCCCAGCCGCAGTATCAGAACAGGAAATACAATCCAGTTGACCCAACAGAGGTCTTCTTCCTAACATCTGAGAGCTGGTGGCAACATCGACAGAGCTTTCCCACAGACTGCACAGATACATCGAGAAAGGGGCAGGTCATTCAGTACACTGAGCCTCCTTCATTGCCTACCTTTCTTCATAAAGTGAGCTCCTGCTCACTGTGACGTGATGCCATCCCCAGCACCAGCTGAACAGCAAAATCCTGCCTCAGGATCCTGTATCTGCAAAATGCACCCGCAGTGAGTTCAGCTAAAACAGGAATGTAATCCACTCTGCAAGCCTTGAACTTGGGCCTGAAAGTGGGATTTGTAGGCTACATTTAGAAGGAACTTTATTTCAAACTAGGGGAGAATCGTGGAGAGAACTGGAATTCTGCGTCAACTCACGTGCTTTCTGGTGAAGGGTACAGTGCTGTAGTCAGTGACTTTAGTGTTAATTTTTTACATTTACTTTACTAATTCATTACAATATATGATTTAAAGATTTGTGTAGATTTTTTTGTTTTGATTTTTACTGATACTATTGGAAATTCGCCACTTACCCTCTATTTCCAATTGGTCTCCTTATTTATACTGCTTCGTTTTATATAATACAGTGTGCCACGGGAATGCAGCTGCCACATAATCGGAGAACTACCTAGAATGACCGCTGATCCTCTATTTCCACACCATACGCCTGCTCTCTTCCTTTTCCTTTTGTGTCTAGAAATCCTTATTTATATTCAGCGCCTCGGCTTCCACAGCCTAATGTCGTCGAGGATTCCCCAGGTTCACCGTACTCTGAGTTCAGACATTTATTCTCATCTCAGTGCAGTTTGGCTTGTCTGTACCTAATGATGTGGCCCCTTGTTTTAGACATCCTAGCCAGGGGAATTATCATCCTTGCTTCCATACTGTATCACCCTGTCGGAGATGTACAAGGTTCACCCATTTTCCTAAACACTATGGAACACAGGCCCAGTCACTCAACTCTACTCCCACAACAAGCCTGTCATCCCAGAGATCCGTCTGGTCACTCTTCGCTGTACACCCTCGATGTCAGGTTTGTCCTTTATTAGGTAAGGAGACCAAAACTGCACACAATATTGCATAATAGTCGAGATTGGGTCACGCCAAGGCCATGTACTACTGTAGTAAGACACATTTACTCCTGGACTCAAATCCCCTTGAAATGAAGGTCAACACACCATATATTTTCAAGAATGCTGTGTATTACCCAGACAACTGAGCCTGCTCTAACCTGAGTGGGAACATTACAGCAGGCAGGTGATGTTTTGCTGTTGATGTACAGGAAGTTAGTGAGATCACATCTGGAGTAATGTACTTACATTTAATCTCCTCATTGAGGAAACGACATTGGAATTAACTCAGAGAGAGTTACCTCAAATGACTTCTGCAACAAAGGTGGTATTCGTAGAATCGCTATCGTGTAAAAGCAGACCATTTGACCCATTGACTCCACACTGATACGCTGAAACCCATCACATGCAAACCCCAATCCCCCAACCCAGTCTCTGCAACCTGACATTCTCCATGACTAATCCACTTAACCTGCACATTTTGGGACTGTGGGAGGAAACTGGAGTATCTGATCGTAACCCTTGCAAGCACAGGGAGAATGTGCAAACTCCACACAGACAGTGACCGAGACTGAAATTGAACCCAAATATTTGTTGCTGGGAGGGAGCAGTGCTAACCACTGAGCTCCCTCTGTAGACAATGCAGCTTGCCTACGCAATTCAACACTCGAAACGTGGCATAACAGCAGGGAGCTTCCATACATCTGCAAATCTGTGATTGAGCAACAGGAGGAGGACATTGAGTTCTAGAGCATTTTGGTCAGGAATAGGCGCAGGACATGCAAGCCATCGAGTTTATAATGTCGAAACACCAGGGGGACATTCAGCCCATCGAGTGTGTAAAGCAGGAACAGATTGAGTCCAATCAGCCACCCATGCCTCTTACACAGCAATTGGAGAAGATCTTTTACAGCCTCGTGCCTGTCACATATGAATTGTGAAAGGGAACATTGAGGTTAAAGAAAGGGAATAACTTCGAATAACCAACTTCACTCGGGAATGAAAAGTTATGAATAAACGATTGAGACTGAAGGCAAATTCTTTATTTCTGCTATAAAGAAATTAACGGGAGACTTTCAAAGTAAAAGCACAATCCATCACAGTCGACATGGTTTGATGAAGGGTAAATCATGTTTGAATTATTTGCTTGTTTTTAAAAAATGCGGGAAGCAAGGTGAACAAATGGGATCCAAATGATATATTAGAACATAGAACATAGAAAAATGCAGCGCAGTACAGGCCCTTCGGCCCTCGATGTTGAGCCGATCCAAGCCCACCTAACTTACACTAGCCCACTATCCTCCATATGCCTATCCAATGCCCGTTTAAATGCCCATAAAGAGGGAGAGTCCACCACTGTTACTGGTAGGACTTTCCATGAACTCACGACTCATGGACTTTCAGAAGGTAATGCATAAATTGCCTGACAAAAGATTACTATCAAATACAAGGCTCCAAAATCATTATTGGGTTACAATCGAGATGAAGGTTTTGATTGATAAATATGCAAATCCGAGAATCTATTTCAAATCACTGCCTGGAGATACCTTCAGGTATTATCGCTGGAAAGGAGGTGACCCCTCCGGTCAGGCAATGTATTTTACGGTGAGGTCTTGTTTGGAGTCTGTCTGTGTCTTCACCTGCATTCAGTCTGGCTTCATTTCCAAAGTAGGGGTTTATAAAATACCGCATTGACTGACTGTATACAGATTATATATTTTTTGACAAAATATAATGTATCTGCAGCTACAAATCGGAAAAATGCAAATTCACCCCAGATTTATGTGTGTGCATGTGTGTGCGTGTGTGTGTGCGTGCGTGTGTGTGTGCATGAGTGTTTACGTACACGCGGATATGTGTGTTTGAGAGCGAGGTGGAGTGTCTGCGTGAAGGGTACAGAGACAGGGTGTGCATACGTGTGAGAGAGGGAAGTATGTGCGTGTGCATGTGAGAGGTGTGTGTTTGTGTGCGGGGAGGAGAGGGAGGGAGTGCATGCGTGTGTTTAAGGGGGAGAGCGTGGCGATACATGTATCCTTGTTAAAACACAGACAGATTTGGCAGATCCACTTCCCCACATACACTCACACCATGGTTTCAGAGCTTCCCTTTCTGCAGCCTCTGCTCCATTTGTTGTTCATGTTACAGACCCAGATGCTGTGACTGCACTCCCCTTAATCCATCCAGAGTTGGGTCACCAAATCCTCAGGTCTCTCTGAATGTCTGAGGCAGATCACAGCACAAGTTCCAGCGACCATCCGCAGCACGTCCACTAACTTTTCAGTAACAGGAGTCAGTCAGACCCCCTCAGCTACAAGTTAGACGCCTGGTCCTTTACAATAATACCCGAGGGGCCTCCTCATGTTACTGACCACGACCATCTGAGAGGGACAAACAGGCACAGTCCAAGTTTCGAAAGCATGTCTCAAAGCTGCTGGACCCCATTACACAACATGGAGCAACAGCTCGCCACATACCATTTCATTGTTTCTGAGTTTCACAGTACCAACACTTGATATATTCGGGATTTAAAAAAAACACCAGGGAAAGGTACAGAAAAACAAACAATGAATTAACTGATAACATGTTGTGAAAATATGGATAAGGAGACAGGGGAGTGGGAGTAATTGGAGAAGTGAGACAATGGCGGGCCCAATCACAAGAATGGAAGCATTCAATATTGCGAAATTCTTGCAAAATTATCGCCAGATCAGTTGAAATGGCTAGTTACTTCAAATTGTGAATCTGCCTCGCAGAAACCTTCCCAGTCACCATCAACTGGGGCAAGGTACCAGCCAGAATGGAGAGCTGTGCAGACCATGCAAGTGGACTACTCTTTAAACTCAAATATCTGCCCGGCTTGGGGAACTTTGCAAGTCTTTGCCAGTATATTGCTACTATAGGTGCACTGCATAAAAGAAGATTGCAACCCAGGCATTGAGTGACAAATGTATTGATCTTTATCTCCACTGCACCAGTATAAGGCAAAAGATTTTGCGTGTGTGTGTGTGTGTGTGTGTGTGTGTGTGTGTGTGTGTGTGTGTGTGTGTGTGTGTATGTGTGCGCGCATTGGCGACAGTAGATATGACAATTGTTGTGTGAGGGATAAAAGACATGGAGGAAATCAGATTAAATGTGAACAACTGACGGTGGTTTGTGTCATTAACAGAGGGAGACTGAGAACAGTGTCATAGACAGAGGTGATGACGTGCTTGTGAATATTAAAGGAAATGCATTGCCAGAACTAAAAACAATATAAATCAATCCGTACAGGAATGACGGGATTTTGGTCTGCGTTTAGATACAAGCCATGGAGTATCGGACTCAGATTTGCTCTGGCAGGTTTGAAGCTGGGAGAGTCAGCAGCAGATTATTGGCTTCATTAAGACTGCATTTCATAGCTCAGAGTTCAAATAGCAGATGGGATGAACCAATGAATTATATTCTGCAGGTGTTGATAGTTAAAATTAAAAATGGTCTGGATCTGGTATTGCCTTGTTTGAAATGCCTTGTTATTAAGTAATGCATAACCTGGAGACATCATTCATAACTTTGAAACTGCTGCTCAGAAATAGGGAAAAAACAGGAGGCAGTCAGTCAACTGCTCGACACTGTGACACAGGGACAGGAGGGAGTCACTCAACTGCTCGCGACCGGGACACAGGAACAGGAAGGAGTCACTCAACTGCTCGATACTGGGATACAGGATCAGGAGGCAGTCACTCCACTATTCGAGTCCAGGACACAGGAACAGGAGGCAGTCACTCCACTGCTCGAGACTGGGACACAGGAACAGGAGGCCGTCACTCAACTGCTTAAGGCTGGGACACAGGAACAGGAGGGAGTCATTCAACTGCTCGATACTGGGACACATGAACAGGAGGCATTCACTCAACGGCTCGATATTGGGACACAGGAACAGGAGGGAGTCACTCAACTGTTGGAGACTGGGACAGGGGGAAATCAGGGGGCGAGTGAAGCCCCAGGATCCTGTTATGCTGGAATACAGGGAAGTGACTCACTCCCCATCATTATGGGTCACTGGGAGAGAAGGGAAATTATCTTGTTTCTGACAGAAATATCTGAATAAGTTGCATGAGCGAGCCATTCAATCCTGCTCCAACCTTTTCTAAGACCACGGCTGATCTGATTGTGATTTCCTCATTTCATTTTACAAAGATCGCTCTCTCTGCAGCCTCTGTTCCATTCGTTGGTCATGTTGCAAACCCAGATGCTTTAACTGCAGCCCCCAAGAACTATCAAGAGTAGGTCAGCAAAGCATCTGGTCTTCCTGAATGTCCCACAGCAGCTTAAAGCACTGTCTTCAGGAAACCATCCCCAACATTTCCACGAATGTACCAAAATTAGAATTAAGTCAAATGTCACTCAAATGCAAGTAGGAAGCCTGGTCTGAATCAGTAGCAGTTGAGGGGATTCTTCATGTTACTGAGCACACGATCAGCAGCGAATGATTAACACGGGCATTCAATGGATTGGCATTGAGCAAGTTACAAAGATGTGCCTGAAAACTGCTGATACCCTACCATCCAACATCGAGCGCAGGGCAGGATGCTGTTAAGTCAAAGAAAATGCAAGCTCTGCATTTTGAACATTGTTTCTAAGCTTCTTAATATTGGAAGCTGATGCTCTCGGGTGAGCAACATTCAAGGCAAGAGAAAGATATGGGACAGTTATTCACATTAAAACTGGACAATTAAAGCTGGATGTCAGGGTGTAAATGCCAACAGTGTAAATAGCAACAAATGGGAGGGATTTCTGAAATAGACAGTGAGCGAGAGAGAGACTCAGATACAGTGTTATGGGAGGATGTGTTCACAGGTTTCAGAATGCTGAAGTGAAGGCATTTGGATGGCATCTCACAACACAAACTGGTATTTCCGGGAGTGAATAATTAATGGGATATTGGTGTGAGGTCAGACAGAGTCATAGCTCCTTGGAGATATGCAGCACGGAAACAGATCCTTCAGTCTAACTCGTCCATGCTGATCAAATATCCAAAATTAAACGTGTCCTATTTACCAAATTTGGCCCATATCAATGTAAACCCTTCCTCTTCATGTACCCATTTAAATGTAGTTTAGTTGTCATGAGTGTACAGCCTCCACCATCTCCACTGGCACCTCTTTCCACACATGCACCACCTTCTTTTGGAAAAAGTTGCTCCTTAGGTCATTTTTAAATCTTATCCCTCTCACCGGAAATCCATGCCCTCTAGCTTTGGAGAAAAGACCTTGGCAATTCATCCTATACATGCCCCTCACGCTCCAGGAAAAATCACCCCAACCTGCTCACCCTCTCCCTATAGCTCAAATCCTGGCAACATTCTTGTAAATCTTTTCTGACTCCCTTCAAGATTCACAATATCCTTCCGATAGGAGGGAAACGCGAAATGAATGTAGTACTGCAAAAGGGGCCAAACTAGGTGACGTCCAGCAGCAACGTGACCTCCTAATTCATACAGTCAAAGCATTTGCCAATAAAGGCAAGCATACCAAATGCCTTCTTCACTATCCTACCTACCTGCGATTCTACTTTCAATGAATTATGAACCTGGATTCCATGGTCTCTTTGATTAGGAACACCCTGCAGGACCTTACCATTAATTGTATATGTCCTGCCCTGATTTGCATTTCCAAAATACAGCACCTCACATTTATCTAGATTAAACACCATTTGCCATGTCTCAGCCCATCAGCTCATCTGCCCATCTGATTAAGATCCCATTGTACTCTAAGGTACACCTTCTTTACTGTCCACTAAACCATCAATTTTGGTGTCATCTGCAAACTTACCAACTATCACTGCTATGTTCACATCCAAATTATTTATATAAATCGTGAAAGTCAGTGGACCCAGCACTGATTTTTGTAAAACACCATTGGTCATAGACATCCTGTTGGAAAAGCAACCCTTCGCCACCACCCTTTGTCTCCTACCTTCGACCCGATTTTGTATCCATATGGCTAGTTCTCCCTGTATTCCATGTGAAATAAACTTTTTAACCAGTCTGCCATGTGGATAGTTGTCAAATGTCTGACTAAAGTCTATATCGACAATGTTCACCTTCCAGCCTCAATGAATTCTCTTAGTCACACCTTCAAAAAAAACTCAGTCAATTTAGTGAGACACGATTCCCTATGCTTCAAGCTGTGTTGCATGCCCCTTATCAGTGCTTGCCATTCAAAATACATGCAAACATTGTGTCTCATAATCCTCACCAACAACTTGCCCTCCACTGACGTCAGCCTCACCGGCTTTTCCTTACCATCCTTCTTAAATGGTTTTAGAAATTGCACCAAGTTAGCAAATCTCCTATCTTCCGGTATCTCACCTGTGAAAATGATAATACAAATATCTCAGCAAGGGGCCCAAGAATCACTTCGCTCGCTCCCACAGAGTTCTAGGGTACACCTGATCAGATCCTGGGAATTTTCCCACCTTCATAGGCTTTGCGATTTCCAGCATCTCCTCCTCTGTAATACAAACACTTTTCACGATATCACTGTTTATTTCCAAAGTTCTCTGGCTTCCATATCCTTCTGCACAGTCAAAATGCTTGTTTAGTGCCGCCTCCATCTCCTATCGTTTCGCACATCGGCAGCTTTGCTGATCTTTCAGTCTCCCAAAACTCTCCGGAGTTACTCTTTTGTCCTGAATGTATGTGTGGAGTACATTTGGATTATCCTTAACCCTATTTGCCAAAACTATCTCATGTCCCCAGCACGGCCTCCTTATTTCTCGCTTAAGTATACTTCTACTGGCTTTAGACTCACTAGACATTAACTTTGAATATGGAAATAAGAGGCTAATGACGATGATGAATCCATTTTCGATTTTTGAAAAAAAAAACATCTGGTTCGCTGATGTCCTTGAAGTAATTAAACTGCCACCCTCACCTGCCATTGGTTACATGTGACTCCAGACAGACAATTATCTATTTGATTCTTAACTGCCCTCTGGGCAATTAGTGATGGGCAATAAATGCAGGCCCAACCAGTGCTACCCTCATCCCGTGAATGAATAATGAAAAAACCTCGATGTCTGCTCTCTCTACCTGACATATGCTTCTCTCTTATCCGTGACTAAAATATCAATTTGTCCAGTCCTCCAGCATTCCTTACACCTACCAGCCTTATCCTAAATCCAAACAGTGATATACTGTCTCTGTGTTCTTGATATCTCATTTTTGAAGGCTTCCCTCTTCTCAGCTGGCCCCTTATCTGTGAATATCTGTCCCAATCCTGTTTGGAAGTTCTTGCTAAGAAAATCAAAATCGGCCTTCCTCCAATTTAGAACATTATCTTTTAGACCCAGTTCATTCTTTTCCATCTCTATTTCAAAACTAATAGAATTATTACTATTTGCCCAAAGATCTTCTCCACTGATACCTCAGTCACCTGCTGTGCCTTATTTCTCAAGCGTAGGTCATGTTTCGCTCGTTCTCTGTGATGGAGAGTATTGGATAAGCAACTGCAGCTTTGTAAATGGAAGTGTGGTCAGCAATGTATTCAACTCATTGGATTGAATCTAACAATAACTTGTCGCCTAGGCATTTTCATTGCGTGTGACAGAGGGACCGACTGCACAAAGCCGAGCTAGTTTCTGTATGCTATCTTATTGAACTCATCTCATTAACTACCCACCCCAGCCCATGGTGTCCCTTTCATTCAATACCAGCCTGATTCTCCCACCCATCATGGCTGGAGGTACTCACCATCGCCCGGATACCCCTGGATATTCCGTTATCCTTGGCACTGGTGACATACTTAAAAGCCCAAAAGGCACACGGTTGAGCTTTCTCTGTTTGGAACTGCCCCGCACTGTTTACCCCGAGCATGGCAAGTAAGTGGCAATTACACCACGGTTTGTCGACAGGGGCATGGAGGTCCTGGTGGATGGGCTAGTATAGAGGGAGACCATTCTATTCCCAGAGGGGGCCACACCACCAGACCCACCGAGCATGGTCTGAGCTAACCACCCAGCTCAGTGCAGTACCTGCGGTCTGAAAAAATGTCCAGCAATACAGGACAAGCATCAATAACCTTCCCCGCTCTGTCAGGATAAGGGCCACCATATTCTCTCTGCTCCCTCACACTCACTGTATATCTGTTGCAGCAGCGACCCCCGAACAAGGTTCATGCTTCACCACTCTCATTGCTGCATGCAGTACCTTCCCTCCCCTCTCTCTCTCTCTCTCTCTGGTCCCCTGTCTCTCCCTTCATAATCCCCCCCCAACACTAATTACATTGCATGAATGCAACACTGTGGACTGACTCCCTCCAGGCGCCTCACCATATCTCCCCCAACCTACACAGCAGGGCCACCCACTCTTACCCTCACTCCCTGCCCTTCTCTATTGCAGGAGAAACAGCCTGGAATTGGACAGAAATGACCAAGTCGGATGGTGGAGTGACTGACACAGATGTTGTAACTACAGTCCCTGTGCTCCATCCAGAGATGGGCCACCAAATCCTCAGGTGTCCTTGAATGTCTGAGGTGGGTCACAGTACAACCTCCAGCAAACCATACCCAGCACCTCCACTAACTTTTCAATATCAGGAGTCAGTCAGAAGCCCCTCAGCTACAAGTTAGATGCCTGCTCTTTTACAATAATACTCTAGAGGTTTCCTCGTGTTACTGACCACACAATCACCTGAGAGGGACAAGCACAGGTATTCAGTGGGCACGCACAGACCAAGGTTCAAAGGCATGTCTAAAGCTGCTGGAATTCCTGTCCAACATGGAGCACCTGATGGGGCACACCGGGAAGTGAGTAGCAGTCAAACACATACACCCCTGTCCTTGGAGTATCATATGGGACACACCGGGAAGTGAGCAACACCCCAGCACACACACACACACACACACACACACACCTCTCCATGGAATTCCACATGTGGCAAATCGGGAAGTGAGCAACAGCCCAGCACACACACACCCCTGTCCATGGAGCACCACATGGGTCACACCAGGAAGTTAACAACAGTCAAACACATACAAGCCTGTCCTTGGAGTGCCACATGGGACACACCGGGAAGTGAGCAACAGCCCAGCACACACACAAACCTGTCCATGCAATAACACATGGGACACACCAGAAAGTGCACAAGAGCTCAGCACACACACATCCCTGTCCATAGAGCACCACATGGGGCACACTGGGAAGTGAACAACAGTCAATCACACACACCCCTGGCCACGGAGTACCACAGGGGACACACCGGGAAGCGAACAACAGCCCAGCACAAGCCTCCCTGTCTATGGAGTACCACATGTGACACACTGGGAAGTGAACAGCCTGATACACACCATTTCCTTGTTTCTGAGCTTCACAATGCCACCTCTCGATAGACTCGGAGACAAATGGGACCGACAGCTGGGACGTACAGGAGAGCACGAGCCATACATTTTACATCTTGTTTCTGAGCTTCATAATGATTTCCCGGGATTCCAGGGATATGAGCACCAACAGCGAGGTTAAGGTAGAGAAGGACGGATATTCATGTTGTAATCGGATGATTACTTGATCGGCAAGTTCAGTAAACATGGCTCTTCTCAGACAAATGAGATAAACTGGATGAGTAGTACTTTCGAAGCTCCAATAACATAAATAGGAATATAAAGTAAATGTGCTGATAAATCAGGTGAAATCCACGTCACAGAATCAGACACCATAACCCAGATGTTCTGTCTATGCATCATGTAGCAGTGTTCATACCAGGCTAGTGTACTGCTCAGTACAACCCAGCAATCTATGTAGACCACACCAGTCCATGTACTACCTCTCTTATGCAGTGAACAGCAGTGAATTGCTGTGAAAACCAGAAGCAGTTACTCTCCCAGCCTGTAGAGCTCTGTAGACCACCCCAGGGCATAGATCTGTAAACCAGGAGCTGTTACCCCCCCCCCCCCCCCCGCACCAGCATGTAGAGCTTTGTACACTGCCCCAGTGCATTGTTCAGTAACATTGTGTTAGATATCTGCCCAGCGTGGGGAAACTTGCAGTCCATGCTGGAAGTGACAGTATGTGCGCCTTCTATCCATTTACAGCCCCATATCTCCATTGTGTCAATGTATATAGAATATCTTAACAGGAAAGAGGAAGATGACTTAAAGTTAAGTAGACAAGGATCAGACAGGCTTGAGAGGGTTACAAGGTAGTCAGGAAGGAAGTGAAGAATAATCTCAGGAGAGCAAGAAGCAGGCATGAAAAAGACTTGGTGAGTAGGATTAAGGGAAATCTTAAGACGTTCTATACCTATGTGAGGAACAAGATGATGGCCTGAGTAAGGACAGGGCTCATCAGGATAGTGGAGGGAACTTGTGCCAGGAGTCGGAGGAGGTAGTGGAGGTCCTTAATGAATGCTTTGCTTCAGTATTCAGTACTGAGAGGGGCCTTCGTGTTTTTGGGTACAGCGTGAAACAGGATAATATGCTAAAACAGGAGGATGCGCTGAAAATTATGAAAAAAACAGGGATAGGTAAATCTTCTTGGACAGCTGGGATATAACCTAGGTTAGCACAGGAAGCAAGAGAAGAGGTTGTTGTGTGTTTTGCGATGATCTTTGTGTCCTCACTGTACACTGGATTTGTGCCAGATGATAAAAGATTGGCAAATGTTATTCCCTTGTTCAGGAAAGGGAATAGGGATAATCCTGGGAATTAGAGGCCAATCAGTCTTACGCCAGTGATGGGCAAAGTATTAGAGAAGATTTGAGAGACACGGTTTATGATTACTTGGAAAGCCATAGTTTGATTAGAGGTAGTCAAAATGCCTTTGTGAGGAGCAGGTCATGCCTTATAAGTCTTATTGATTTTTTTTGAGGATGTGAAAAAACACATTGATGAAGGTAGAGCAGTGGATGTGGTGTATTTGGATTTTTGAAGTCATTTGACAAAGTTACCAATTCTAGGTTCATTCAGAAAGTAAGGAGGCATGGGATACAGAATTGGCTGGCCCATAAAAGACAGAGGGTAGTGGTAGATAGAAAGTACTCAGCCTGGAGCTCGGTGACCAGGGGTGTTCTGCAGGGATCAGTTCTGGGAACTCTGTTCTTTTTGTTTTTTTTATAAGAGAGTTGAATGGGGAAATGGGAGGGTGGGTTAGTAAGTTTGCCGATGACACGGAGGTGGGTGGAGTTGTGGATAGTATGGAAGGTTGTTGTACGTTGAAACAAGACATTGACAGTACTGAGCTGATAAGTGGCAGATCGAGTGAAATCTGAAAATTGTGAAGTCATTCACTTTAGAAAATAAAATTTGCATGTGGAGAACAGGGTTAAAGGCAGGATTATTGGCAGTGTTAAGGAACAGAGGGATCTTGGGTTCCATGTCCACAGATCCACAAAGTTACCACCCAGGTTGATGTGTTTGTTGAGAAAGCGCAAGCTGTGTTGGCTTTCACAAGCCATGGAACTTGGTTTCAGAGTGTGCGGTTATGCTGCAGCTCTATGAAGTTGAGTGCTCTTCTGCATTGAGAGATTGCAAGCACCTGTCATATGACTAGCTAGCAGTTTCAGAGCGTCCTGGTAAATTGAAAATATGTAACATTTGGCTGTGAAACAGATACCTTGAGTTTTGGTTGTTCTTTTGACAACTTTTCAAATTTAACAAATCTTTTAAAATTATGCTTCAGGATAATAAACCCAACAGATTTTGAATTTACTGTTTTGCCAACATTGAACCAATGACACGATTTGATTTTGAGGGGATAAAGAGGTAAGCATTATGAAGGTTAGACAGACTGCCATGTAAAACACTCTCTATTAAAGTTTTTTTTTCGCATGAAACCTCCTTACAGTAAAAGACAGAAGACGACCCAGGGAGATCTTTAGCTGAAAGAAGGAGGACACTGGAGATTACAACAGCTTCCTGGTTTTGAAATTAAATTGATGTAATTTTAATTTAGATTTTTTTTTAAATGGGAACATTATATATTTTTATAGAGGTGGAGGCAGATAACAAACAGTTTAGAGAAAGGGAGCTTAGAGCTGTGAATAGTTGTTGTTCAATGTTCAATTTTAGAGTTAAGGAATAAATTTATATTATTTTTCTTTAATTAGTGAAATTTTCGAGTTCTCTGTTACTCGTGCTTTAACAGATTATAAGGCAAGGTGAGCTTTTCTGGGTGTTTGGTTTAATTAATAAACGGCTTCGTTCCTGTGTCGTAACAGCACATTTGGAACATTGTGTTCAGTGCTGGTCACCTTGTTATAGGAAAGATATGGAAGCTATAGCGAGGGTGCAGAGAAATCCCAACAGATCAACAGAAATATTAGCACACACCATATGAGTGAATTAAATATTGAGGAAGTCACCACACTAAAAATAAATGCTGGCTGATTCTCCATGTCTGTATAAACGTCAGTGTGTCAGTGTTTGTGGTGTGTCTCTACTGATGCCTGTATATATGTGTGTGCACGTGCATCAGTGCATTGGCATTTGTCTCTGTGTGCTTTAGTATCTGTGTGACTGTACCAGTCTCTACGTGTGCCTTATGTATCTATATTCATGTCTGTGTGTATCTGCGGGTCTCTGTGCGTATCCGTGTGTACAGTGGATCTGCCAGCCTCTGTGGTGTTTAAAGTGATGCAGTGTCCACCTCTGCTGGCCTTCACACTCTACTGCAACAATGGCAGTGGAGGGGGAAAACCATAAGGGATTCAATCTAGGAGGTGGGTAGAGGGAGCTAGATCATAGCACCATCCAAACTGACAGCACCATCTGCATATGCACGCACACACACTGTTGGGTATAGGGAGGATCATAATTGTACTGAGGACACTCAGAATGGTGAATGCTCCTGAGGAGTAATATCTGTGCTTGCTCTGCAACGTGGAAGTGATTTGTCTTTGAAGATTATTCGTTACTCAGAGTGTACACCTTAAAGAGTATTCCCACTGCAACTGCATCCAAGCAACTCTGACCAAACCATTTGTAAGGCGATGCGATGTATTTATTACACGTTCTTTAAATTGAATTATTTTATAATTCACCCCTACAAGGTGTAAGTGAAAAAGCATTGCAAAGTCCTGAAACTGACTCAGTGGTGGTGGAAATGTACCTAGGTATTAGACAAAACTGTTCTGTGCCTCCAGAGAGAATTGCAAAACCAAAGCCATGCCATGTGAGAGATTCACATTATTTGATGTCCTCGGATAGAGAGAAAAAAAACTGACACTTGTGCAGTGGCATGGGGAGACCAGCAGAGGGTGGCATTGTACGAATATAAACTTAACAGGGACAGACAGAGAGGTGGAGGAGGGGAGGAGGGGTTTATCTCAATTTCAATGGATTTCTCCCCAAAACCACTGAGCCATGATTTCACAGAAATGCACACAAACATAGATAGACACATTAAACACACAACACATATACATACAGATATGGACACTTACATACAAACACATGCACACGCCCGCACACACACACAGGAGTTTGTTTAAGATAGAGATTAGTACGTTTTTCATGAATAAGGGAATCAATGGTCAGTTGGCGAAGGCAGGAGAATGTGGCTGCGAAACATCTTGGGCACGGTGGCTCAGTGGTTAGCACTGCTGCCTCACCGTGCCAGAGGCCCGAGTTCAGTTACCGCCTCAGGCGACTCTCTGTGTGGAGTTTGCACATTCTAGCTGTGTCTGCGTGGGTTACCCCCAGGTGCTCCGGTTTCCTCCCACAATCCAGAAATGTGCAGGTTAGGTGAATTGGCCATGCTAAATTGCCCATAGTGTTAGGTGAATGGGTAAATGTAGGGTCTGGGTGGGTTACGCTTCGGCGGGTTGGTGTGGACTTATTGGGCCGAAGGGCCTGTTTCCACACTGTAAGTAATCAAATAATAAACGGCACAGCAGATCCAAGGGGCTAAACGGCCTAATTCTGTTTCAATTTCCTACTTTGTGAAGGGATTCAGTTTGGAAGTCGAATTTGAATGCTGATTACTGGGTCAAATGTAGTGTGGAGGAACAAACGGATCTTGGGCTACAGGTCTGTAGGTCTCTCAGTTGCCACCTAATTTGATAGGATTGTTAAGAAGGTGGATGGTGTTCTTTAGTGGGTGACTGAGTTTAAGAGCCGCGATATTATACTGCAGGTCTATAAAGCCCTGGTGAGACCACATTTGAAATGTTCTGGTCGCCTCATTATAGAAAGGACGTGGAAGCTTTAGAGCGGGTGCAGAGGAGATTTACCAGGATGCTGTCTGGACTAGAGGGCTTGTGTTATGAAGGAATTTTGAGAGAGCAATGGCTTTTCTCATTGGAGTATAGAAGGATGAGAGGTAAGTTGATAGAGCGGAACAAGATGGTGAGAGTTACAGACAGAGTAAATAGCCAGAGATTTCTCCACAGGGCAGAAATGGTTGTCATGAGGTAAGCATAATTTTAAGGTGTTTGGGAGATGCCAGAGACAGTTCTTTTCTAAAATATATACACAGATAGTAGTGGGTGCGTGGAATGCACTGCCAGCGGTGGTAGTAGACTCACTGTGGTACATTCAAGTGTCTCTTGGATAGGCACATGGAATAAAGTAAAATTAAGGGTATGTCCGATAGTTTTATCTTAAAGGAGGCGAAAGCATGGCACAACATTGAGGGCTGAAGGGCTGTACTGTGCTGTATTGTTCTCTGTTCTTATTTCTTACACTCTTGTCAGCTTATAGTATCTGGAATTCCTTTCACTTCAGTGGAGGCTACATTTGGTAAGTATTTGATTGAAGAGACTTGAGTTCCATAGCCCTTTGATGAGCAAGAAAAACAATGTTTATTGGGAACAGACAGGAAGGGGATGTGTAGTTACAATCACGTCAACAATGCACATTCCGAATGGTGCAGCAGGCTCGAGGGGCTGAGTGGCCAACTGCTGCTCCTGCCCCAAGTGTTGTTCTCTCACTCAAACCCTCGAGGCTGTTACAGAGAGAGGAAGATCCCATTCAGCCAGTCAGGATCGGTACAATGAGACGCGAGTAGACCTCTCTGCCCCCTAAGGATTTATAAAGGGAGAGGATGAAGTCATTCAACCGTTTGAGTACAATACACAGCACAGGAGGAAGCCGTGCAACCTTTCTAGGCTGCTTCACATGAACGTGGAGCCCTGAGTAACTATCAGGAAATTGACATAAGGGATAAATGTTTATTTTCAGGTTGGAAAACTTGATCTTCGTGTAGTACCTCTGAGATCAGTGCAAGACCAACAACTATTTCGAACCGGTAAATGATTTGGATGGGGGGACTCTATTGTATTGGAGCTCAATTAGCTCAGCCACCAAGATAGTCATTCAATAAGATGTCAAGTGGAGGTAGAGAGTCTGTAATGGGATAGAGACAGGGGAGTTTAGTGTGCAACCCTTAAGCAGAAACAGTATAAGCTGGGCTACCGAGGTTTTCACTGTGAAAGAAAGGTAAAACAACAGTAAACTGTTTAAATGGCGCGAGGTCGCAAAACTCAGTGTTCAAAGGGATTTATTAATCCTAGTACAGACATCAATCAAAGTTATTCTGCAAAAGTATCAAGTGTTTAAGAAGGTATATGGAATGACTTTACTTTGTACAAAGGCTGTCAGGACATTTTACTGTACAGGGCATTCCTGAGGCCACATTAGATGAATTGTATATAGCTATGATTCCTTAAACTGAATAGTAAATATACTCAATTGTTTTCGAGTATTTAGAAAAATGTTTCACTTTTCTTTTTTATTCCTTATTCTGTCATATACCATGGAAACAGAAACTTTGATCCAACTTGTCCATGCCGACTGGATGTCCTACATTAATGTAGTCCCATTTGCCAGCATTTGGCCCACTTCCCACTGAACACTGCTTATTCACGCACCAAAACAAAAGGGCTTTATATACTGTAATTGTCCCAGCTTCCAACACTTCCTCTGACAGTTCATTCCATACACTCCTGGAAAAGGTTACCACTATTGTCTCCTTTAAATCTTTCCCCTCTCGCCATAAATTTATTTGATCTAGTTTTGGATGCCCCAAATCAAGGAAATGTCACAATTTCCATACCCATCTCATTTTATAAATCTCTACATGGCCAGAGTATTTCAGGATTGAGAATGAGTGATGTCCATACTGAACCATATAAGAACTTGAGAATAGCGTATTAGTTGCGTAACTGATGGACATTTCCTACGGTTATGTGAGACGAGAACTAAGGATTCAAATTTAAGAGAACGATGCACTCATTTTAAAACAGATATGTGGAATGTCTCCGAGGTGGCTTTTTGGAGCAGGTTATAGTGCAGGCCACGAGGGATCAGGCAGTACTGGATTTAGTGTTGTGCAATGAGGCAGACTTGATAAGGGAGCTTAAGGTCAAGAAAGCTTTATAATGCAGTGAGCATAATATCATTGAACCTACTCTTCAATTTAATAGGGTGAAGATAGAATCAGAGTTCACAATATTACCACGAAATAAAAGCAACTACAAAGGCATGAGAGAGGAACTGGGTTGAATTGACTGGGAGAGTAGGCTAGCAGGAAAGACAGTGGAACAGTAATGGCGGGAGCTTCTAGGAGTAAGTCAGGAGACACTGCAGAGACTCATCCCAAGCTAAAAGAAGCATGGTATAGGGAGGATGAGGCAACAATGGATGACAGGGGAAATCAGGGTTAGCGTAAAAGCAAATGAGAAATCAGGTAACATGACAAATGGCAATGGGAAACCAGAGGATTTGGAAACTTACAAATACCAATACAAGGCAACAAAATAAGAAATAGGAGGAAGAAGATTAAATATGAGAGCAAGCTAGCTATTAATATAAAATAAGACGGTAAGAGTTTCTTTAGATATATAGAGGGCAGAAGAAAGGCAGAAATGTAGATTGGGACGAGGCAAACGACGCTGGAGATATAATAACGGGGAAAAAATAATGGCTGAGAAACTGAACAATTATTTCATGTCAGTTTTCTCAGTTAAAGACTCAAATAGTGTCCTACAAATTCAAGATAGCATTGGGGAAGAGCTTATTAGGAAAAGTTGCTCGAAAAACTAAATGGGTAAATAAACTGGACCTGACGGACGATATCACAGAGTGCCAAGGGAGATAGCTAAACAAATAATGGACACATTTGTGGTGATCTTTTACGAATGTCTTGAATAAGGAAGAGGGCCAGAAGACGAGAAAGTTGATAACGTGACACCCTCTTTAAAAAGGGAATAAGGCAAAAAGCAGAAAGTGACGGTCTGATGAGCACAACCTCAGTCATGTGTAAGATCCTGGAGCCATTGTGAAGGATGAGATTTCTGAATACTTGCAAGTGAATTGTAAAACTGACTAAAGTCGGTATGGTTTCATCAAAGGGACGTGATGCCTCATAAATCTGTAAGAGTTTTTGAGGATGTAACAAGCAAGTGAGACAAAGGAAAGCCAGTGGATGATATCCACCTGGACTTCAAGAAGGACTTTGACAAGGTGCCACACAGGAGGCTGCTGAATACAATAAGGTCCCATTTTGTTGGAGGCAAGGCGTTAATGTGTGCAGAAGCTTGGCTGTCTCGCAGAAAGTACAGAGTGGGTATAAAAGGGTCCTTCTCAGGATAGCAGCCAATGACAACTGGTGTTCCACAAGGCTCAGTGTTGGGACCACAACTTTTTACTTTGTACATTAACGATGTATATTAAGGAACTGAGGGCATTCTGGGTTGGCTTTTAGACGAAACAAAGGTAGGTAGAGGGACGGAACCATTGAGGAGGCAGGGAGGCTGCAGAAGGATTTAGATTGAATAGGAGAGTTGGATAAGAAGTGGCAGATAGATTACATCTTGGGCAAGCGTGAGATGAGTCACTTTGTGAGGAGAAAGTGAGGCATGGACTATTTCATAAATGAAAAGAAAATTCAGAAGTCTGAAGTGCAAACAGAGTTGTGGGTTTTTGCACAGGAATGTCTCAAGGTAAACTTGCAGGTTAAGTGAATAGTTAGGAATGTGTTGTCTCTGCCGCACAGTGAGTTTAAAGTCTTCTATTCAACAGAAGGACTGTGAGGCAACTCTTACAAACAATAATATTTATTTATTGAGCACAGTCAATGTTATTACAATAAAATTTACTATAATGTAATGAAAAATACTGCAAACTGTCTTATGCTTTTACTTAGCTTTGGCTAATAGTCTACCACCACACTAGAACTTGTTCGGGTTCCACGTGGTGATGCCATCTTATTCTTCCGATGATCTTCGAGTGTTTTCTTTCTCAGTGGTTGTTCTCCAGTTACCACACTCCGTGGAGTTTTGAGGTGATTCTTATTCTTCCAAGTCTTCAAGCCTTTTGGAGGGTATGGGGGATCTGCCACTGGAATGATCAGGTTCATTTACCCTGATCAATCAGACTCAACCAGACGTTGGCATATTGATGGCCCAAGGGCGACATTCCAATGTCACATTAAAGTCCATTTTCAGGAGGGTATTGCAGGATCTGTACTGTAGCTGTCAGGTTTGTTTGCAAACCATCTGTAGGGAGCTGCAGCCTGTCTGGATTCTGCAGCATGTGGATTAGCGCAGAGAGTTTAGACAAGGCTGCGATCCATTTCACAGCATGCTTTAATCACTATTCATTTTTGTAACTCCATGATAAGTTTATTAATGTCTATCATACGTTCATTGTTTCAGGTTAGCCTGTCTGGTCAGAAAGCCAAATACATTGATGGCATTTATTTTGAGAGGACTTGAATATTAAAGCAGGGATGGATTTCTGAGTCTTTAAAATGCTCTGACGAGAGCATATTTGGAGTATTTTGTGGGAGCATCATTTAAGATATATCTAGAAAGATACACGAATGGGCAGGAAGCAGAGAGATACAGATCCTTAAAAAATATGCGACAGATTTAGATTGAGGATCTGGATCGGTGCAGGCTTGAAGGGCCGAAGGGTCTGCTCCTGTGCTGCAATTTTCTTTGTTCTTCGTTCTTTATTATTCATTCTAAAAATTGCAAGTTTTCAACTTACTGTATGCTACAATGTAATAACATAAAACATTTTTTTTATTTGACAGTGCATGTTCAATTATTGTCATTTCTAAATTCGAGTCATCGAGATGTACTGCATAGAAACAGACCCTTTGGTCCAACCCGTCCATGTCGACCAGATATCCCAACACAAACTAGTCCCACCTGCCCGGACCCGGGCCATATCTCTCCAAACCCTTCCTATCATATACCCATCCAGATGCCTTTTAAATGTTTCAATTGTACCAGCCTCCACCACTTGCTCTGGCAGCTCATTCCATATACATAACACCCTCTGAATGAAAAAGATGCCCCTTGAGTCGCTTTTATATCTTTCCTCTCTTCACAATAAACATATGCCCTCTACTTCTGGACGCCCCCACACCAGGGAGAACACCTTGTCCATTTACCCTATCTGTGCCCTTGATGAATTTATAAATCTCTATAAGGTCACCCCTTAGCCTCCTGCGTTCCACTGAAAACAGCCCTAGCCTATTAAGGGTCTCCCTACAGCTGAAGTGCTCCAACCATAGCAACATCCTTGTAAATCTTTTCTGAACCCTTTCAAGTTTCACAACTTCCTTCTGTTAGGAAGGAGAGCAGAATTGCACGCAATATTCCAAAAGAGGCCTAACTAACTTCCTGTCGACTCACAACATGACTTTCCAACTCCTGTACTCAAAATTCTGACCAATAAAGGAAAGCACACTAATCGTCTACTTCACTATATTATCTGTCTGCGACTCTACTTTCACGGAACAATGAAACTGCACTCCAAGGTCTCTTTGTTCAGCAACAGTCCCTAGGATCTCAACATTAAGAGGAGAACTCCTGCAAACACTTGCTCTCCCAAAATGCAGCACCTCGCATTTATGTAAATTAAAATCCATCTGCCTCTCCTAAGTCTATTGACCCATCTGATCAAGATGCTGTTGCAATCCGAGGTAACTTTCTTCGCTGCCCACAACACCTTCAATTTTGGTGTCATCTGCAAAGTTACTAACTGTACCTCTTTTGCTCGCGTCCAAAGCATTTATGTAAATGACAAAATGTAGTGGACCAAGCACCGATCCTTTTGGCACTCCACTGGTCACAGGCCTCCAGTTTGAAAAACAACACTCCACCACCACCCTCTGTCTTCTACCTTTGAGCCAGTTCTGTATCCAAATGGCTAGTTCTCCCTGTACTCTATGACATCTAAACTGGCTAACCAGTCTCCCATGGGGAGCCTTGTCAAAGGTCTTACTTAAGTTGAAATAAATCACGACCACCGCTCTGCCTTCATCAATCCTCTTTTTTTACTTCTGCAAAAATCTCAATCAAGTTTGTGAGACATGATGATCCACTCACAAAGCAATGTTGACTATCCCTAATCAGTCCTTGCCTTTCCAAATGAATGTATATCCTGTCCCTCAGGGTTTTCTCCAAAAACTTGCCCACCACCGCTGTCAGGCTCACTGGTCTATAGTTCCCTGTCCTGTCCTTACCGCCTTTCTAAAAGAGTGGCTCCACATTCGCCAACCTCCAGTCCTCTGGCACCTCACCTGTGACTATTGATGATACAAATTTCTCAGTAACAGGCCCAGCAATCATTTCCCTGGCTTCCCACAGAGTTCTCGGGTACACCTGATCAGGTCCTGGTGATTTATCCACGTTTATGCATTTCAAGACATCCAGCACACCCCCCTCTGTAATATAAACATTTTGAAGCTGTCACCATGTATTTCCCTAATTCTATAATCTGCCATGTCATTTTCCACAGTAAACATTGATGCAAAATGCTCATGTATTATGTCCCCCATCTCTTGCTGCTGCACACAAAGGCCTCCTTGCTGATCTTTGAGGGGACCCTATTCTCTCCCTAGTTTCTCTATTTGCCTTAAGGTCTTCGTAAAATCCTTTTGGATTCTACTTAATTCTATTTGCCAATGTTATCTCGTGTCCCCTTTTTGCCTTCCTGATTTCCCTGTTAAGTATAATCATACTGCCTTTTACTCTTCTAAGGATTCACTCAAACTAGTCAGACAACATTTTCTTTTGCTGTACAAAACAAAATGTGCACTTTTTGCTTTTGTATCATAAAATGTTGTCTTGTGTTTATATTTTAGTTCCAACAATAGAGAATCAACTTAATCGTTTTCAGAGATGATGCAATTACTGTTCAGTTGAATAATTGTATGTAATATTTCATCCTTGCCCAATTCACAAACATGGCAAACACCTGATTATTACTCAGGTCAGTAAACCCACCACGTTTCAATCATGACCCACATTAATAATCGATTCCAAAAGGTTTCAATTCAGGCACAGTGCTACTGGATCTCATAGTTCCTGCATCACTCAGTGAGACACCGACCTGGTCCCAAATCTGTCCAGATAATTTCCAACCTGGGTCAGGGTAATCATTCAAACATTCCTTCAAAGTAAATCATTTGGATTCCACCTTGGGCAGGAGGAAACTAGCCAACAGGCTATCACAGTCAAATCCAGACCCAGAGAGCAGTTGTATGGACATGGAGAGTCAGAATCACATGGTGTTGCTTATGGTGTTGACACCTGGCATGTTCCCCATACTCCATACATCTGCTCCCTGGAACAGACACTGGGTAAAAATGTTTATAATTGATAGTATATTGCGGCACCTTGTGTCACACAGTGAATCCTCTGAAATTATATCCAATAAATGTACCTTCACATTCACCGGTATCAAAATAAATTTGCACATGCCTGTGGATGGCCAGATATTAATACATTGATCACCCAACAGGATGTATATGAAGAAACCAGAAGCTAACGGCAAGTCAAAAATCAGTTTCATAGTTGAACTTCGTGGATTTTGTCTGGTCTACGTAATAGCACATATTGTGCTGACACTCAGGTGAATGTAACCATGCACACCATAACTGGAAGTCTTGGTCTAACGTCCCTCTCCAGCTTCCTGACCTCACACATCTAACCCTCACACTTTCACCAACTGATGTGAATCCACAAACTGAGTGAAACTTGGAATATAGAACAATACAGCACGGTAAGAGTCCTTCAGCCCTCAACGTTTTATCGGCCTTTTATCCTACTCTAAGATCAGACTATTCTACAGAACCTTCAATTCACTGACTTCCATGTGCCTATTCAAGGGTCTTCTTAATTATCCCTATTGTATCTGACTCTACTACCATCACTGGCGGTGCACTCTGCCCCCCACCACTGCCTGTGTAAAGAACATACCTCTAGCATTACCCCAAAACCTTCCTCCAATCACCTTACAATTACACCCCTTGTTGAAAAGACTCTGGCTATCCAATCTTTGTCTCTCAATATCTCATGCACCTCTATCAAGTCAGCTATCATTCTTCTTCGCTCCAGGGATAAAAGCCCGAGCTCCCTCAAACCTTGGTCCTAAGACATCTCCTCGAGTCCTGACAATATCCTGGTAAATCTCCTCTGCACTCTTGCTCAGGCTTCCACACGTTTCCTAAAGTGTGACAACCAGAACTGAACACAATATTCCAAGCTTTATGGAGCTAAAAATTAACCTCGCCAAAGTAGACATCTACTATAAACCGACTGACTCCCACAGCTACCTGGACTACACCTCCTCCCACCCTGCCCCCTGCAAAAACTCCATCCCATATTCCCAATTCCTTCGTCTCCGCCGCATCTGCTCCCAGGAGGACCAGTTCCAACACCGCAGAGACCAGATGGCCTCCTTCTTCAAGGACTGCAGATTCCCCCCAGACGTGATCGACGATGCCCTCCACCGCATCTCCTCCCTTGAGCCCCGCTCCTCCAACCGCCACCAAGACAGAACCCCACTGGTTCTCACCTACCACCCCACCAACCTCCACATACAACGTATCATCCGCCATCATTTCCGCCACCTCCAAACGGACCCCACCACCAAGGATATATTTCCCTCCCCTCCCCTATCAGCGTTCCGCAAGGACCACTCCCTTCGTGACTCCCTTGTCAGATCCACACACCCCACCAACCCAACCTCCACTCCCGGCACCTTCCCCTGCAACCGCAGGAAATGTAAAACTTGCGCCCACACCTCCTCCCTCACTTCCCTCCAAGGTCCCAAGGGATCCTTCCATATCCGCCACAAGTTCACCTGTACCTCCACACACATCATCTATTGCATCCGCTGCACCCGATGTGGCCTCCTCTATATTGGGGAGACAGGCCGCTTACTTGCGGAACGCTTCAGAGAACACCTCTGGGATGCCCGGACCAACCAACCCAATCACCCCGTGGCTCAACACTTTAATTCTCCCTCCCACTCCACCGAGGACATGCAGGTCCTTGGACTCCTCCACCGGCAGAACATAACAACACGACGGCTGGAGGAGGAGCGCCTCATGTTCCGCCTGGGAACCTTCCAACCACAAGGTATGAATTCAGATTTCTCCAGTTTCCTCATTTCCCCTCCCCCCACCTTGTCTCAGTCGGTTCCGTCAACTCAGCACCGCCCTCCTAACCTTCAATCTCCTTCCTGACCTCTCCGCCCCTACCCCACTCCGGCCTATCACCCTCACCTTGACCTCCTTCCACCTATCCCACCTCCATCACCCCTCCCCCGAGTCCCTCCTCTCTACCTTTAATCTTAGCCTGATTGGCTACTCTCTCTCATTCCTGATGAAGGGCTTATGCTCGAAACGTCGAATTCCCTATTCCTGAGATGCTGCCTAACCTGCTGTGCTTTAACCAGCAACACATTTTCAGCTCGCTGCTCTTAAACTCAATCCCCTGATAATGAAAGTCAACAGATCATCACCTTCCTAACAACCCTATCAACTTGGGTGGCAACTTTGTGAGATGTTTTGACATGGACCGCAAGTTAGCTCTGTTCTTCCACATTGTCAACAATTCTGCCTTTAACCCTACATTCTGTATGCGAATGCAATCTTCCAAAATAATTCGCTTCACACCTTTTACGTTTGAACTCAATCTGCCACTTATCAGCCCTGATCTGCATCCTGTCAAGGTCCTGTTGCAACCTACAGCAGCCCTCCACACTATTCACAACTTCACCAACCTTCATGTCATCGGAAAACTTACTAACCCACCATTCCACATCCTCAGCAAAGTCAGTTATAATAATCACAAAGAGCACAGGTCCCAGAGCCGATCCCTGTGGAACACCACTGGTCACTGAGCTCCAGGCGGAATACTTTTCATCTGCTACCAATCTCTGCCTTCTATGGGCCAGACATGCCTGTATCCAGAGAGCCAAATTTCTTTGCGTCCCATGCCTCTTTACATTCTGAATGAGCCTACAATGTGGAATCTTATCAAATGCCTTTCTAAAATTCTTGTTTTCTGCATCTACTTGTCTACCTTCATCAACCTGTTTTTTCACATCTTCAAAGAATTCAAGAAGGTTTGTGAGGCATGACCTGCTCCTCAAAAAACCATGCTGACAATCTCTAATCAAACTGTCGTTTTCTAAGTAATTGTAAATCCTGTCTCTCAGAATTGTCTCCAATACTTTGCCCACCATTGGTGTAAGATTGACTGTTCTATCATTCCCAGGATTATCCCTATTCCCTTCCCTGAACAAGTGAAGAATAACATTTGCCACACTACAATCATCTGGCACTACTCCACTGGACAACGAGGATGCAAAGATTATCACCAAAGCCACGCCAATCTCTTCCATCATTACTGGAGTAACTTAAGATTTATCTATCCTTATGTTTGTACTTCAATCAGTCTGTACTTCCCCTCAACTTGACTGCACCCTGTCCAACCATCTGACTGAATGCTTTCCACTTCAGTGCTACATACAATGCTGCCTTCCTGAGCAAGTACGGTTACCTTCGCCCTGCGAATGACGGAATCGAAGAAAAAGGAATTCACCAATCCCTTTCTGATAAAGAGCTCATGCTCGAACCATCGAGTCTCTTCCTCCTGGGCTGGTGCCTGATCTGCTGTGCATTTTCAGCACCACACTTTTTGACTCTGATCTCCATCACCTGCAGTCCTGAATTTCTCCATCACTGAGGGCTGTCGCTCTGCACAGCGGGGGGAGGGGGGTGGTGCGGAGCTAGAGAGAGACAGAGAGAGAGAGAGGTGTAAATTAACCATCTGAAGCTCACTGTATGTGGAGCTGACTGCTCAGTTCTGGAAATTTGCAATTGATGAATACATGTAAAAAAAAGGAAATTACAGTTCAACAAACAGCAATTCAGTCCCAGAGTTAAAGTTTTGGTTCATGGTATGGGCAGCCTGATAACAAATAGTGAATGATTGAGGAACTCCAGGGCACACAGTATTCCAGATGGTATCTTCCAGCTTACGTTAATGCTGGGAGTATTATCAGACAGACTGATGTGATAATGGCATGAGTTGACATGGGGAGGTGGAACATTTTTGCCATCACAGAGACGTGTTTGAGAGGTCAGGGCTAACAACTCAATATTCTGTTGCATTAGAACTATATGCCGGAAAGGAGCGGGTGTTAAAGAGGAGTTGGTGTGGCATTATTAATTAAGGAACAATTACTGCAATAAGGAGGGGCGATACCTTGGAAATGTATTCAAATTAGGTTACAAGGATCGAGTATCAGGGCCAAACGATAACAGACACACTGCTGGGGATATTTTATAAAGACCCAGAAAGACGAAAATGTAGGAGCCAATATATAACCAATTCATTGAGGTGTGAAGGAAAGCAAGACCAGAGATGTTACAGAGATAAGAAAGCAAGGCAGGAGATGTTACAGAAATAGGAAAGCAAGGCTGGAGATGTTACACAGATAGGAAAGCAGGCTCTAAATGTTACAGGGATAGGAAAGCAAGGCTGGAGATGTTACAGAGATAGGAACACAAGGCTGGAGATATTACAGAGATTGGAAAGCAAGCTCTAAATGTTACAGGGAAAGGAAAGCAAGGCTGGAGATGTTACATAGAGATAAAGCAAGAGTGGAGATGTTGCAGAGATAGGAAAGCAAGGCTGGAGATGTTACGGAGAGAGGAAAGCAAGGCTGGATATGTTACAGAGATAGGAAATCAAGGTTGGATATGCTACACAAGTAGTAATGGAATGCTGGAGATGTTACAGAGAGAGGAAAACAAAGTTCTAGATGTTACAGAGATATGAAAGCAAGGCTGGAGATGTTATAGAGAGAGGAAAGCAGGGCTAGAAGTGCAACAGAGGTAGGAAAGAAAGGCTGAACATGTTACAGAGAGAGGATAGAAAGGATGGAATTGTTACAGAGAGAGAGAGGAAAGCAAGGCTGTCGATGATACACTCATAGGAAAGTAAGGCTGGATATGTAACAGAGATATGAAAGCAAGGTGCGAGATATTACAGAGATAAGAAAGCAAGACTGACAGTGAGGGAAAAACATACTTGACCTCATCTTCACCACGGCTGCAGAGACATTGATCGATGACCAAATTGGGAACAATGACTACCGCACATAGTATTTCTGGAGACAAAAACCCATTGTGTGTTGTGTGTATGTTTACGTGTGAGTGCACATGTGAGAGATACAACCACCATGCTAAATGGGACAGATTTCGAAGAAATCTAGAATTCAGCGCTGGCCTGTGTGAGGTGATTCGGGTCATTACCAACCACAGAAGAATTGAACTCGAGCACAATTTTCACTGTGACTACCCTGACAATTAGGCATGGGAATAAACACTTGTTCAATGGAGAATACAGGAGGGCTGGCCAAAAGCAGCACCAGCTACACCTCAAAATGAGGTGACATTACCAAACAGGACCACTTACTCACCAAATAGGATAACCAGCTAGTGACAGACAGATATAACCAACAAATCTGACCTAATCTCCACAATCCTGTCACATGGTGTCAATCAAACAACTCACTGGAGGAGGAAGATCCCCACATATCACCTTCCTCAATGATGGAAGAACCCAACACAACAATAGAAAAGCCAGGGCTGAAACGACCACAACAATGTTCAGACAGAAGTATCGACAGGTGGATCTATTTTAGTCTCCTCCAGGTGGCAGTCTCAGCTAATTCGATTCACTGTGTGTGGTAATTCCAAAGGGCTGGAGGGATGGGGAATGCAAAGTCTGTGTGCCCTGATAACATTCCATTCAAGCTGTTCCTGCTGGGATACAGCACTGGCATCGACCTGTCAATGTTCAAAACTATCCGTGTGTCTCCTGTACTCACACAGACAAACCAGACAATCAATGACTGCCCCATTGCTCTCATTTCTATCATTAATAAAGGGATGGAAGATGTCACCTACAGTGGGATCAAGTAGGACTTCCTCAGCACCAACCTGCTCACTGAAGCTCAGTTTGGGTTCTCATCCCGTAGGCTCATTGAAACCTTGATTTAACGATGTACAAGAGACCACGCAGCTGAATTCGAGAGGTGAGGCAACAGTGATTGCAATTAACATCATCATAAATACATTTGACCAAGTGTCGTATCCATGATTAACGGCAAAAACTGGAGCAAATAGGAATCGTTTGCACTGCCTGAAGTTATATCTGGTACCAAGGAAGTTTGCTGGGGTTGGTGGAGAGCATCTTCTCAGCTTCAGGACAGGTCGTCAGCAGTTCCCCATGGGAGGGGTTTCTGGGTAAGCTTGTAGATCAGAAATGGAATGGTAAGTCACCGTACTACTACAGGATGATAGAGTTGCTCTCGTTAGACAGATACGACTGGGTGGTAGTTTAACTGGACAGTCATCATGCATCAAGCAATGGAGAGGCTGAATAGGACAGCCCTTTTCAGTAACATCCCTCAGTGAAGAATTGAACCCACACTGTTTATGTTTATCTGTGTTACAAACCAGCGCTCCAACTGATTGAGGTAATCAAGTCCTCACTCAGCTCGTTGTGGTAGATATTATAATATTATTCCATTCAGATATGTTGTTTGACACCTCTGGAGCAAGTGGAAGTAGAAACAAGCTTCCTAACGCAGAGAGAGGGACAGCATCAGTGACCTGTAAGAGTGCTCTCTGCCCTAGGCCCAATATTTTTCAGCTGCTTCATAAATGACTGTAAACTCACAAATGGGGATGTTTGCCAATGATTTGACAGTGTTCAACACCATTCGTGATTTACTCAGGTACTGAAGCAGTGTACCAGTACATGGAAATGTACAGGTGTGTGCTTAACAGTGACAATACTATTTCAATTACACATGTGCCAGACAACGATTACCTCTAACAATAGAAAATTGAACCACATCTTCTAACGTTCAATGCCACCACCATAACTGAACACACAACAAGCAATATCGCGGGGATTATCGTTAACCTGAACTGGACTGATCAAATGATTGCATTACCTATTCCTGTGAAGGGCTTATGCTAAAATATTGACTATCCTGTACTTCAGATGCTGCCTGACCTGTTTTGCTTTTCCAGCGCCACTTTTTGACGCATATAAATTCATCGGCTACAAGAATGTGTCAAGTGTTAGAAAGTCTGCAGGAATAACTCACCTCAAAATTTCCAAAGTCCTGTCCCCTATTGCTAAGACACATGTTGAATGTGTGCGTGATTAAATACTTCCATTTGCCTGTGTGAGTGCAGCTTCACCCCTCATCCACTGACGCTCAGTAGCAGCAATACCTGCCATCTACATGGCCCTCTGCGGAAATTTACCAAGACTCCTTACAACGTACCTCTGAACCCCCGACCATCAAGAAGGACAAGGGAAGCAGATACACGGGATCCTCACGATGTTCGCGTTCTGTTCCAAGCCATCTACCATCCTGATTGGGAGGTATATTGCTGTTCCTTCAGTGTCACTGTTTCAAGTTTCCTATCTATCAATAAATGCCGTCCCAATCACATTTCATGAATTAATTAACATTAAAAAAATATTGCCTAGACTTGTTCAATGCTGGACACTGTTTTGGGTTTTGTGAGTTCAGGCTGCTTGGTCCAGGCAGTACCCTGCTTGTTGTGAACAGCTGAAGGGATATGCTGTTTGAAACAATCTGTCAGTCTCTCACAGGCATGGCCTACATACCGAGCATCACACAGACACTAGCATTCTCATCCCATATTACTGAGCACTGAGATAGACAGAAGCAACTGAAAATGACTGGAACAGTTTTAAACACACAGTGATTTTGTTGCCACGAAAATGATTATGAGTGAATAGTAGAAGGGAGAAAGTGAGGAGTGCAGATGCTGGAGATCAGAGTCAAAAAGTGTGGTTCTGAAAAAACAACTCAGACGTTCAGGCAGCATCTGGTGAGCAGGAGAATTGACTATCAGTTAACAATATGAATACAAGGGAAAATAATTTTATATTTTCAAAGTCCTTGTACTTAATAAGATTTTCGTGCTTGGGTGTGGCAACGAGACTCATCTTTTCAATACTACTTAATGTGAGTTTTCATCATATTGTTGTTAAAACAGTGTACTAAATAAGTGGGTGATTTTGTGCTAATTGGACAATCTAAAGGTTGGTATCATGAAAGGATATCGGACCTTCAGTAAAGAGACTTTACGTAATGGCTGTTAACGGTTAGAACAATGCTGCAAACATTTACACAAAGATTTCCAGCTGAAGTCACGCACAAGGACATTGGGCTGGGATCATACTGGTCATCAATGGAGCTGCACAATTCTGTTTGGATACTGACATTGTGGGGCTAACATACACTGGATATGGTTTATGAAGGATTCAATGAAAGATGCCACGTGCTGCAGGAGCCCATCACCTTTATAACACCTTCATTCAGGATCGGGTCCAAGGTGCAGAATTACAGAGTTCAGGGACACAAAAGAAGAGATATACTTGCAAGACATGGCTATTTACAGGTCGTTGTTATAAATATTGAATTGCGTCTGGACCAGCGAAATATGCTCGTCCATTGATCAGTCTGCCCCCCACACATCTCCCTGTTGTTCAGGTATGTCTCTAACCAGTCTATTGTGGGGGACTGTGTGAGGAGCTGCCCAGCTCCAGTTTGGAATCTCTCTGGATGGATTTTGGAGATAGCCAGAGTTTTGGAGGTCGTGTTGAGGCCCAACAACACTGTGTCTGAATTCAAGCTTTTCCTCAAAGTCATTTTCAACAGCATTGCTGCCTGCACGATGGTGTGTTCACTGATCTGAACATGGATTGGCTGTTTACTACAGTCACTGAATTGTGTAATAGTTAAGTGAGCGCTCTGTTGTACAATTATTGTTCACTTCAATTGTTTTCAACTGAAAAACAATGATGTTTGGTTTATTTTAAAAAATGTAAGAAATAAAGTGATATTAACTCTTCATTACAGAAAATGTGAAAGTGACCAAGTATATATTTCCCATGGACTAATCAAGCAACAGTCAGATGTTGTCTGTAAAGCAGGATTCTGTGAACGGGACTATGTCCCAGACACCATCACCACCCACTCGGGTAGATTTTGTCCCAATGACAGGACAAAGCCAGGTTTGGTAAGAAGTCAATATAGGGTGGCACGGTGGCTCAGTGTTTAGCACTGCTGCCTCATAGCATCAGAATCCCAGGTTAGATTCCAGCCTCGGGCAACTGCCTGTATGGAGTCTGCACACTCTCTGTGTGTCTGCGTGGGTTTCCTCCCTTAGTCCAAAGATGTGCAGCTCAGGTGAATTGGCCATGGTAAACTGGGCATAGTGTTCAGTGCACTGTACAGTAACCATCACGGCCTGATATACCTCCCACTGTAAGATAACCAACACAAACCGACATATCTCCCACTGTACAGTAACCGTCACAGTCTGAGATACCACTCACTGCAAAGTAACCATCACGGCCCAACATACCTCCCACTGTACAGTAACAATCACACCACGACATACCTCCTAGTGTACATTAACCGTCATGGCCCGACATACCTCCCACTGTACAGTAACCATCTCGGCCAGACATAGCTCCCACTGTACAGTAACCATCACGGTCCGACATACCTCCGACTGTACAGGAAACATAACGGCCCTACATAACTCCCATTGTACAGTAACCATCGCTGCCCGACATACCTTCCACTGCACAGTTAACATCACGACCCGGCATACCTCCCACTGTACAGGAACCATCACACCGCGACAAAACTCCGCCTGTACAGTAACCATAACGGTCCGACATACCTCCCATTGTACAGTAACAATCACGGCCCCACGTGCCTCCCACTGTACAGTAACCGTCACGGCCCGACATACCTCGCACTGTACATTAACCATCTCTGCATGACATACCTCCCATTGTACAGTAACCATCACGGTCCAAAATAACTCTCACTGCACAGTCACCATCACGGCCCAGCATACCTCGCACTGTACTTTAACCATCACGGCCCGACATACTTCCCACTGTACAGTAACCATAATGGCCCGACATACCTCCCACAGTACAGTAACCATCACGGCCCAAAATACCTCCCACTGCACAGTAACCATCACAGCCCGGCAAACCTCGCACTGTATAGTAACAATCACGGCCCGATACACATCCCGCTGTACAGTATCCATCACGGCCCAAAATACCTCCCACTGCACATTAACCGTGAAGGCCCCACATACCTCCCACTCTACAGTAACCATCACGGCCCGACATACCTCCCCACTGTACAGTAACCATCACGGCCCAACATACATCCCACTGTACAGTTACCATCACGACCCGACATACCTCCCACTGTACAGTAACCATCACGGCCCGGCATATCTCCCACTGTACAGTAACCGTCACGGCCCCGCGCACCTCCCACTGCACAGGAACCATCACACTCCCACACAACTCCCACTGTAGAGTAACCGTCACGTCCTGACACAACTCCCACTGTACAATAACCATCATGGCCCGACATAACTCCAACTGCACAGTAACCATCACGTAACGACAGATCTCCCACTGTACAGTAACCGTCACAGCCCCACATACGTCCCACTGTACAGTAACCATCACGGTCCGTCATACACACCACTGTATAGTAACTGTCATGGGCCGTCATACTCCCCACTGCACAGTAATCACCATGGCTCAAAATACCTCCCACTGTACAGTAACGGTCACGGCCCGACATTCCTCCCACTGTACAGTAAACATCATGGCAGGACATACCTCCCACTGTACCGTAACCATCGCGGCCCGACATACCTCCCACTGTACAGTAACCATCACGGCCCTGCATACCTCCCACTGTACAGTGACCGTCACGTCCCGACATACCTCCCACTCTACAGTAACCATCAATCACGCCATACCTCACACTCTACAGTAAGCATAACGGCCTGACATACCTCCCACTGTACAGTAACCGTAACGGCCCAAAATACCTCCCACTGCACATTAACCGTGAAGGTCCCACATACCTCCCACTCTACAGTAACCATCAATCCCGACATACCTCCCACTGTACAGTAACCATCACGGCCCCACATATGTCCCACTGTCCAGTTACCATCACGACCCGACATAACTCCCACTGTGTAGTAACCAACAAGGCACGACGTACCTCCCACTGTACAGTAACTGTCACAGCCCCGCATACCTCCCACTGCACAGGAACCATCACACTCCCACATAACTCCCACTGTAGAGTAACCGTTACGTCCTGACACAACTCCCACTGTACAGTAAACATCACGGCCCGACATACCTCCAACTGCACAGTAACCATCATGTAACGACAGATCTCCCACTGTACAGTAACGGTCACGGGCCGACATACCTCCCACTGTATAGTAACCAACACGACCCAACATACCTCCCACTGCACAGTAACCGTCACGGCCCCACATACCTCCCACTGTACAGTAACCATCGCTGCCCGACATACCTAGCACTGTACACAAACCATCACGGCCCAAAATACCTCCAACAGCACAGTAACCATCACGGTCTGACATACCTCCCACTGCACAGTAACCATCACGGCCCGACATACCTCCCACTGTACAATCATCATAACGGCCCAACATATGCTCCACTGTACAGTAACCGTCACGGCCCCGCATACCTCCCACTGTACAGTAACCATCAATCCCGACGTACCACCCACTGTATAGTAACCGTCACTGACCGACATACCTCCCACTGCACAGTAAACATCACGGCCCAACATTTCTCCCACTGTACAGTAAACATCACGGCCCAAAATACCTCCCACTGCACATTAACCGTGAAGGCCCCACATACCTCCCACTCTACAGTATCCGTCACGGTCCAAAATACCTCCCACTGTACATTAACCGTGAAGGCCCCACGTAGCTCCCACTGTACAGTAACAATCACGGTCCGACATACATCCCAATGTAAAGTAACCGTCACAGGCCGACATACCTCCCACTGTACAGTAACCGTCACGGCCCGGCATAGCTCCCACTGCACATTAACCGTGAAGGCCCCACATACCTCCCACTGTACAGTAACCATCACGGCCCGACATACTTCCCACTGTACCGTAACCATCACGGCCCGACATACCTCCCACTGTACATTAACCGTCACGGCCCAGCATACCTCCAACTCTACAGTAACCATCAATCCCGACATATCTCCCACTGTATAGTAACCATAACGGCCTGACATACCTTCCACTGTACAGTATCCGTCACAGCCCAAAATACCTCCTACTGTACATTAACTGTGAAGGCCACACATAGCTCCCACTGTACAGTAACAATCACGGCCCGACATACATCCAAATGTACAGTAACCTTCACAGCCCGACATACCTCCCACTGTACATTAACCGTCACGGCCCAGCATACCTCCAACTCTACAGTAACCATCAATCCCGACATACCTCCCACTGTACAGTAACCGTCATGGCCCCGCATACCTCCCACTGCACATTAACCGTGAAGGCCCCACATACCTCCCACTGTACAGTAACCATCACGGCCCGACATACCTCCCACTGTACAGTAACCGTCAAGGCCCTGCATACCTCCCACTGTACAGTGACCGTCACGTCCTGACATACCTCCCACTCTACAGTAACCATCAATCACGCCATACCTCCTAGTGTACAGTAACCATAACGGCCTGACATACCTCCCACTGCACATTAACCGTGAAGGCCCCACATACCTCCCACTCTACATTAACCATCAATCCCGAATTACCTCCCTCTGTACAGTTACCATCACGACCCGACATAACTCCCACTGTGTAGTAACCAACAAGGCCCGGCGTACCTCCCACTGTACAGTAATTGTCACGGCCCCGCATACCTCCAACTGCACAGTAACCATCATGTAACAACAGATCTCCCACTGTACAGTAACCGTCACGGCCCGACATTCCATTCCACTGTGCAGTAACCATTACGGCACGACATACCTCCCACTGTACAGTAACCATCACGGCCCGACATAGCTCCGACTGTACAGTAACGGTCACGGCACAACATACCTCCCACTGTATAGTAACCAACACGGCCCAACATACTTCCCACTGTACAGTAACCGTCAGAGCTCTGCATACCTCCCACTGCACAGTAACCGTCATTGACCCGCATACCTGCCACTGTACAGTAACCATCGCTGCCCGACATACCTACCACTGTACACAAACCATCACAGTCCGACATACCTCCCACTGCACAGTAACCATCACGGTGCGACATACCTCCCACTGTACAATCACCATAACGGCCCAACATATGCTCCACTGTACAGTAACCGTCACGGCCCAGCATACCTCCCACTGCACATTAACCGTGAAGGCCCCGCATGCCTCCCACTGTACAGTAACCATCAATCCCGACGTACCACCCACTGTATAGTAACTGTCACTGACCGACATACCTCCCACTGCACAGTAACCATCACGGCCCAACATTTCTCCCACTGTACAGTAAACATCACGGCCCAAAATACCTCCCACTGCACATTAACCGTGAAGGTCCCACATACCTCCCACTCTACAGTATCCGTCACGTTACAAAATACCTCCCACTGTACATTAACCGTGAAGGCCCCACATAGCTCCCACTGTACAGTAACAATCACGGTCCGACATACATCACAATGTAAAGTAACCGTCACAGGCCGACATACCTCCCACTGTACAGTAACCGTCACGGCCCCGCATACCTCCCACTGCACATTAACCGTGAAGGCCCCACATACCACCCACTGTACAGTAACCATCACAGCCCGACATACCTCCTACTGTACAGTAACCGTCACGGCCCTAAATACCTCCCACTGTACAGTAAACATCATGGCCCCGCATACCTCCCATTGCACATTAACCGTGACGGCCCCACATACCTCCCACTGTACAGTAACCATCACGGCCCGACATACATCCCACGGTACAGTAACCATCATGCCCCGACATGCCTCCCACTGTACAGTAACCGTCACGGCCCAGCATACCTCCCACTGTACAGTGACCGTCACGTCCCGACATACCTCCCACTCTACAGTAACCATCCATCACGACATACCTCCCACTGTACAGTAGCCATAACGGCCTGACATACCTCCCACTGTACAGTAACCGTTACGGCCCAAAATACCTCCCACTGCACATTAAACGTGAAGGTCCCACATACCTCCCACTCTACAGTAACCATCACGGCCCAAAATACCTCCCACTGTACATTAACCGTGAAGGCACAGGAACCATCACACTCCCATATAACTCCCACTGTAGAGTAGCCATCACGTCCTGACACAACTTCCATTGTACAGGAACCATCACGGCCCGACATACCTCCAACTGCACAGTAACCATCATGTAACGACAGATCTCCCACTGTACAGTAACCGTCACGGCCCGACATTCCATTCCACTGTGCAGTAACCATTACGGCCCGTCATACCTCCCACTGTACAGTAACCATCACGGCCCAAAATATGTCCCACTGTACAGTAACCATCACGGCCCGACATACCTCCCACTGTACAGTAACCATAACGGCCTGACATACCTCCTACTGTACAGTAACCGTCACGGCCCTAAATACCTCCCACTGCACATTAACCGTGAAGGCCCCACATACCTCCCACTCTACAGTAACCATCAATCCCGACATACCTCCCACTGTACAGTTACCATCACGACCCGACATAACTCCCACTGTGTAGTAACCAACAAGGCCCGGCGTACCTCCCACTGTACAGTACCCGTCACGGCCCCGCATACCTCCAACTGCACAGTAACCATCATGTAACGACAGATCTCCCACTGTACAGTAACCGTCACGGTCCGACATTCCATTCCACTGTGCAGTAACCATTACGGAACGACATACCTCCCACTGTAAAGTAACCATCACGGCCCAACATACGTCCCACTGTACAGTAACCATCACGGCCCCGCATACCTCCCATTGCACATTAACCGTGAAGGTCCCACATACCTCCCACTCTACAGTAACCATCAGGCCCAACATACCTCCCACTGTATAGTAACCAACACGGCCCAAAATACCTCCCACTGTACAGTACCCGCCAGAGCCCTGCATACCTCCCACTGCACAGTAACCGTCACGGCCCCACATACCTGCCACTGTACAGTAACCATCGCTGCCCGACATACCTACAACTGTACACAAACCATCAAGGTCCGACATACCTCCCACTGCACAGTAACCATCACAGCGCGCCATATCTCCCACTGTACAATCACCATAACGGTCCAACATATGCTCCACTGTACAGTAACCGTCACAGCCCAAAATACCTCCCACTGCACATTAACCGTGAAGGTCCCACATACCTCCCACTCTACAGTAACCATCAATCCCGACATACCTCCCACTGTACAGTAACCATCACGGCCCAACATACATCCCACTCTACAGTAACCATCACGGCCCGGCGTACCTCCCACTGTACAGTAAACTTCACGGCCCCGCATACCTCCCACTGCACAGGAACCATCACACACCCACATAAATCCCACGGTAGAGTAACCGTCACGTCCTGACGCAACTCCACTGTACAGTAACCATCACGGCCTGGCATACCTCCAACTGCACAGTTACCATCACGTAACGACAGATTTCCCACTGTGCAGTAACCGTCATGGCCCGACATACCTCCCACTGTGCAGTAACTATTATGGCCCGACATACCTCCCACTGTACAGTAACGGTCACGACCTGACATACCTCCCACTGTCTAGTAACCAACACGGCTCAAATTACCTCCCACTGCACAGTAACCATCACTGCCCGTCAAACACCCCACTGTACAGTAACCATCACGGCCCGGCATACCTCGCACTGTACAGTAACCATCACAGCCCGACATACTTCCCACTGTACAGTAACCATAATGGCTCGACATACCTCCCACTGTACAGTAACCGTCACGGCCCGAAATACCCTCCATTGAACAGTAATCATCGCTGCCCGACACACCTCCCATTGTACAGTAACCATCTCGGCCCAAAATACGTCCCACTGCACAGTAACCATCAAAGCCCGGCATACCTCGCACTGTACAGTAACAATCACTGCCCGAAATACCTCCCACTGTACAGCAAACATCACGGCCCGTCAAACACCCCACTGTACAGTAACCATCACGGCCTGGCGTGCCTCCCACTGTACAGTAACCGTCACACACCCACATAAATCCCACGGTAGAGTAACCATCACGTCCTGACGCAACTCCCACTGTGCAGTAACCATTATGGCCCGACATACCTCCCACTGTACAGTAACCATCGCGATCCCGACACACCTCCCATTGTACAGTTACCATCACGGCCCGACATACATCCCACTGTACAGTAACCATCATGGCCCGGCATACCTCCCACTGTACAGTAACCGTCACCGTCCGGCATACCTCCCAGTGTACAGTAGCCATCACGGCCCGACATACCTCCCACTACACAGTAACCGTCGCGGCCCAAAATACCTCCCACAGCACATTAACCTTGAAGGCCCCACATACGTCCAACTGTACAGTAACCATAACGGCCTGACATACGTCCCACTGTACAATAACCATCAATCCCGACATACCTCCCACTGTACTTTGACCATCACGACCCAACATACATCCCACTGCACAGTTACCATCACGACCCGACATACCTCCCACTGTGTAGTAACCATCACGTAACGACAGATCTCCCACTGTACAGTAACCATCAATCAGGACATACCTCCCACTGTACAGTAACCATAACGGCCTGACATACCTCCCACTGTACAGTAACCGTCACGGCCCAAAATACCTCCCACTGCACATTAACCTTGAAGGCCCCACATACCTCCCACTCTACAGTAACCATCAATCCCGACATACCTCCCACTGTACTTTGACCATCACGACCCAACATACATCCCACTGTACAGTTACCATCACGACCCGACATACCTCCCACTGTGTAGTAACCATCACGGCCCAATATACCTCCCACTGTCCAGTAACCATAACGGCCCGGCGTACCTCCCACTGTGCAGTAACCGTCATGTCCCCGCATACCTCCCACTGCACAGGAACCACCACACTCCCACATAACTCCCACGGTAGAGTAACCGTCACGTCCTGACACAACTCCCACTGTACAGTAACCATCACGTCCCGACATACCTCCAACTGCACAGTAACCATCACGTAACGACAGATCACCCACTGTACAGTAACCGTCACGGCCCGACATACCTCCCACTGTACAGTAACTATCACGGCACGTCATACCTCCCACTGTAGAGTCACCATCACACCTCGACATACCTCCCACTCTACAGTAACCTTCATGGCTCGACATACCTCCCACTATATATATTGACTATCACAGCCCGACATACCCCCCCACTGTAAAGTAACCATCTCATCACGGCATAACTCCCACTGTACAGTCACCTTCACGTCCCGAAATACCGCCTATTTGTACAGTAACCATCACAGCCAGACATACCTCCCACTGTACAGTAACTATCATGGCGTGACATACATCTCTCTGCACAGTAAATATCACGGCCAGACATACCTCCCACTGTACATTAACCATCACTGCCCAACATAACTCCCAGTGCACAGTAACCTTCATACCCCGACATACCTCCCACTGTACAGTAACCATCACACATCGATATACATCCCACTGTACAGTAACCATCAAGGCTCGACAAACCTCCCACTAAACAGTAACCTTCATACCCCGACATACCTCCCACTGTACAGTAACCATAACAACCTAGCATACATCCCACTGTACACTAACTATCATGTCCCGACATACCTCCCACTGCACCGTAACCATCACGGAACAACATTCCTCCCACTGTACAGTAAACATCACGGCCTGACACACCTCCAACTGTATAGTAACCATCACGGCCCAACATACCTCCCACTAAACAGTAACCTTCATACCCCGACATACCTCCCACTGTACAGTAACCATAACAACCTAGCATACATCCCACTGTACACTAACTATCATGTCCCGACATACCTCCCACTGTACAGTAACTACCATGGACCGACATACCTCCCACTGTACAGTAACTACAGCAACCTGGCATATCTCCCACTGTACAGTAACCATCACGGCCCGACATACCACTCACTGAATAATAGCCATCACACATCGACATACGTCCCACTGTACAGAAACCTTCGAGGCCCGCCATACCTCCCACTCCACAGTAACCATCACGGCCCGACCTATCTCCCACTGTAGAGTAACCTCCATACCCCGACATACCTCCAACTGTACAGTAACCATCACACACTGACATATGTCCCAATGAACAGTAACCACCAAGGCCCAACATGCCTCCCACTGTACAGTAACCGTCACGGCTCGTCATAGCTCACACTGCAAAGTAACCATCACGACCGACATACCTCCCACTGTACAGTAACCATCACGGCCCGACATACCTCCCACTGCACAGGAACCATCACGGCCCAACGTACCTCCCACTGTAGCGTGACCATCTCGGCCCGGCATATATCCCACTGTACAGTAACTATCACAGCCCAACATACTCCCACTGTACAGTAACCATCACATCCCGACTTATTTCCCACTGTACAGTAACCATCACATCCCAACTTACGTCCCACTGTACAGTAACCATCACACCCCGACATACGTCCCACTGTACTGTAACCATCACACCCCGACATACCTCCCACTGCACAGTAACCATCACGGCCCAACATACATCCCACTGTGCCGTTGCCATCACACCCCGACATTACTCCCACTGTGCAGTAACTGTAACAACCTGGCATACCTCCTACTGTACAGTAACCATCACACACCGATATACCTCCGACTGTACAGTAATAATCACGGACCGACATGCCTCCCACTGTACATTAACCATCACGGCCCGAAATACCTCACACTGTACAGTAACCATCATGGCCCGACATACCTCCCACTGTGCAATAACCATCATGGCCCGACATACTTTCGACTGTACAGTAACCACCATGGCACAACATACCTCCCACTGTACGGTGACCATCACAGCCCGACATACCCCCCACTGTACAGTAACCATCACAGCGCGACATACCCCCCCACTGTACAGTAACCATCACAGCTCGACTTACTTCCCACTGTACAGTAACCATCACACAGCAACGTACCGCCCGCTGTACAGTAACCGTCACGTCCCGACATACCTCTCACTGTACAGTCATCATCACGTCCCGACATACCTCACACTGTACAGTGACCATCACGGCCGACATGCCTCCACTGTACAGTAACTATCATTTCCCGACATACACCCCACTGTACACTAACAATCTCAGCCCGACATAACTCCCACTGTACAGTCACCTTCACGTCCCGACATACCTCCCTCTGTACAGTAACTGTCACGGCGTGACATACTTCCCACTGTACAGTTACCTTCAGACCCCGACATAACTTCCATTGTACAGCAACTATCACACCCCGACATACCTCTCACTGTACAGCAACCATCACAGCTCGACTTACTTCCCACTGTACAGTAACCATCACACAGCAACGTACCGCCCGCTGTACAGTAACCGTCACGTCCCGACATACCTCACACTTTACAGTAACCATCACACAGCGACATCCCTCCCACTGTACAGGAACCACCACAGCACGACATATCTCCCACTGCACAGTAACCATCACGGCCCAACATGCGTCCCACTGTGCTGTAACCATCATACCCCGACATACCTCCCACTGTAGAGTAACTATAACAACCTGGCATACCTCGCATTGTACAGTAACTAACATGGCCCGACACACCTCCCACTGTACAGTAACTATCACGGCCTGACATACATCCCACTGCACAGTCACCATTAAACCCCGACATGCCTCCCACTGTACAGTAAACATCAGTGCCCGACATACCTCTTACTGTGCAGTAACAATCACGGCCCGAAATACCTCCCACTGTACAGTAAACCTCATACACCGACATACCTCCCACTGTACAATAACCATCACACACCGACATACGTCCCACTGTACAGTAAACTTCGAGGTCCGCCATATCTCCCACTGCACAGTAACCATCATGGCCCGACATACCTCTCACTGTACAGTAGCCTTCATACCCCGACATACCTCCCACTGTACAGTAACCATCACACCCTAACGTATCTCCCACTGTACAGTAACCGTCACGACCCGACATACATCACACTGTACAGAAACTATCACGGCCCGACATACCTTCCACTGTACAGTGACCATTACGGCCCTACGTACCTCCCACTGTACAGTAACCATCACAGCGCAACATTCCTCCCACTCTACAGTAACCATCACGGCCTGACATTCCTCCCACAGTACAGTAACCATCCCGGCCTGACATATCTCCCACTGTACAGTTACCATCACGGCCCGATATAACTCTCACTGTACATTAACCATCACGGCCCAACATACGTCCCAGTGTATAGTGACCTTCACACCCCGACATACCTCCCACTCTACAGTAACCATCACACGCTGACATACCTCCCACTATACAGGAACCATCACAGCCCAACATAAGTCCCACTGCACAGTAACCATCACGGCCGAACATACCTCCCACTGTGCCGTAGCCATCACACGCCAACACACCTTCCACTGTACAGTAACCATCAAGGCCCGACATACCCCCCACTGCACAGAAACCATTACAGCCTCACATACCTTTCAATATACAGTAACTATCATGGCCCTAAATACCACTCACAGTACAGTGACCATCAATGCCCGACATACCCCCCACTGTACAGTAACCATCACACCACAACGTAACTCCCACGGTACAGTAAACCTCATACACCGACATACCTCCCACTGTACAATAACCATCACATACCGACATACGTCCCACTGTACAGTAAACTTCGAGGCCCGCCATACCTCCCACTGCACAGTAACCATCACGGCCCGACATACCTCTCACTGTACAGTAACCACCACACACCGATATACGTCCCACTGTACAGTAACCATCATGGCCTGCTATACCTCTCACTGTGCAGTAACTATCACGCCCCGACATACCTCCCACGGTACAGTAAACGTCATACACCGACATACCTCCCACTGTACAATCACCATCACACACCGACATACGTCCCACTGTACAGTAAACTTCGAGGCCCGCCATACCTCCCACTGCTCAGTAACCATCACGGCCCGACATACCTCTCACTGTACAGTAGCCTTCATACCCCAACATATCACCCAAATACATTAACCATCACACACCGATATACGTCCCACTGTACAGTAACCATCACAGCGCGACATACTTCCCACTGTACAGTAACCATCACGGCCCGACATGCCTCCAACTGTACTGTCACCATCACGGACCAAAATACCTCACACTGTTCAGTAAGCATCACGGCCTGACATACCTCCCATTGTACAGTAACCTTCATACCCCGACATACCTCCCACTGTACAGTAACCAACACACACCGATATTTGTCCCAATGTACAGTAACCATCAAGCCCTGCCATACATCCCACTGTACAGTTACGATCACGAACCAAAATGCCTCCCACTGTACAGTCACCATCACGGCCCGAAATACCTCACACTGTACAGTAACCATCACAGCCCGACCTACCTCGGACTGTGCCGTAACCATCACGGCCTGACATACCTCCCACTGTACACTAACCATCACGAACCAACATACCTCCCACTGCACAGTAACCATCACGGCCCGACCTACCTCCCATTGTACAGTAAACTTCACACCCCGACATACTTCCCACTGTACAGTAACCATCACACCATGACATTCCTCCCACTGTACAGTAACCTTCATACCCCCGACATACCTCCCACTGTACAGTAACCAACACACACCGATATTTGTCCCAATGTACAGTAACCATCAAGCCCTGCCATACATCCCACTGTACAGTTACGATCACGAACCGAAATGCCTCCCACTGTACAGTCACCATCACGGCCCGAAATACCTCACACTGTACAGTAACCATCACAGCCCGACCTACCTCGGACTGTGCCGTAACCATCACGGCCTGACATACCTCCCACTGTACACTAACCATCACGAACCAACATACCTCCCACTGCACAGTAACCATCACGGCCCGACCTACCTCCCATTGTACAGTAAACTTCACACCCCGACATACTTCCCACTGTACGGTAACCATCACACCATGACATTCCTCCCACTGTACAGTAACCTTCATACCCCCGACATACCTCCCACTGTACAGTAACCAACACACACCGATATTTGTCCCAATGTACAGTAACCATCAAGCCCTGCCATACATCCCACTGTACAGTTACGATCACGAACCGAAATGCCTCCCACTGTACAGTCACCATCACGGCCCGAAATACCTCACACTGTACAGTAACCATCACAGCCCGACCTACCTCGGACTGTGCCGTAACCATCACGGCCTGACATACCTCCCACTGTACGCTAACCATCACGAACCAACATACCTCCCACTGCACAGTAACCATCACGGCCCGACCTACCTCCCATTGTACAGTAAACTTCACACCCCGACATACTTCCCACTGTACAGTAACCATCACACCATGACATACCTCCCACTGTACAGGAACCATCAATGCACGACATACCTCCTACTGTTCGCTAACCATCACGGCCCGACCTACCTCCCACTATACAGTAACCATCACAGCCCAACATACCTCCCACTGTACAGGAACCATCACAGCCCGATATACCTCCCACTGTACATTAACCATCACACACCTACATACCTCCCACTGTACGGTTATCGTCACGGCCCGACATACATCCCACTGTAGAGGAACCATCACAGGCCAACATACCTCCCACTGTACAGTAACCATCACACCCAATGTACATCCCACAGTACAGTAACCGTCATGGCACAACATACCTCCTACTGTACAGTAACTATCACGGCCCGACATACCTCCCAATGTTCAGTAACCATCACAGCGCAACATTCCTCCCACTGTACAGTAACTATCACAGACCAACAAACTCCCACTGTACAGTAAACATCACGGCCTGACACACCTCCCACTGCATAGTAACCATCACGGCCCGACATACCTCCCACTGTACAGTAACCATCACACCCTAACGTACCTCCCACTGTACAGTAACCGTCACGTCCCGACGTACCTCACACTGTACAGAAGCTATCACGGCCCGACATACCTTCCACTGTACAGTGACCGTTACGGCCCTACGTACCTCCCACTGTACAGTAACCATCACAGCGCAACATTCCTCCCACTGTACAGTAACCATCACGTCCTGACATTCCTCCCACTGTACAGTAACCATCCCAGCCTGACATACCTCCCACTGTACAGTTACCATCACGGCCCGATATACCTCCCACTGTACATTAACCATCACGGCCCAACTTACCTCCCAGTGTATAGTGACCTTCACACCCCGACATACCTCCCACTGTACAGTAACCACCACACACCGATATACGTCCCACTGTACAGTAACCATCATGGCCTGCTATACCTCTCACTATGCAGTAACTATCACGCCCCGACATACCTCCCACGGTACAGTAACGTCATACACCGACATACCTCCCACTGTACAATAACCATCACACACCGACATACATCCCACTGTACAGTAAACTTCGAGGCCCGCCATACCTCCCACTGCTCAGTAACCATCACGGCCCGACATACCTCTCACTGTACAGTAGCCTTCATACCCCAACATATCACCCAAATACATTAACCATCACACACCGATATACGTCCCACTGTACAGTAACCATCGCAGCGCGACATACTTCCCACTGTACAGTAGCTATCACGGCCCGACATGCCTCCAACTGTACTGTCACCATCACGGACCGAAATACCTCACACTGTTCAGTAAGCATCACGGCCTGACATACCTCCCACTGTACAGTAACCTTCATACCCTGACATACCGCCCACTGTACAGTAACCAACACACACCGATATTTGTCCCAATGTACAGTAACCATCAAGCCCTGCCATACATCCCACTGTACAGTAACCATCACGAACCAAAATGCCTCCCACTGTACAGTCACCATCATGGCCCGAAATACCTCACACTGTACAGTAACAATCACAGCCCGAGTTACCTCCCACTGTGCTGTAACCATCACGGCCTGACATACCTCCCACTGTACGCTAACCATCACGAACCAACATACCTCCCACTGTACAGTAACCATCACGGCCCGACCTGCCTCCCATTGTACAGTAAACTTCACACCCCGACATACTTCCCACTGTACAGTAACCATCACACCATGACATACCTCCCACTGTACAGGAACAATCAATGCACGACATACGTCCCACTGTTCGCCACCCATCACGGCCCGACCTACCTCCCACTGTACAGTAACCATCACAGCCCAACATACCTCCCACTGTACAGGAACCATCACACCCGAACGTACCTCCCACTGTACAGTAACCGTCACGTCCCGACATACCTCACAATGTACAGAAACTATCACGGCCCGACATACCTTCCACTCTACAGTGACCTTTACGGCCCTACGTACCTCCCACTGTACAGTAACCATCACAGCGCAACATTCCTCCCACTGTACAGTTACCATCACGGCCCGGTATACCTCCCACTGTACAGGAACAATCAATGCACGACATACGTCCCACTGTTCGCCACCCATCACGGCCCGACCTACCTCCCACTGTACAGTAACCATCACAGCCCAACATACCTCCCACTGTACAGGAACCATCACAGCCCGACATACCTCCCACTGTACATTAACCATCACACCCCTACATACCTCCCACAGTACAGTTATCGTCACGGCCCGACATACATCCCACTGTACAGGAACCATCACAGGCCAACATACCTCCCACTGTACAGTAACCATCACACCCAATGTATATCCCACTGTACAGTAACCATCATGGCACAACATACCTCCTACTGTACAGTAACTATCACGGCCTGACATACCTCCCAATGTTCAGTAACCATCACAGCACAACATTCCTCCCACTGTACAGTAACTATCACAGACCAACAAACTCCCACTGTACAGTAAACATCACGGCCTGACACACCTCCCACTGTATAGTAACCATCACGGCCCGACATACCTCCCACTGTACAGTAACCATCACACCCTAACGTACCTCCCACTGTACAGTAACCGTCACGTCCCGACGTACCTCACACTGTACAGAAGCTATCACGGCCCGACATACCTTCCACTGTACAGTGACCGTTACGGCCCTACGTACCTCCCACTGTACAGTAACCATCACAGCGCAACATTCCTCCCACTGTACAGTAACCATCACGTCCTGACATTCCTCCCACTGTACAGTAACCATCCCAGCCTGACATACCTCCCACTGTACAGTTACCATCACGGCCCAATATACCTCCCACTGTACATTAACCATCACGGCCCAACTTACCTCCCAGTGTATAGTGACCTTCACACCCCGACATACCTCCCACTGTACAGGAACAATCAATGCACGACATACGTCCCACTGTTCGCCACCCATCACGGCCCGACCTACCTCCCACTGTACAGTAACCATCACAACCTAACGTACCTCCCACTGTACAGTAACCGTCACGTCCCGACATACCTCACACTGTACAGAAACTATCACGGCCGGACATACCTTCCACTGTACAGTGACCATTACGGCCCTACGTACCTCCCACTGTACAGTAACCATCACAGCGCAACATTCCTCCCACTGTACAGGTACCATCACGGCCCGATATACCTCCCACTGTAAATTAACCATCACGGCCCAACATACCTCCCAGTGTATAGTGACCTTCACACCCGGACATACCTCCCACTGTACAGTAGCCATCACACCCCGACATAACTCCCACTGCACTGTAACCATCACGGCCGAACATACCTCCCACTGTGCTGTTGCCATCACACCCCAACACACCTTCCACTGTACAGTAACCATCAAGGCCCGACATACCCCCCACTGCACAGAAACCATCACAGCCTGACATACCTTTCAATGTACAGTAACTATCATGGCCCTAAATACCTCTCACAGTACAGTGACCATCAATGCCCGACATACCTCCCACTGTACAGTAACCATCACACCCCAACGTACTTCCCACTGTACAGTAAACGTCACGTCCTGACATACCTCACACTGTACATTAACTATCACGGCCCGACATACCTTCCACTGTACCGTGACCATCTCGGCCCGGCATACTTCCCACTGTACAGTACCTATCGCAGCCCAACATATTCCCACTGTACAGTAAACATCACGGCCTGACACACCTCCCACTGTATAGTAACCATCTCGGCCTGACATACTTCCCACTGTACAGTAACCATCACACCCTGACATACCTCCCACTATACAGGAGCCATCACAGCCCGACAGACCTCCTACTGCACCGTAACCATCACCTCCGAACATACCTCCCACTGCGCCATAGCCATCACACCCCGACACACCTTCCACTATACCGTAACCATCAAGGCCCGACATACCCCCCACTGTACAGTAACCATCACAGCCTGACATACCTCCAAATGTACAGTAACTATCATGGCCCTAAATACCTCACACTGTACAGTAACCACCATGGCCCGACATGCCTCCCACTCTGCAGTTACCATCACGGACCAACATACCTCACAATGTACAGAAACTATCACGGCCCGACATACCTTCCACTCTACAGTGACCTTTACGGCCCTACGTACCTCCCACTGTACAGTAACCATCACAGCGCAACATTCCTCCCACTGTACAGTTACCATCACGGCCCGGTATACCTCCCACTGTACAGGAACAATCAATGCACGACATACGTCCCACTGTTCGCCACCCATCACGGCCCGACCTACCTCCCACTGTACAGTAACCATCACAGCCCAACATACCTCCCACTGTACAGGAACCATCACAGCCCGACATACCTCCCACTGTACATTAACCATCACACCCCTACATACCTCCCACAGTACAGTTATCGTCACGGCCCGACATACATCCCACTGTACAGGAACCATCACAGGCCAACATACCTCCCACTGTACAGTAACCATCATGGCACAACATACCTCCTACTGTACAGTAACTATCACGGCCTGACATACCTCCCAATGTTCAGTAACCATCACAGCACAACATTCCTCCCACTGTACAGTAACTATCACAGACCAACAAACTCCCACTGTACAGTAAACATCACGGCCTGACACACCTCCCACTGTATAGTAACCATCACGGCCCGACATACCTCCCACTGTACAGTAACCATCACACCCTAACGTACCTCCCACTGTACAGTAACCGTCACGTCCCGACGTACCTCACACTGTACAGAAGCTATCACGGCCCGACATACCTTCCACTGTACAGTGACCGTTACGGCCCTACGTACCTCCCACTGTACAGTAACCATCACAGCGCAACATTCCTCCCACTGTACAGTAACCATCACGTCCTGACATTCCTCCCACTGTACAGTAACCATCCCAGCCTGACATACCTCCCACTGTACAGTTACCATCACGGCCCAATATACCTCCCACTGTACATTAACCATCACGGCCCAACTTACCTCCCAGTGTATAGTGACCTTCACACCCCGACATACCTCCCACTGTACAGGAACAATCAATGCACGACATACGTCCCACTGTTCGCCACCCATCACGGCCCGACCTACCTCCCACTGTACAGTAACCATCACAACCTAACGTACCTCCCACTGTACAGTAACCGTCACGTCCCGACATACCTCACACTGTACAGAAACTATCACGGCCGGACATACCTTCCACTGTACAGTGACCATTACGGCCCTACGTACCTCCCACTGTACAGTAACCATCACAGCGCAACATTCCTCCCACTGTACAGTTACCATCACGGCCCGATATACCTCCCACTGTAAATTAACCATCACGGCCCAACATACCTCCCAGTGTATAGTGACCTTCACACCCGGACATACCTCCCACTGTACAGTAGCCATCACACCCCGACATAACTCCCACTGCACTGTAACCATCACGGCCGAACATACCTCCCACTGTGCTGTTGCCATCACACCCCAACACACCTTCCACTGTACAGTAACCATCAAGGCCCGACATACCCCCCACTGCACAGAAACCATCACAGCCTGACATACCTTTCAATGTACAGTAACTATCATGGCCCTAAATACCTCTCACAGTACAGTGACCATCAATGCCCGACATACCTCCCACTGTACAGTAACCATCACACCCCAACGTACTTCCCACTGTACAGTAAACGTCACGTCCTGACATACCTCACACTGTACATTAACTATCACGGCCCGACATACCTTCCACTGTACCGTGACCATCTCGGCCCGGCATACTTCCCACTGTACAGTACCTATCGCAGCCCAACATATTCCCACTGTACAGTAAACATCACGGCCTGACACACCTCCCACTGTATAGTAACCATCTCGGCCTGACATACTTCCCACTGTACAGTAACCATCACACCCTGACATACCTCCCACTATACAGGAGCCATCACAGCCCGACAGACCTCCTACTGCACCGTAACCATCACCTCCGAACATACCTCCCACTGCGCCATAGCCATCACACCCCGACACACCTTCCACTATACCGTAACCATCAAGGCCCGACATACCCCCCACTGTACAGTAACCATCACAGCCTGACATACCTCCAAATGTACAGTAACTATCATGGCCCTAAATACCTCACACTGTACAGTAACCACCATGGCCCGACATGCCTCCCACTCTGCAGTTACCATCACGGACCAACATACCTCCCAATGCACAGTAACCCCACGGCCCGACAAACTTCCCACTCTACAGTGACTATCAATGCCCGATATACCTCCCACTGTTCAGCAACCGTCAAGGCGCGGCATACTTCCCACTGTAAAGTAACCATCACACACCAACGCACCTCCCACTGTACAGTTATTGTCACAGCCCAACATACATCCCACTGTACAGCAATCAACACAGCCTAACATACCACTCACTGGACCGTAACCTTCTCAGACCGACATAACTCCCACTGTACAGTAACCATCACGGCCCGACCTACCTCCCATTGTACAGTAACCTTCACACCCTGACATACTTCCCACTGTACAGTAACCATCACACCATGACATACCTCACACTGTACAGAAACTATCACAGCGCAACATTCCTCCCACTGTACAGTAACCATCCCAGCCTGACATACCTCCCACTGTACAGTTACCATCACGGCACGATATACCTCCCACTGTACATTAACCATCACGGCCCAACATACCTCCCAGTGTATAGTGACCTTCACACCCCGACATGCCTCCCACTGTACAGTAACCATCACACCCTGACATACCTCCCACTATACAGGAACCATCACAGCCCGACATACCTCCCATTGCACAGTAACCATCACGGCCTAACATACCTCCCACTGTGCCGTAGCCATCAAACCCCGACACACCTTCCACTGTACAGTAACCATCAATGCCCGACATACCCCCCACTGCACAGAAACCATCACAGCCTGACATACCTTTCAATGTACAGTAACTATCATGGCCCTAAATACCTCTCACAGTACAGTGAACATCAATGCCCGACATACCTCCCACTGTACAGTAACCATCACACCCCAACGTACCTGCCACTGCACAGTAAACGTCACGTCCTGACATACCTCACACTGCACAGTAACTATCACGGCCCGATATACCTTCCACTGTACCGTGACCATCTCAGCCCGGCATACTTCCCACTGTACAGTAACTATCACAGCCCAACATATTCCCACTGTACAGTAAACATCACGGCCTGACACACCTCCCACTGTACAGTAACCATCTCGGCCTGACATACTTCCCACTGCACAGTGACCATCAATGCCCGACATACCTCCCACTTTACAGTAACCATCACGGCCTGACATACTTCCCCCTGTACAGTCGCCACCACGGCACGACATACCTCCCACTGTTCAGTAACCGTCAAGGCGCGGCATTTTCCCACTGTACAGTAACCATCACACACCGATGTACCTCATACTGTACAGTTATCGTCACAGCCCGACATACATCCCACTGTACAGTAATCAACAAAGCCTAACATACCACTCACTGGACCGTAACCTTCTCAGACCGAGATAACTCCCACAGTACAGTAACCATCACGGCGCGACATACCTCCCACTGTAAAATCACCATAACAGCCCAACATATGCTCCACTGTACAGTAACCGTCACAGCCCAAAACGCCTCCCACTGCACACTAACCGTGAAGGTCCCACATACCTCCCACTCTACAGTAACCATCAATCCCAACTGCACAGTTACCATCATGTAACGACAGATCTCCTACTGTACAGTAACCGTCATGGCCCGACATACCTCCCACTGTGCAGTAACTATTATGGCCCGACATACCTCCCACTGTACAGTAACGGTCACGGCCTGACATACTTCCCACTGTATAGTAACCAACACGGCTCAAATTACCTCCCACTGCAAAGTAACCATCACTGCCCGTCAAACACCCCACTGTACAGTAACCATCACGGCCCAGCATACCTCGCACTTTACAGTAACCATCACGGCCCGACATGCTTCCCACTGTACAGTAACCATAATGGCCCGACATACCTCCCACTGTCCAGTAACCGTCACGGCCCGAAATACCCTCCATTGAACAGTAATCATCGCAGCCCGACACACCTCCCATTGTACAGTAACCATCACAGCCCAAAATACCTCCCACTGCACAGTAACCATCACAGCCCGTCATACCTCGCACTGTACAGTAACCATCACGGCCCGTCAAACATCCCACTGTACAGTAACCATCACGGCCCGGCGTACCTCCCACTGTACAGTAACCGTCACGGCCCCGCATGCCTCCCACTGCACAGGAACCATCACACACCCACATAAATCCCACGGCCCTCACAATGCTGCACACTCAATGCGCAGAAATCTATCACGTTCCTACAGATCTCCCACTGTACAGTAACCGTCATGGCCCGACATACCTCCCACTGTGCAGTAACTATTATGGCCCGACATACCTCCCACTGTACAGTAACGGTCACGGCCTGACATACTTCCCACTGTATAGTAACCAACACGGCTCAAATTACCTCCCACTGCAAAGTAACCATCACTGCCCGTCAAACACCCCACTGTACAGTAACCATCACGGCCCGGCATACCTCGCACTTTACAGTAACCATCACGGCCCGACATACTTCCCACTGTACAGTAACCATAATGGCCCGACATACCTCCCACTGTACAGTAACCGTCACGGCCCGAAATACCCTCCATTGAACAGTAATCATCGCAGCCCGACACACCTCCCATTGTACAGTAACCATCACAGCCCAAAATACCTCCCACTGCACAGTAACCATCACAGCCCGGCATACCTCGCACTGTACAGTAACCATCACGGCCCGTCAAACATCCCACTGTACAGTAACCATCACGGCCCGGCGTACCTCCCACGGTCCAGTAACCGTCACGGCCCCGCATGCCTCCCACTGCACAGGAACCATCACACACCCACATAAATCCCACGGCCCTCACAATGCTGCACTCTCAATGTGCAGAAATCTATCACGTTCCGACATAGCTCCCACTGTACAGTAACCGTCACGTACCGACATACCTCTCAATGTGCAGAAATCATCACGGCCCGACTCACCTCCCACTGTAGAGTAACCTTCACGTCCTGACACAACTCCCACTGTGCAGTAACCGTCACGGACCGACATAACTCCCAATGTGCAGTAATCAACACGGGCCGACATACCTCCCACTGTACAGTAACCTTCACGGCCCGACATACTTCCCACTGTACAGTAACCATAACGGCCCGACATACATCCCACTGCACAGTAACTATAACGGCCCGGCATACCTCCCACTGTGCAGTAACCATAACGTCCTGACATACCTCCCACTGTACAGTATTCGTCACGGCCCAAAATACCTCCCACTGTACAGTAACCGTCACGTCCCAACATACCTTCCACTGTAGAGTAAAAATCACAGCTCAACATACCTCCCACTGTACAGTGACCATCACAGCCCGACAAACCTCCCACTCTACAGTAACCATCACGGCCCAACATACCTCCCAGAGTACAGTAACCATAACGACCCGAAATACCTCCCACAGTAAAGTAACCGTCACGGCCCAGCATACATCCTACTGTTGAGTAACCATCACGGCCCGACATACCTCCCACTGTGTAGTAACCATCACGTCCCAACATACGTACCACTGTACAGTAACCGTCACGTACTGAGACATCTCCCACTGTAAGTAACCATCACGTTCCGACCTACCTCCCACTGTAGAGTAACCGTCACGTTCTGACAAAACTCCCACTGTACAGTAACCATCACGGCTCAACATACCTCCCAATGTACAGTAACCGTCACGACCGACATACTTCCCAATGTACAGTAACGACCACGGCCCGACATACCTCCCACTCTACAGTAACCATAATGGCCCGACATACCTCCCAGTGAACAGTAACCATCACGGCTCAACATACTTCCCACTGTACAGTAACCGACGGCCCGACATACCTCCATTTGTACAGTAACCGTCACGACCCAAAATACCTCCCACTGCACAGTAACCGTCACGGCCCGACATTCCTCCCACTGTACAGTAACCATCACACCCCCACATACATCCCACTGTACAGTAACCATCCCGGTCCGACATACCTCTCACTGTACAGTAATAACCACGGCCCGACATACCTCCAACTCTACAGTACCCATAACGGCCCGACCTATCTCCCACTGAACAGTAACCTTCACGGCCCGACATACTTCCCACTGTACAGTAACCATAACGGCCCGACATACATCCCACTGCACAGTAACTATAACGGCCCGGCATACCTCCCACTGTACAGTAACCATAATGTCCTGACATACCTCCCACTGTACAGTATTCGTCACGGCCCAAAATACCTCCCACTGCACATTAACCGTGAAGGCCCCACATAGCTCCCACTGTACAGTAAACATAATGGCCCGACATACCTCCCACTGTACAGTAACTGTCACGTCCCAACATACCTTCCACTGTAGAGTAAAAATCACAGCCCAACATACCTCCCACTGTACAGTGACCATCACAGCCCGACAAACCTCCCACTCTACAGTAACCATCACGGCCCGACATACCTTCCACTGTACAGTAACCATCACGGCCCGAATTACCTCCCACTGTACAGTAACTATCACGGCAGAACATACCTCCCACTGTACAGTAACCATCACGGATCAACATACCTCCCACTATGCAGTAACCATCACAGCCCAACATACCTCCCACTGTACAGTAACCATCACGGATCAACATACCTCCCACTGTATAGTAACCATCACGGCCCAACATACCTCCCACTATGCAGTAACCATCACAGCCCAACATACCTCCCACTGTACAGTAACCATCACGGCCCGAGATACCTCCCACTGTATAGTAACCACCACGGTAGAACATACCTCCCACTGTACAGTAACCATCACGGATCAACATACCTCCCAGTGTACAGTAACCATCACGGCCCGACATACCTCCAGCTGCACAGTAACCATCACGTTCCGACATACCTCCCACTGTACAGTAACGACCAATCCCCACATACCTCACACTGCACAGTAACCATCACGGCCCGACATACCTTCCACTGTACAGTAACCACCACGGCCCGACATACCTCCCACTGTACAGTAACCATCACGGCAGAGCATACCTCCCACTGTACAGTAACCATCACGGTCCAAGATTCCTCCCACTGTACAGTAACCATCACGGCCCGACATACCTCCAACTGCAGAGTAAACATCATGTTCCGACATACCTCCCACTGTAGAGTAAACGTCACGTCCTGACACAACTCCCACGGAACAGTAACCATAACGACCCGACATACCTCCCACTGTACAGTTATTGTCCCACATACCTCCCACTGTAGAGTAACCATCAAGTCCTGACAAACTCCCACTGTACAGTAACCATCGCAGCCCGACATACTTCCCACTGTACAGTAACCATCACGGCCCGAGATACCTCCCACTGTATAGTAACCATCACGGCAGAACATACCTCCCACTGTACAGTACCATCACGGCACGGCGTACCACCCACTGTACAGTACCCTTCACGGCCCTGCATACCTCCCACTGCACAGTAACCATCACACTCCCACATACCTCCCACTGTAGAGTAACCGTCACGGACCTACATACTTCCCGCTGTACAGTAACCATCATGGCCCAACATATCTCCTACTGTACAGTAACCGTCACGGCCTCGCATACCTCCCACTGCAGAGTAAATATCACAATCAGACATAACGCCCACTGCACAGTAGGCGTCACGTTCTGACATGCCTCCCACAGTACAGTAACCATCATGGCCCCACATACCTCCAACTGCACTGTAACCATCACGTTCCGACATACCTCCCACAGTACTGTAACCGTCTCGGACCGACATACCTCCCACTGTGCATTAACCATCACGGCCCGACATACCTCCCACTGTACAGTAACCATCACGGACCAACATACCTCCCACTGTATAGTAAGCATCATGACCCAACATACATCCCACTGTACAGTAACCATCACGGACCAACATACCTCCCACTGTATAGTAACCATCATGACCCAACATACTTCCCACTATACAGTAACCATCACGGCCCAACATACGTCCCACTGTTCAGTAACCATAACGGCCAACAATAACTCCCAATGTACAGTAACCGTCACGTCCCGTCATACCCCCACTGTACAGTAACCGTCTCGGCCCGTCATACTTCCCACTGTACATTAACCATCACGGCCCAACATATCTCCCACTGTACAGTAACGATCACGTCCCAACATATCTCCCACTGTACAGTAACCGTCACGTCCTGACATACCTCCCACTGTACAGTAACAATCACAGCCCGTCATACCCCCGATTGTACAGTAACTGTCACGGACCACCATACGTCCCACTGTACAGGAACCATCACCGCCCAAAATACCTCCCACTGCAGAGCAATCATGGCAGTCCGACATACCACCCACTGCACAGTAACCGTCATGTCCTGAAACAATTTCCACTGTACAGTAACCATCACGGCCCGACATACCTCCAGCTGCACAGTAACCAAAACGGCCCGGAATAGCTCCCACTGTACAGTAACCATCACGGCCCAACATACCTCCCACTGCAGAGTAAACATCACAGTCCGACATACCACCCAATGTACAATAACTATCATGGTGCGACATACCTCCCACTGTACAGTCACCTTCACGTCCCGAAATACCTCCTATTTGTACATTAACCATCACGGCCAGACATACCTCCCACTGTACAGTAAACATCACGTCCCGACATACCTCACACTGTACAGTAACCATCACGGCACAACATACCTCCTACTGTACCGTAAACATCACGGTCTGACATACTTCCCACTGTACAATGACCATCACACACCGATATACGTTCCACTGTACAGTAACCATTGCTGCCCGAAATACCTCACACTGTACAGTAACCATCACGGCCCGACATACCTTCCACTGTACAGTAACCATCATGGCCCAACATACCTCAGACTGTACAGGAGCCATCACAGCCCAACATACCTCACAATGTACCCTGACCATCATGGCCCGGCATACGTCCCACTTTACAGTAACCATCACAGCCCAACATACACCCACTGTACAGTAAACATCACGGACTGATACACCTCCCACTATGTAGTAAACTTCACGGCCCGACATACCTCCCACTGTACAGTAACCATCACAACGCGACATACGTCCCACTGTACAGTAACCATCACACCCCAACGTACCTCCCACTGTACAGTAACTATCATGGCCCGACATATCTCCCACTGTTCAGTAACCATCACAGCGCAACATTCCTCCCACTGTACAGTAATCATCACGGCCTGACACACCTCCCACTGTATAGTAACCATCACGGCCCGACATACCTCCCACTGTACAGTAACCATCACGGCCTGACATTCCTCCCACTGTACAGTAACCATCCCGACCTGACATACATCCCACTGTACAGTAACCATCACACCCTGACATACCACCCACTATACAGGAACCATCACAGCGCGACATACCTCCCACTGCACAGTAACCATCACCTCCGAACATACCTCCCACTGTGCCGTAGCCATCACACCCCGACACACCTTCCACTGTACAGTAACAATCAAGGCCCGACATACCCCCCACTGTACAGTAACCATCACAGCCTGACATACCTTTCAATGTACAGTAACTATCATGGCCCTAAATAGCTCCCACTGTACAGTAACTATCAGGACCCGACATACCTCCCACTGTACAGTCACCATCATGGCCCGACATTCCTCCCACTGTACAGTAACTATCATAGCCCGACATACCACCCTCTGTACAGTAACAATCACGGCACGGCACACCTCCCACTGTACAGTAACCTTCACACTCCGACATACCTCCCACTATACAGTAATTGTCATAGCCCGACATACCTCCCACTGTACAGCATCCATCACACCCCGACATACCTCCCACTGTACAGTAATCATCACATCCCGACATACCTCCCACTGTACAGGAACCATCATACCTTGACATACGTCCCACTGTACAGGAACCATCACAGGCCAACATACCTCCCACTGCACAGTAAACATCACGGCCCGACATACCGCCCACTGTACAGTAACCGTCACGGCACAACATACCTCCTACTGTACCGTAAACATCACGGTCCGATATACTTCCCACTGTACAATAACCATCACACACCGATATACGTTCCACTGTACAGTAACCATCATGGCACAACATACCTCAGACTGTACAGGAGCCATCCTCGCCCAACATACCTCCCACTGTACCCTGACCATCATGGCCCGGCATACTTCCCACTGTACAGTGACCATCACAGCCCAACATACTCCCACTGTACAGTAAACATCACAGCCTGACACACCTCCCACTATGTAGTAACCTTCACTGCCCGATATACATCCCACTGTACAGAAACCATCACAACCCAACGTACCTCCCACTGTACAGTAACCGTCACATCCCGACATACCTCACACTGTACAGTAACTATCACGGCCCGGCATATCTCCCACTGTTCAGTAACCATCACAGCGCAACATTCCTCCCACTGTACAGTAACTATCACAGACCAACAAACTCCCACTGTACAGTAAACATCACGGCCTGAGACACCTCCCACTGTATAGTAACCATCACGGACCGACATATCTCCCACTGTACAGTAACCATCACACCCTAACGTACCTGCCACTGTACAGTAACCGTCACGTCCCGACATACCTCACACTGTACAGTAACTATCACGGCCCGACATAACTTCCACTGTACAGTGACCATCACAGCACAACATTCCTCCCACTGTACGGTAACCATCACGGCCTGGCCTTCCTCCCACTGTACAGTAAACGTCACGTCCTGACATACCTCACTCTGTACAGTAACTATCACGGCCCGACATACCTTCCACTGTACCGTGACCATCTCGGCCCGGCATACTTCCCACTGTACAGTAACCATCACACCCTGACATACCTCCCACTATACAGGAGCCATCACAGCCCGACATACTCCCACTGTACAGTAAACATCACAGCATGACACACCTCCCACTGTATAGTAACCATCTCGACCCGACATACTTCCCACTGTACAGTAACCATCACACCCTGACATACCTCCCACTATACAGGAGCCATCACAGCCCGACATACCTCCCACTGCACAGTAACCATCAAGGCCCGACATACCCCCCACTGTACAGTAACCATCACAGCCTGACATACCTACCAATGTACAGTAACTATCATGGCCCTAAATACCTCACACTGTACAGTAACCATCACGGCCTGACATACCTCCCACTGTACAGTGGCCATTCATGCCCGACATACCTCCCACTGTACAGTCACCACCATGGCCCGACATACCTCCCACTCTGCAGTTACCATCACGGCCCGACATACCTCCCAATGCACTGTAACCACCACGGCCCGACAAACTTCCCACTCTACAGTGACCATCAATGCTCGACATACCTCCCACTGTACAGTAACCATCATGGCCTGACATACTTCCCCCTGTACAGTCACCATCACGGCACGACATACCTCCCACTGTTCAGCAACCGTCAAGGCGCGGCATACTTCCCACTGTACAGTTACCATCACACACCGACGTACCTCCCACTGTACAGTTATCATCACGGCCCGACATACATCCCACTGTACAGTAATCAACACAGCCTGATATGCCACTCACTGGACCGTAACCTTCTCAGCCCGGCATAACTTCCACAGTACAGTAACCATCACAGACTGACAAATCTCCCACTGTTCAGTAACTACTATGGCCCGACATACCTCCCTTTGAACAGTAACTATCACGGCTCGACATACCTCCCACTGCACAATAACCTACACACCCCGATATACCTCCCACTGTACAGTAACTATCACGACCCGACATTCCACCCATTGTACAGTAACCATCAAGGCCCGACAAACTTCCCACTGTACAGTAACCGTCAAGGTCTGATATACCTCCGACTGTACAGTAACCGTCACAGTGCGACAAACTTCCCACTGTACAGTAACCATCACGCCCCGACGTACGTCCCACTGTACAATAACCGTCACGGCCCGGCTACCTCACACTGTACAGTGACCATCACGGTCGACATACCTCCACAGTACAGTAACTATCATTGCCCGACATACCTCCCACTGCACAGTAACCATCACGGCCTGACATACCTCCCACTATATAGTAAACATCACGGCCAGACATCCATCCCACTGTACAGGAACCATCACGGTACAACATACCTCCTACTGTACCGTAAACATCACGGTCCGACATACTTCCCACTGTACAGTAACCAAAACATCCCGCCGTACCTCCCACTATACAATATTCGTCACAGCCCGACATACCTCCCCGTGCACAGTAACCATCACGGCCCGGCATACCTCCCACTGTACAGTAACCATAGCGGCCTGACATACCTCCCACTGTACAGTAACTATCAGGGCCCGACATACCTCCCACTGTACAGTCACCATCATGGCCCGACATAACTCCCACTGTACAGTAACTATCATGGCCCGACATACCACCCTCTGTACAGTAACAATCACGGCACGGCACACCTCCCACTGTACAGTAACCTTCAAACCCCGACATACCTCCCACTGTACAGTAATTATCATAGCCCGACATAGCTCCCACTGTACAGTAACTATCACGGCCCGACATATCACCCACTGTACAGTAACTATCACCGCCCGACATATCTCCCACTGTACAGTATTCATCACACCCCGACATACCTCCCACTGTACGCGAACCATCATACCTCGACATACCTCCCACTGCACAGTAACCATCACGGCCCGACATACCTCCCACTGTCCAGTAACCATCACGGCACAATATACCTCCTACTGTACCGTAAACATCACAGTCCGACATACTTCCCACTGTACAATAACCACCACACACCGATATATGTTCCACTGCACAGTAACCATCACCGCCCGAAATGCCTCACACTGTACAGCAACCATCACGGCCCGACATACCTCCCACTGTACAGTAACCATCATGGCCCAACATACCTCAGACTGTACAGGAGCCATCACGGCCCAACATACCTCACACTGTACCCTGACCATCATGACCCGGCATACTTCCAACTGTACATTAATCATCACAGCCCATCATCCTCCCACTGTACAGTAAACATCACAGCCTGACACACCTCCCACTATGTAGTAACCTTCACTGCCCTACATACCTCCCACTGTACAATAACCATCACAGCGCGTCATACTTCCCCCCGTACAGTAACCATTACACCCCAACGTAACCTCCCACTGTACAGTAACCGTCACGTCCCGACATACCTCACACAGTACAGTAACTATCATGGCCTGATATACCTCCCACTGTTCAGAAACCATCACAGCACAAAATTCATCCCACTGTACAGTAACTATCACAGCCCAACAAACTCCTACTGTACAGTAAACATCACGGCCTGACACACCTCCCACTATGTAGTAACCTTCACGGCCCTACATATCTGCCACTGTACAATAACCATCACAGCGCGACATACTTCCCCCCGTACAGTAACCATTACACCCCAACGTAACCTCCCACTGTACAGTAACCGTCACGTCCCGACATACCTCACACAGTACAGTAACTATCATAGCCCGACATACGTCTCATGGCCCGACATATCACCCATTGTGCAGTAACTATCACCGCCCGACATATCACCCACTGTACAGTATCCATCACACCCCGACATACCTCCCACTGTACAGTGATCATCACATCCCGACATACCTCCCACTGTACAGGAACCATCATACCTCGACATACATCCCACTGTACAGGAACCATCACAGGCCAACATACCTCCCACTGCACAGTAACCATCACGGCCCGACATACCTCCCACTGTACAGTAACCGTCACGGCACAACATACCTCCTACTGTACCGTAAACATCACGGTCTGACATACTTCCCACTGTACAATAACCATCACACCCCGATATACGTTCCACTGTACAGTTACCATCACTGCCCGAAATACCTCACACTGTACAGCAACCATCACGGCCCGACATACCTCCCACTGTACAGTAACTATAACGGCCCGACATATCTCCCACTGTTCAGTAACCATCACAGCGCAACATTCCTCCCACTGTACAGTAACTATCACAGCCCAACAAACTCCCACTGTACAGTAAACATCACGGCCTGACATACCTCCCACTGTATAGTAACCATCACGGCCCGACATACCTCCCACTGTACAGTAACCATCACGGCCTGACATTCCTCCCACTGTACAGTAACCATCCCGGTCTGACATAACTCCCACTGTACATTAACCATCACGGCCCGATATACCTCCCACTGTGCATTAACCATCACGGCCCTACATACCTCCGAGTGTATAGTGACCTGCACAACCCGACATACCTCCCACTGCACAGTAACCATCACCTCTAAACAAACCTCCCACTGTGCCGTAGCCATCACACCCCGACACACCTTCCACTGTACAGTAACCATCAAGGCCCGACATACCCCCCACGGTACAGTAACTGTCACAGCCTGACATACCTCCCAATGTACAGTAACTATCATGGCCCTAAATACCTCGAACTGTACAGTAACCATAACGGCCTGACATACCTCCCACTGTACAGTAATTATCAGGGCCCGACATACCTCCCACTGTACAGTCACCATCATGGCCCGACATTCCTCCCACTGTACAGTAACTATCATGGCCCGACATACCACCCTCTGTACAGTGACAATCACGGCACGGCACACCTCCCACTGTACAGTAACCATCACACCCTAACGTACCTCCCACTGTACAGTAACCGTCACGTCCCGACATACCTCACACTGTACAGTAACTATCACGGCCCTACGTACCTCCCACTGTACAGTAACCATCACAGCGCAACATTCCTCCCCCTGTACAGTAACCATCACGGCCTGACATTCCTCCCACTGTACAGTAACCATCCCGGCCTGACATACCACCCACTGTACAGTTACCATCACGGCACGATATACCTCCCACTGTGCATTAACCATCACGGCCCGACATACCTCCCAGTGTATAGTGACCTTCACACCCCAACATACATCCCACTGTACAGTAACCATCACACCCTGACATACCTTCCCACTATACAGGAACCATCACAGCCTAACATACCTCCCACTGCACAGTAACCATCACGGCCGATCGTACCACCCACTGTGCCGTAGCCATCACACCCCGACACACCTTCCACTGTACAGTAACTATCAAGGCCCAACATACCTCCCACTGCACAGAAACCATCACTGCCTGACATACCTCTCAATGTACAGTAACTATCATGGCCCTAAATACCTCCCACAGTACAGTGACCATCAATGCCTGACATACCTCCCACTGTACAGTAACCGTCACACCCTGACATACCTCACGCTATACAGGAGCCATCACAGCCCGACATACCTCCCACTGCACAGTAACCATCACCTCCGAACATACCTCCCACTGTGCCGTAGCCATCACACCCCGACACACCTTCCACTGTACAGTAACCATCAAGGCCCGACATACCCCCCACTGTGCAGTAACCATCACGGCCCGACATAGCTCCCAATGCACAGTAGCCATCACGGTCCGACGAACTTCCCACTCTACAGTGACCAACAATGCCCGACATACCTCTCACTGTACAGTCACCATCACGGCACGACATACCTCCCACTGTTCAGTTACCGTCAAGGCACAGCATACTTCCCACTGTACAGTAACCATCACTCACCGACGTACCTCCCACTGTACAGTAACCATCACGGCCTGACATACCTCCCACTATATAGTAACCATCACGGCCCGACAAACCTCCCACTGTACCGTAACCATCATAGAACAACATACCTCCCACTGTACAGTAACCATCACAGCCCAACATACCTCCCACTGTACAGGAACCATCACGGCCCAACATACTCCCACTGTACAGTAACCATCACAGCCCAACATACCTCTCACTGTACAGTAACCATCATGGCCTGACATACCTCCCACTGTATCGTAACCATCATGGACCTACATACCTCCCACTGTACAGTAACCTTCACACCCTGACATACCTCCCACTGTACATTAACCATCACACCCAGACATACCTCCCACTGTACAGTAACCGTCATGGCCCAACATACTTCCCACTGTGCCGTAACCATCACACCCCGACAGTCTTCCCACTATACAGTAGCCATCGTGGCCCGACATACCCCCTACTGTACAGTAACTATCACGGCCCGACATACCTCCCACTGTACAGTAACCATCACGCTCCGACATACCTCCCACTGTACAGTCACCATCATGGCCCGACATACCTCCCACTGTACAGTAACCGTAACGGCTCGCCATACCTCCCACTTTACATTACCCATCACGGCCCGACAAACTTCCCAGTGTACAGTAACCGTCACGGCCTGACATACCTCCCACTGTATAGTCACCATTACGGCCCAACATGCCTCCCACTGTACAGTAACCATCACGGCCCGACATACCTCCCACTGTTCAGTAACCGTCACAGCTCTACATACCTGCCACTGTAGAGTAGCCACCACGGCCCGATATTCTTCCCACTGTATAGTAACCATCATGGTGCGACATACCTCCCATAGTGGGACCTTATTGTTGAAGAGGACAGTATGAAACTGGCTGGTAAACTATAAGAGATACTTGTTGGAAGGAAGATGTGTTGGACATTTTGAAAAAACTTGAAGATAGACAAGTCCCCCGGGCCTGACGGGATATATGCTAGGATTGTGTGGCAAGCAAGAGACGAAATTGTAGAGCCGTTGGCAATGATCTTTTCGTCTTCACTGTCAACGGGGGTTGTTCTAGGGGACTGGAGAGTGGCGAATGTTTTGCCCCCGTTCAAAAGGGAATAGGGATAACCCCGGGAATTAAAGGCCAGTTAGTTTAACTTCGGTTGTAGGCAAACTAATGGATAGGGTACTGTGGGATAGGATGTAAGAGTATCTGGACAGACAGCCAGCACAGATTTGTGAAGGGTAGGTCTTGCCTTGCTAGTTTATTGACTTCTTTGAGGAGGTGACCAAGCATGTGGATGAGGGTTGAGCAGAGGATGTAGTGTACATGAATTTTAGTAAGGCATTTGATATGGTACCCCATGATAGGCTTATGCAGATAGTCAGGAGGCATGGGATAGTGGGAAATTTGGCCAGTTGGATAGAGAACTGGCTAACCGGTCGAAGTCAGAGAGTGGTGGTAGGTGGTAAATATTCATCCTGTAGCCCAGTTACAAATTGAGTTCCGCAGGGATTAGTTCGGGGTCGTCTGCTGTTTGTAATTTTTACTAATGACTCGGAAGAGGGAGTCGAAGGGTGGGTCAGTAAATTTGCAGACGATACGAAGATTAGTGGCGTTGTGGATAGTGAGGAGGGCTGTTGTTTCCTGCAAAGGGTCTTAGATATGATGCAGACCTGGCCTGAGGACTGGCAGATGGAGTTCAACCCCGTCAACTGTGAGATTGTTCATTTTGGAAGACAAATAAGAATGCGGAATGCAGGGTTTACGGTAGTGTTCTTAGTAAAATGGAGGAGCATAGGGATCTTCCAGTCTTTTCGAAAGTTGCCACTCAGGTGGACAGAGCTCGTAAGAAGGCCTATGATGTATTAACATTCATTATCATGAGGATTGAATCCAAGAGTCGTGAGGTGATGTTGCAGCTGTGCAGGACCTTTGTCACGCCACATTTGGAGTACTGTGTGCAGTTCCGATCCCCTCACTTTAGGAAAGATGTGGAAGCGTTGGAGAGGGTGCAGAGAAGATTTACCAGGATGTTGCCTGGAATGGAGAATAGGTTGTATGAGGATAGGTTGAGTGTGCTAGGCCTTTTCTCATTGGAACGGCGAAGGATGAGGGGTGACTTGATAGAGGTTTATAAGATGATCAGGGGAATAGATAGAGTAGATAGTCAGAGACTTTTTCCCCGGGTACAACAGAGTGTTGCAAGGGGACATAAATTTACTGTGTAGGGTGGAAGTTATAGTGCGGGGATGTCAGGGGTAGGTTCTTTACCCAGAGAGTGGTGGAGGAATGGAATGCGCTGCCTGTGGGAGTGGCAGAGTCAGAATCATTGGTGACTTTTAAGTGGTAATTGGATAGGTACATGGATAGGTGCTTACTCTAGGAAAAATGTTCGGTACAACACCGTGGGTGTTAACCCCAAGATTTTGCTGTTCCTCCACACTGTCAAGAATGCTGCCCTTAACCCTGTAAAGGTTTTCTGCAGAATCCTTCAATCTTAAACACTCCCTTCTTGGTATTTTACTCCAGTCCCCACTACACTCTAACTGTGAAACCTCTCCAGTCCCGACAATCCTCCCTAGCTCTGTAACCTTTGTAAGCATGTAGTTGTAGTCGAGTGGTTTCGGCGATGGTTTACAAATCCATTGGGGCTTGCCCACAGGTTCGAGTTCTACCCAACAGAATGTTGGTGTTGAATAGTGCAGGTGTCCGTAGTTGTACTTTTAAGTGCTCTGCGAGAAGGTATTCAATGTACAGGAGATGAGGAAACTGAGTGCATTCCCACAGTGCGCTGCACAAAACATCTCCAGAACACCCGAAAATCAACCCAACCGCCCTGTTGCCAAACATTTCAAATCCTCCTCCCCCTGATTTTTGTTCACTGAACACACTCGGGCAGTTTTCCACATTATTGGTAGGTGTCAGTGTTCTTGCTGGAATGGAACACATTGGCTAGAGGCGTGGCAGTGTCTGAAGTAAACAGTGTCTCCAGCCATTTCTTGACATTGTGTGTAGTGAATCGAATTGTCTGAATATTGGGGTCAGTGATGCTGGGGCCTACTGAAGGAGGATGAAATACATCATTTGCGCAGATCGCCTGGCAAAAAGTTGTTAAAAATGCAGCAGCTTTATTTTATTCCTGATGTGCTGAGCTCCCCAATAATTGGGGCGTTCATTGTTGGAGAGCAGCAGCCTCCTCCTCCAGTGCTCTCTTTCATTGTCCACTATCTTTTATAACTACATGTGGCAGGATTGCGGGGATAGATCTGAACCATTGATAGTGGGATCACTGAGCTCTGTTCATCACTTGCTGCTTGTGCTGTCGGAATACAAGTCGTCCGTTTTGCAGCTGAAGGCAGTAAGAGTTTCGCCAGGTTGCCCCTCGTCTCTCGGTCGAGCTGGTGCTGCTCCCAGCATATCCTTCGTCACTCATCAATGATCCAGTTACTGTAGAGTGGGAGGTATGTTGGACAATATTAGTTACGGTACAGTGGGAAGTATGTCGGACCGTGACGGTTACTGTACAGACATTTTTGCCAAATTTGACAGTTGTTAAGAAAGTTTGTTAAGGATTGTTAAGAAAGCCAATAATGTGTCAGCTTTTGGTTGCAGGGGGATTGAGTTTAAGAACCGTCAGATTATGCTGCTGCTCGATATACCCTGTGGTTAGAACACAATTGGAATATGGTGTTTAGTTCTGGTTGCCTCGTTACAAGAACGATTGGAAGCTTTAGAGAGCGTGCAGAGGAGATTTATCACGATGCTGCCTGTACTGGAGGGGAGGTTTAATGAAGAAAGGTTGAAGGACCCAGGGCTTTTCACTTTGGAATGAAAAAGGCTGAGAAGTGACTTGATAGATGTGTAAGAGATAGATGCATACATACAGTGGATAGCCCGCGAATATTACCGTTATGAAAATGACTTTAACTAGGAGGCAATTTGTAAGGTAATTGGAGGAAGGTTGAGGGGGTATGTCAGAGGTAGCTTCTTTAGACAGTATGGTGGGTGAGTGGAATGTATTGCCAGTGTTGGTGGTAGAGTCAGATACATTAGGGAAGTTTAAGTAACTTTTGGATAGGCGCATGAAGGATAGCAAAATGAATTTCTAAAAAACAGAGAGCTGTGAACAGTGGAGTTCCACAGGGATCCATGCTGGGACCATTATTACTTGCGATACATACCAATGATTTGGAGGAAGGTATCGGTTACTTGATTAGCAAGTTTGCAGATGACATTATATTTGGTGGAGTAGCTGACAGTAAGGGGGACTGTCAGATAATAGAGTAGAATATAGATAAATTGGAGAGGCGGCCAGAGAGATTGCAGATGGAGATCAATCCGAGAAAATGAGAGGTGATCCATTTCGCAAGATCCAATTGAAAAGTGAACTATACAGTAAATGGAAAAGTCCTTGGGAAAATTGATGTCCAGCAAACTCTGGGTATTCAGGCTCATTTTTCCCTGAAGGTGGCAGCGCAGGTCAGTAAAGTGGTCAAGACAGCATTCGACATGATTCCCTTCATTGGACGGGATATTAAGTACAAGAGTTGGGAGGTCATGTTACAGTTGGAGAGGACTTTGGTTCGGCCACATTTAGATCTTTAAGTACAGTTCTGTCCCCATATTACCAAAACGAGGTACATGCTTTAAAGAGGGTGCAGAGGAGTTTCACCAGGATGTTGCCTGGTATAGAGGGCGCTTGCACTGAGGAGAAATTGAATATTCAGATTATTTTCATTAGAAATATGAAAGTTGATTGGGAACCTGATTGAGGTCTGCAAAATCATGGGATGCAAAGACAAGGTGATAGCAAGAACCTTTTCTCCCCAGATTGTGGAACTCAATTACTAGGGGTCACGAGGTCAAAGTGAGAGGGGGAAGGTTTAGTGCAGATATACATGGAACGTTCTTGATGCAAAGGGTGTTGGTGGTCTGAAACATGTTGTCAGCGGAGAATGTATAGGCGGGAAGTATAGCGTCACTGAAGATGTATCCAGACAGCTGCATGAATGGGCAGGGAGCAAAGGGATACATATCCTCAGAAAATGGGCGAGGGGTTTAGACAGAGGATCGGGATCAGCCCAGGCTGAGGGCTGAAGAGCCTGTTCCCGTGCTGTGATTTACTTTGTTCTTTGAATGGTCTGCAGGTTAGATTGATCATAGAGTAAGATAAAAGATTGGCAAACAACATTAAGGGCTGAAGGTCCTGTACTGTGCTGTACTGTTCTGTGTTCTAAATAGGGAGAGTTACAATGGCAGGAAGACGTTTATGAAAGCTTGAGAGAATGGGACGTAAATGAATAGATACCTTCGGAAAATTTGCTAGGATTGTCAGAGAGAACAGAGACAGTAATGATCTGACCTAGAGTAGACGACCAAGACAGGGAGGGTTGTGACGACTGGAAGTAGTTGCACCGGAGGGAGGACAATAACAAGACGGTACAGAAATGTAGAGGGCGGTTGGGGCGACACGTGTTCATGAAGATGGAGAGGTTGGGAGGGATGGAGCAGTTTACAGGGAGAAGGGTGTTAATAGAATGGAGCGGTTTATACAGTCAGGGAGGATTTTCAGTGAATGGAGCAGATTTCTGAGATAAAGTGGTTTGTATAGACTGGAGGAACAAACAGAGATATGGAGGTTAGTCGTGACTGAAAATGTTTATAGATATAGGAAGGTTTACTTCTGCAGATTATTTAGGTATGGAGGTGTTTGAGTCTGACAGATTTTCCAGAAGGGCAGTAATTTTGGTTGGACAATTTCACAGCTAAGGAAGCATTAGTAACCGCCTCCAGAATGGTCAAAGTGGGAAAAGTTGTAGGGGAGGGTGCCGTTTACACAGGTAGGGGTGTAAGAAGTGGGGACGGTTATGGAGATGAGTAAATGGATGGAGATACAGGAGGCGCTTACATTGATAGGATGAGTGCTGGCGACGGGAGGATTTTACATAGTGAGTATTGTTTGAACTGGATCGAGAGAATCTGGAGTGCTGCAGGGACCTGAGGATTGTCCAGTCTCCACCAAGTGATAGTGTCTTTAGGACTGGAAGAGGTTTCGTAAATATGGAAACATTGAAGGCAATTTGTGCTGCCTTCTTTTTCGTGGACAGGGCCTCATTATCCCTCATCAGTCAGGGATCCCTAAACCTGCCAGGTTTTCCCATCACTCTAACAGGTACACACTGGATTCTTGAGATCAGACTTTTAAAAGCCTCCCATTTGCCAGTCATTCCTTTTCCTTCAAACAGATTCACCCAGTGGATGGGTGCATGATGTGGAGGAGTGGGTGGTTACTGGGATGGACAAAGTTAAAAATCACACAACAACAGCTTACAGTCCAGGAGGTTTATTTGGAAACAATTGGTTTCAGTTTGCTGCTTCATCAGGTGGTTGTGGAGCATAAGGCACAGAATTTATAGCAACATGATTGCAGTGTCATGGAATGTAATACCAAACAAATTTAGTTTAAGTTTTCGTCTTTTAGGATCATCACCTGAGCTTTGAAAACTGGTGCTGTGAGATAAACTTGTGGACCTGCCTGATCAATTTCCATAACAATATCAACACAAAGACAGTTGTGGTCACTTGACCAAAAGTGCTTTCCGACTGACATTTCGGTCACTTACCCGATCTCGTTTTCTGAGGGGAGGTCCAGTGTTGAACCCGCCTGAGTAGAGTGGGGCTCTCTACATCATGATCTCGGAAACTTTCTTGGACACATTTGACAAATTCCATCCATACGGGCCTTTTACACTCTGGGTGGCCCAGTCAATACAGGGGAAGGTAAAGTCTCCAACCAATACGACACTATTATTTCTATAGCTGCCTGTAATCTCTCTTCACATCTACTCCTCTCGTATCCATTGTTTTTTTTTGGGAGTCCAGAACACCATTCAGCAGACTTACCTTCCCCTTTTTGTTTCTAACTTCTCATCCAAAGAACTAATTTCATCACCCATAAAGAGTATCCTCTCTAAGCACTGTTGTTATGTCCACACGTACTTGTCTTTCAGTCACACCTGTACCTTCTGTGTCCTGGAACAGTGAGCTGCCAGTACTGCCCTTCTCTCAGCCATGTTCCTGTTATGACGATAATATCCCAGCCCCCAGAGCTAATCCATGCTCTGAGCTCGTCTGCCTTACCAGTCAGGCCTCGTGCGTTGAAAGAAATGTCCTTTAAACCAAAAGCCATTTCCCTCTCTTGATTGTGCCGTTAGATATCCTGAGTAGGAAACTTGCTCTTGATGGCTAACGTATTTTCCCCTGACTTTTCAATGGTCCCTCTGTTATGAAGAGTTGCAACTTCCTGCCTAACTAATTTATACATTCCGAAGTAACATTACCAAATCTCCCCGCAGTCATGCTGCTGCCCCTCTGGTTCAAGTTCAGCCCATGCCTTTGACGAGGTCACCTCTACTTCAGAAGATATCCCAATGACGTAAGAACTGAAAACCCTTGCCTCTAACCAGCTCCTCAACCATACATCCATCATGCCTATCTTTCTATTTCTTTATTGCTAGTGAGTGGCATTGGGGTAATCTGAAAATCACTACCCTTGGTGTCCTGCTTTTTAACTTCTTACCTAATTCCCGATTTTCATTTCACAGGACCCCATCCCTTTGTCTATCTCTGTCATGTGGACCGATGTGCACAATGACCTCTGGCTGTTCACTCTCCACCTTCAGAATGTTCTGTAACCGCTCAGAGACATCATTCACCCTGGCAGCACACCATCCTGGTTCGGCAGCCACACAATCTCCTGCCTGTCTCCTTCACAACGGAGTCTCCTGTCATTCTTGCTTTCATTAGACAGGATCTGACAGAGACTGGGATGAACTGCCTGCAGTTGGGGCTATATTTGCAAAGTGGGAGTATTTTAAAGTGACGCAGTGAAGATCCATGGCCGGTGTGTTCCTTGAAGAGTGAATGGCAAAGGCAGCAAGCCCAGCGAATACTGATCAAGTGATATCGTGAGTTTGATAAAGAAAATACAGTGCAATAAAAACAGGTGAAGCACTTCACAAGTATAGAGAGTGCAAGGAGGTCCTTAAAAATGAGGGTCAAACAATTATCCTGAAATATCCTTGGCAGATAGTTTTAAGGAAAAGCCGCAAGTTTTTTTTTAACCAGGATAGTTAGAGTCAGAGGAATACTGGGGAACGTGTGAGGCCTGTTGGAAACCAAAGGGACAATCAGTGCAGGGAACCACACAATGTAAGTGAGGTCTTCAATGAATACTTCTTGTCTGTATTCACACAGGAGAAAGATATTGTAGCCGGGGATGTCAGTCGGGATGGTGAGATTATGGAACATGTTAAGATCAATCAGGAGGAGGTATTAAAAAGGTTTCATAGGCATAAAGGTGGATGAATCCCAAGTTTCCAATTAAATGTATCCCAGTCTGCTATGGGAGGAAAGGGAGGAAATTGTTGGGGCCCTGGCAGCTATATTTAATACTTTGTTGGCCACGAGTGAAGTGCCGAATGATTGGAAGATAGCTTACATGGTTTTCGTTTTCAAAAAGGGCAACGGGGATAGGCCAGGTAATTGCAGAGCAGATATTCTGACAGCAGTGGGAGGGAAATGGTTGGAAACCATTCTGAAGGATATAATAAATCAATAGTTGGAAAGCCGGGGATAGATTGGGGATAGTCAGTACGGAGTTGATAGAGGAAGATCCTGTCTGAAGAATTTAGTTGAGTTTTTGAAATGGTGTCTCAAAATATTGTGGAGGACAGTGCAGTTGAAGTGGATTACATGGACTTTAATAAGGCCTTTGACAAGGTCCCATATCGAAAGCTGGTCGAAACGGCGAGAATCCATTGGATCAAAGGTAAGTTGGTAAATTGTATCAGCAATTGATGGAGGGTTGTTTTTGTGTTTGGAAGCTTTGGTCCAGCGGTGTGCCAAAGGGATCTGTGCAGGAACAATTTCTGTTTATTATGTACATTAATGAGTCGGATGTTAGAGCAGAAGGTATCATTATTAGGTTTGCAGATGACATGAAAAGGGCAGATATTGTCCACATTGAGGGGGATGATCTCTGGCTACAGTCTGAAGTTTGAGGACTGAATTTCAAGTGTGTCTTTAAATAGACTGGACAGGCAAGAGCACAGCAGGCAATTAAGGAAAACTCATCAATTAAACTTTTTTTTCCCCAACATAACAGACCTAACAGGTAAGGTAGATGTGCTTGGCGCATGGATGGGAACATGGGACTGAGATACCATAGGGATCACAGAAACACAGCTGAGGGAGGGACAGGATTGACAGCCATAGGTGATGATTTGGAAGCATGGAGCGTGGCGGCGAGGGAAAATCCATTGGTGCAATGACTAATTAGCTTGATGGCCATGTTGCGAATGTCATTTGAAGTGATTCCGTGGGACAGGTGTTACAAGCATTTGGAAAGGCAAGGATTGATTAGGGATAGTCAGCACAGCTTTGTGCATACAAATTACTGTCTCTCAGTCTTAATTGAATTTGTTGAAGAGGTGACCGAGAAGATAAATGAAGGCAGAGCAGTAGACATTGTCTAACCTGACGTCAGCATGGCCTCTGCCGGGATTGAGTGTGGTAGATGAGTTCATAAGGTTAGATCACATGGGATCGGGGAGAGCGAGTCAAATGGACAGAAAGTTGCCTTGAGTGTAGGAGACAGAGGGTGGTGAGACAGGGTTGTTCTTCAGCCTGGAAGCCTATGACCAACGGTAGTCCCACTTTTATGCATCGGTTACATGCGCGATTTGGTTCAGAGTATAGACGTCATTGTCAGTGAGTTCGTGGATACCAAAATTAGTGTTAAACCTGGAATGGAATACAGTTATTCAAGGTTATCTTGAAAAACTGAGCCATTGGGCCAAGGGAGGAAAGGTGGAGTTTAATTCTGGAGTTAGATTTTGTTAAGACACAGTTATTGGTAGGGCCCTGTGAAGTGTTATCAAACAGAGGGAGACCAAGGGGTGCAATTGCAATGTTCCTTGGAAGTAGTATCATAGGTGGGCAGGGTGGCGAAAGCAGCATTTCGCACTACCAGCCCTCATGGACCAGAGCACTGAATACATCAGTTAGGACATCATGATACGGATGTACAAGGCGTTGCTGGTTCTCCAGTTGGAGTTCTGAGTAGAATTCTGATCCTTCACTTCAAATAGCACAAATATTGATAAAGATGTCACTGATGCTGGAGGGCCTGACTTAGAAGGAGAGACTGGATAAGCTGAAAGAAGAAATGGGAGGAATAAGATAGCTTTGGCAGAGAAATATAAGCACAATCCGAACACATTGCAAAGAATAAAGTATAAATTAGTAAGTGGGAAGACAATAGACCCCCTCAAAGTTCAGTAAGCCCATTCATGTGTGGAATCACAGGAGATGGACGAGATCCTCATTGAATATTTCATGTCAGAATGTCCTGTGGACAAAGACTGGGAAACAAAGGGAAAGAGACTGCGATGGCTTGAAAATAGACCCAATAACAGAAGAGATGGTGCTGGAGGTCTTAGAAAACAAAGGGAGAGAAAGCTCGAGGTCCTGAACAAGTGTATCCAAAAACATTGTGGCCAAGTAGTGGCAGGAACGCTAGCAGCGATATTTGTGTCATTATCCATCATGTTTCCATTGGGTGTAGGGGTGACACCTTCTCAACACTCTTCTCACACTCCCCTCTCGCTCTCTCTCTTTCACCCCCCTCTCGACCTCTCCCTTGCCCCCTCCAACAAGCCCATCGCTCACACACTCTCCCGCCCGCTCTCCCTGCACACTCTCGCACTTCTCTCGCTCCCCTTCTCTCGGCCAATCTTCCACGCACCTTTCTCGCGCTCCTCTCTCACACCCATTCACTCACGCACATTCTCTCGCCCCCTCTCTCGCTTCCTCTCTCATCCCCCTCTCTCACCCAGGTTTCTCGTCCTCCACTCTCACCCGGTCTCTTGATCCACTCGCCCCTCTCTCTCTCGCCCCTCTCTCATCATCTCATTTGCCCCTCTCTCGAACCCCTCTCTAGCCCCCCAATCTACTCTCTCGCCCCTCTCTTGCCCCCTCTTGATCTTCTCTTTTGCTCCCTCTCGATCCTGTCTCGCCATTCTCTCTCCCACCCATCTCCACGTCACTTGCCCCTCTTTCGCACCATCACTCTCATCCGCATCCGATCCCTCTCCCCATCTCATGCACCCTCTCGCCCCTCTTGCCCACTCGCTCGACCCCCTCTCTGGCCCCCTCTCTTGCCCCCCTCTCTCGCAAACTCTCACGCCCCCCACTCAAGACCTGCGTGCTAATCCACCTCTATAGCCACCCTCTCTTGAGCCCCTCTCTGGCCCGCCTCTCTGGTCCTGCTCTCTGCCCACGGTCTTTCACCTCATCTCTCTGTCCTCTCTCACCCTCCCCTCTCTCATCCCTCACTCTCGACCCTCTCTCTCGCCCCTCTCTCTGGCCCGCTCTCTCTTCCCTCTCTCTCGCCCCCTCTCTCTTGTCCACCTCCTATCTCTCTACACATCTCTCTCCCCATCACACTACATCTCAAACCCTCTCACCCATTCTCCCGCATCCCTCTCTGCGTGCTTTCTCACACACGTCTCTCACTGCGTCTCTGGCCCCTCTTTCGTCCCCCTCTCTCGCCCACTCTCTTGCCCATTCCCTCGAACCTCTCTTGTCCCACCTCTCTCACGCCCCCTCTCTCTTGCTCTGTCTCTTGCCAACCTCTCTTGCCCCCCTCTCTCACCCTTTTTATCTCCCTCGCAGCCTCTCTCACCCTCCTCTCTCTCACCCACGTCCTATCGATCTCCCATGTCTCTCGTATCATCGTTCACCTCCCCTCCTGAATCCCCCTCACACCCTCTCTGGTCACCTCTCTCTCACCCTCCATCTCTCTCCCCAGTCGCTTGCCCCACTTTCTCGCCACTCTCTCTTTTCTGTCTCTCTTGCTGCGCTCTCGTGCCCCTCTCTCTCACACCACTCTCTTAGCCCACTCTTCCGACATGCTCCCCCTCCCCCTCTCCCGCGAACACACTCGCCCCTCTCTCACCCCCTTTCTCGGCCACATCCTATCTCTTTCCCTGTCTGCACGCAGTACCTCTCGCCCCGTCTCACCCAAACTCCCCAACAACATTGCACACCCACGTCGCCCTGTCTCTTGCCCTCCTCTCTGACCCCCCTCTCTCGCCCCCCGTCTTGCCCCCTCTCGCATCCCCCTCTCTACCCCTGTCTCTCACCCCATCCCCGATTCTCTTGAACCCCTCCCTCGCCTCTTCTCTTGACGCCCTCTCTCGACTTCCTCTCTCACCCCTCTCTCTCGCCCCCTCTCTCGCTCCTTCTCTCACCCGCCTCGAACGCCTGCCCCACCTCTGCGTTCACCCACCTCTCTCCCCGTCCTCTGGCCACCTATCGCCCACTTGCTCGCCTCCCTCTCTCACCCCTCTCTCTCACAAACTCTCCCGATCCTCTCTCTCTCGCATTCTGCCCGCTCTTTCAACCCCCTCTCTTGCCCCCTTCACACTCCTTCTCTACCTATCTCTCTACCCCCTTCTCTCGCTTGCTCTTGTCCATTCTCTCTCGGCCCTCATACTCTCTCTCGCTCCTTTTCTCCCCCTCTCACTCTCGCTCTGTCTCACCCTCTCTCTTGGCCCCTCGTACTCGCACTCACTCTCACCCTCTCTCACTCTCTCGCTCCCTTTCTCTCGTCTCCCCTCTCGCGCACCCCTCTCTCCTCCTTGCCATTCCTCTCTCACTCCTCTCTCACATCATCTCTCTCTCTCTGGTTCTCTCCCTCGACCTCACTCCCTCTCTCTTTCTCTCTCGCCGTCTCTCTCTTCCCTCTCACTCTCTGTCGCCCACTCTCTCTTTCCCTCGACTTCCCCCCTCGCAGCTCTCAGTCTGTCAATCCTTTCTCTCTCTTCCTGTCCCTGTCTCTGTCTCTCGTCCCGTCTCTCTCTCTCACCCCCCTCAACCTCTGGCTCTTTGTCTCTCTCACCTCTTCTCTCTCCCTCACCCACTCTAAGTCTCTCTTGCCCACTCTTCCTCGCCCTCATGCTCTCTCTCTCTCGCCCTAACGCTCTCTCTTGCTCTCTCGGTTCTCTCTCTCTTGCCCACTCTCTCACACCTCTTTTCTCTCTTGCCTTGCTTCTCTCTCAAATACCCTTCTTTCTCTCTCATTTGCCTCTCTCTTGCCCCACTTCTCTCTCGCCCCTCTCTCTTTCCCTCTCTCTCGCCTCTCCTCTCTCCCGCCCTCTCCCTTTCTCTCTCTCTCTCGTCCTCTCCGTCTCAATCCTCTCTCTCTTTTGCCTCATATATCTCAATGTGTCTCCTGCCCCCTCTCTCTCTCCACCCTCTCTCTCCCCTCCTCTATCTCTCGATTTCTTGCCATCTTTCTTGCCTCCTCTATCTCTCACCTCCTGACTCTCTCTCTCTCTCACCTCCCCACTCTCTCGCACTCTCATTGTCTCTGCCTCTCTCTCTCTCCTCCACTATTTCTCTTGCCACTTTCTCTCTCTCTTCGCTCCTCTCTCTATAGGTCTTGCCCACTTCCTCACTCTCACTCTGTCTGTCTCTGTGTCCAACTCTTTCTCGCTGTTTCACTCCCTCTATCTCTCTCTCGCTGCATTGCTCCCTCTCTCACCACCTCCCACGACTCTCTCTTTCTCATTATCCCCTCCCGTACTCTCTCTCTCTCCCTCACCCTATCTCTCCCTTGCCCCTCTATCTCACCCTGATCCTTCACTACCTCTCCATTTTCTCTGACACTCGATCCCCCTCCCTCGGTATCTCTCGATCTGTTTCTCTTTGACTGAATCTCTCTCCCTACTGACCCTCCTTCCCTTCCTCTCTGTCAGAATCTGTTTCCCTGATTCTTCTCTCTTCCACTAACCCAGAGCCTGGGGCGGTTGGTGGTGAGTATGTGTGTCGGGGTGGGTGTGGGTGTGAGAGGGCAAAGAAATGTAGTAGGAGAGGAGGGGGGGAAATGGTATAGAGACAGAATTGCGGGAGGGAGACAGAGACGGCAGGAAAGTGAGAGTGAGCGTGAGGGAGAGAGGGGTCGGTGCAGGTGGAGAAACCGGGGAGAGGTGTGCTTGTGAGAGAGCGAGACGTGGGAGAGTGAAAGGGAGAGGTGGTGAGAAAGAGTGAGAGTGCAAATAGAGAGAGAGAGAGATGTGGAGAAAGATTAGGGGACAGGAAATCGGGAGCCCAGGTTGTAGTGGGGTGACAGAGGGAGTTAAACCTAGCTCCTGAGCTCAGGGCACTGCGCCCTCCCCTTCCCTGAGAACCAGGACTCAGGGCTGAGTCTGTCTCTCTCCAGCTCAGATTCGTCAACACAAAGACGCACAACATCGTTCACTCTGCTGTTCGGCACTTTTTAATGAACATTTTTATTGTTTACAATTTGAAGTGATGGATACAGTCAGGTGGATGGTGCATTTTCTCACTGGCCTCTGAGTTGTGAGAAACATTGAAATGTTTCCCTGTATCCTCCCTGTGGGATAAAGATGGACAAATCAGCGCTACTCTCAGTCTATTATCATAGCGACAGGCTGCTCCATCGCTGAAACACTGAAATGAGAAAAACCCAGATGGATTGATCAATGAGGGGATTTGATTGATGGATGGATTTGGATGAAGGGATATTTCAGCACATTCTTCAGCTGCTGCCTGAACTTAGTCTGGGTCACGGCATAAATCACGGTGTTTGTGCAGCAACTGAGGAGCTGCAGCATGAAGCCCAATTCCTGCACAAAAAAATCGAGATACAAAGACTGATACCCAATATACCACATCCGGAACCATATAGAATACAACATTAATATTGACCATAACAGGGCGAAATTGGCCGAGATCACAAACAGTAAAATGATGGATTTTTTTCGGTTTCTCATTTCTGTGTCAGACTGAGCGCCCCCATTGGTGTGAGCGCGGAGTCTCCTGCGGGCTCTGCTGGTCACTAAAATGTGTCTGACGGTGAGAACATTGAGCAGCAGGATCAGGAGAAATGGGACACACGGAGTAATAATGTACTGGAGGAACTCGATTGCGATCCAGACATTGGATAATAGAACAGGGACTGTTACATCACAAAACCAGGGGAGGTTCTCCAGCCAGTACCGAGCTGTGAACATAAAATACCAGAAGATGTTTTTTAAACAGCGCAGCGCAGTCACAGCTCCCAGAACCACAGCCGCAGTTTTCTCTCTGCAATATTTACTTTTCAGCTTCTGGCAACAAATGACCACAAACCGATCAAAGGTGAAAGTGACGGTGAACCAGACAGAGCAGTCAGTGGCTGCATAAAGCAGGACAGCGTGGATATTACACACGGGGACGGAGTCCTTCAGGAAATTAAACTGTTCTGGATATACAATTGGAATGTGTCTCAGGATCAGGTCGAGGATAATGACCAGGAGATCCGCCGCTGCCATAGCCCCCAGGTAACGTCTGACACATGGAGAAAATCCACAATCTTTATAAAGCAGGAAGTAGATGGTTACTACGTTAACTGTGAGGAAAGAGAACAAACCCATTATCCATCAGCCTGGAGGCAAAGGGACCCGTTTGATCGGGGACCCAGTGAGATTTTCAAATGTGTCCCTGTATTCATGGATTTATTAAAATAATTGGAGCTCGAAGAACAAATGGGAAGGTCGGAATGACTGACAAAAATCTGACATAAAAGATGAAACCCTCCCTCCCCAAACACACAGAGACACTTCCATAAGGACAGATGGTTTCTCAAACATTCCCATACACTCGATCACTCGAAAGCAGATACAGGTCACTCCTTCACAGTTCCTAATACGGAGGGTGGAAACGTTCCTGTCCTGAAGGATTCTCTCCCAGTTTCCTGAAGACAAATGGTGTTTGGGAATTTTTGTATTTTGACCTAAATTGTGGTCGATCCCTGTCGTGAAGAAATGTAAACACAGGGAAAACGTATTCACCCCTTTACCTGCCTGAGGGGCCTTCGGAACAGTGTCTACTTCTCCCTGGAACGGGATCTCTTCAGGGAGAATGTCAGGGACCGAACGTTCTGGGGAATGTTAGTTATAGAATTTCGGGGGCAGAACATTCCAGGGAATGGCGGTTATAGAATGTCGGAGACAGAACGTTCGGTGAAATGTCAGTTATAAAATGTTGGGGACAGAACTTTCCGGGAAATGTCAGTTATAGAATGTTGGGGACAGAACGTTCTGGGGAACTCCTTGACCTGTCCATCACCTTTCCCCACTACCCACCCCACCAACATGATGTACTGTGGCAGGACACACTGTAACATTAATGGAGTGAGAGTCGGAGGGCCCAATCTCAGGAATGGGAACTAAAGCCATTGCCAGATCAGCTGAAATGGTTAGACATACCACATTCTCAATCCACCTCACAGAGCCAGCCCCGACACCATAAACCCAGAGGAGATTTCTGTTCACCTGGAACACGGTGTAGACCCGGCCAGTGTATTGTTCAGTACAACCCAGCAATCTGACCAGAGTGGAACACTGTGCAGATTCATCCATTCCACTGGTCAGTACAATCCAGCAATCTGTCTAGATTCATTCATTGCCCTGGTCAATACAATCCAGCAATCTGTCTAGATTCATTCATTGCCCGGGTTAATGCAAGCCAGCAATCTGTCCAGAGTGGAACACTGCACAGATCAGATCAGGGCATTGATCTATAAACCCAGACTAGATATCTGTCCATCACCGGGAGCTGTGCAGACCACAGCAGTGCATTGACGTATAAACCCGGACTCGATATCTGTCCAGCACCGGGAAGTGTGCAAACCACAGCAATGCATTGATCTATAAACCCGGACTAGACAACTGTTCCACACCAGGAGAAGAGCAGACCACATCAGTGCAGTGATATATAATTCTGGACTAGACATCTTTCCAGCACCGGGAGCTGTACCAGACCACAGCAGGGCAGGAATGTGTGAACCTGAAACCAATAACCATCCAGCATAAGGAGCTACGCAAAACACTTCATTGCATTATCGATAAACCTCAACCAGATAGTCTGACCAGCACAGCGACCCGTGCAGTGATCACCCGTGAATTAATCTGTAAACCAGGAGCAGTTTCCCTCCCAGTATGTAGAACTTTGTTCACCGCCCCACTTCACTGGTCTGTAGCCCAGGAGCAGTCACCGTCCCAACATGTAGGAGAGTGAACACCACCCCATTGCCTTGATCTGTAATCCAGGAGCAGTTACCCTTCCAGCATGTATTACTGTGTACACCACCCCAGTGTTTTGATCAATAAACAAGGAAAAATTACCCTCCCAGTATATAGGACTGTGTACACCACCCCAGTGCATTGACCTTTAAACCAGGAGCAGTTACCCTCCCAGCATGTAGAGAAGTGTACTCTACTCCAGTGCATTGATCTGTAAACCAGGAACAGTTACCCTCCCAGCATGTAGAGCTCTGTACACCACCTCAGTGCATTGATCTGTAAACAAGAAGCAGTTACCGTCCCAGCATGAATGACTATGTACACCACCCCGTAGGGCGGCACGGTGGCACAGGGGTTAGCACTGCTGCCTCACAGCACCAGAGACCTGGGTTCAATTCCCGCCTCAGGCGACTGACTGTGTGGAGTTTGCACGTTCTCCCCGTGTCTGCGTGGGTTTCCTCCGGGAGCTTCGGTTTCCTCCCACAGTTCAAAGATGTGCGGGTCAGGTGAATTGGCCATGCTAAATTGCCCGTAGTGTTAGGTAAGGGGTATGGGTGGGTTGCGCTTCGGCGGGTCGGTGTGGACTTGGTTGGCCGAAGGGCCTGTTTCTACACTGTAAGTAATCTAATCTAATCCATTGGTCTGTAAATCCGGAGCAGTTACCCTCAGAGCATTGTACACCACCCCAGTGCATTGATGTGTAAAACAGCATGTAGAATTGTGTGCACCATCCCAGTGATTGATCATTAACACTGTGCTAGATCCCTGCCCAGTGTGGGGAAAATTCATCCCATTCTTGAAGTAACAGGATGTACAACTCCCATCCATTTACAGGTCCATAATCTCCATTGTACCTGAACAAGGAGGTGCTGTGGGTGTGAACATCACTGCCAGAGAGAGGTGGCTGTGGAATCAGTTTAAATGCCACCACATTGGAGGGGCTTGTGGTATAAACAGAGAGGGGGAGACAGAGACAGTGTCATGGAAGGATGTGTTCCCAGGTGTCAGAGCGCTTAAATATAGACGTAACGATAACATCGTATACATGAGCCAGTCTTCTCTGGATTGATGGCAAAAAAGTTATATTGGTGTGAAGTCAGATGAACATGTGTTCTGTATCTTTGTAACTGGAATTAGTTTCAACAGAATCTATGACTCATTGGGCAGATTCTAACAATAATGTGTCTTTGTTTGATTTTCCTTGAGTGTGACAGAGGCATTATCTGCACGAGGCTGAGCTAGTTTCCTGGTGCTATCTTAAGGAACTCACCACATTAACTACCCACCCCACCCCTTGATGGCCATTTCCTTCAATGCCAGCCCGATTCTCTCATCCATCATAGCTGGAGGTTCTCACCATCGCCCGGGTACCCCTGGATATAGTATGATCCCTGGCACTGGATTCATCTTTAACAAGCCAATGGGCAAATGTTTGAGGTTTCTCCGTTAGGAGCTGCCCTGCACAGTTTACCCCAAGCATGGCAGATATGGGTCAATTGCACCATGGTTTGTCAACAGGAGCACGGAGCTCCTGGTGGATGGTCTAGTACAGAGGTGGACCATTCTCTTCCCAAAGGAGGCCATGCCACTAGATCCACCGAGCAAGGTCTGAGCTCCCCACCCAGCTCACTGCAGTATCTGCGATCTGAAGTAATGTCCAGCAATACAGAACATACATCAGTAACCTTCCCTGATCTGTCAGGATAAGCATGACCGTATTCTCTCTGTTCCCTCACACTCACTGTATATCTGTTATAGCACCAACCCCCAAACATGATTCCTGCTCCACTCTCACAGTTGCACATTCTGTCTTTATCTCTGTCTCTCTGTCTCTGTCTCTCTCTCTCTCTCTCTCTTTCTTTCTCCCTCCCCCTCCCTTCATCCATTTTACCCCACCCCACCCCCACCCCCCCACCACACGAATAACTCTGCATGGGCACAACAAAGTGGACTGACTCCCTCTGGACACCTCACCATGTACCTGTCCCCCATCTACACCAGCACTGCCCGCGGGGCCACCCACTCCCCCCCCTCACTCCCACGATCCCTTTCTCCCTCACTTTCTCCGATTCCAGGAAAACAGTCTGGAATAGGATAGAAAGGGCCAAGCCGCGTGGTGGAGTGCCTGATACCCGTTCCCTCACCCCGCCTCCACCCGCCATGTGGAGAGGACCCTGGTAGGAGCCGGAGAGGACCGGGACGCCTCGTGTGGAGATTCTGAGACATCCACGTCCCAACGACCGAGTAAGGAGCAATCTTCAGTGAAGGGCAATTCTCACTTTAAACCCACTGGCAGCTCCGTTTCCTCCCGGCACAGCTTGGAAGCCATGGCCCTCATGCCATCTCCCTTTTGTGTCGACCTGGTACAAATAGAATCCCCACGGTCTCGGTGGGAAGGAGGGTGAGCTCACAACACATCATCATCACCACCTCCCAGGAAGGGAGCACCGAGACTCCCTCCTACGCCTCCTCCTGTAAACAGCTCAGATACTGAAACTAATCTGCGATAGTGACTGCTCTCCTCACTTGTCCTGACATCTTCAATAATCTGTGCTCATATACATCAAGTGCTCTCTGTTCCTGCACCCACTTTATAATGGCACAGCCTGCTTTAACCTGTCTTTCATTGTCTTTCATACCAAAATGCAACACCTCACACAGCTCTGCACTGATCCCCATCTGCCAAAAACCTGAACGCGAAACCAATGCGTGATTTCCCTGTTAGAGTTCCACACTGTCCTCCATAGATTTTACAATTCTTCCAGGTTCGGTGCCATCTACAAACATTGAGATTGCCATAGCGTCACAGTCCCCATGATACAACTGAAATCCTGACCCACACTCACGTGTGTGACCAAGTGAAATACTTATATATTTCCCACGGACAGAGTCGAATAATGACATGCTGTCACTGGAGCAACAAAAAAAAACATGACACATACGAGACGGAGTAGATGAAATATTGACAAACCACAGAGCAAGAGAAATCCGGATATGTTCCACTTATCTATATTCATCAGATTATAATGTGATGAAGTTGAAAGTGTGTACTGTACCTTTATGAGAGGGTGAATGCTGTTCTGAATTGAGAGCTTACAAGCACCTGTGGCATGAGAGGACGGCAGAACTAGAAACAGTATATTACTCTAGAGCTGGAGTTGGGCAATAAACAGTTAAGCGAAAGGGGGTCCCAGAGTTGTGAATAGTTGATATAAAATGTTCAATTTCAGAATCAAAAAATAACTTGATGTTTTTATTTCAACAGTGGAATTTGGCAGAACTGTCACTCATATTTTAACAGTTTACGAGGCGAATTGAGCATTTCTTTATGTTTAATTTAAATTATCAGATGAACTTTACGCCGTGTCCTAACAATTGCTGTGTGTGTATCGGTGTCTCTCTGTGTGGGGCAGGTCTGGAAGTCTCTGTGGTGCTTAAAGTGATGCAATGCCACCCTCCTCTGGCCTCCACACGCCACTGCACTGGCATTGGCAGAGGGGGGACAACCAACAGAGATTCATTCAGAGAAGGGGAGGGAGAGGATATCTGCTCACTGCACCATCCAAACTGATACCTTATCCATGTACTGATCTAAATGTCCTATAAACGTTGTAACTGTCCTTGCTTGCACTACTTCCTCTGGAAGTTCCTTACACACACAAGCCAGATTCTGTCTAACATATTTACCTCTCATGACTTTTGTAAATCTTTTTCCTCGCACCTTAAAATATCCCTCAGTTTTGAATCCCCAACTCCATGGAAAAGACATCAGACCTTCTGCTTATCTGTACCCTTCATTATTTTATAAACCTCTGTAAAGTTATCCCTTAATCTCATACTCTCCAGTATAAAATGTCCCAATTTTATACTGGAGTCAGTGGGGAGGAGAGGCTAGACAGTAATCAGCGGCCTGGTATCATTTCATGGTTTTAGGAAGAGGGTAGTCACACTTTAGAAGATGGTAATACTGGTTGGTGCCTTGGGGCCTGAAATTATGTTCTTTCTCCATCTCTGGTGTTCAGTAATAAATATCTATTTGAGACCGTTCATAGTGCAGAGTGTGTCTGCAGACCTCTTTCACTAATATTGTAGACGACAGATAATAGCAATTAAAGATGTTCATAGTTAATTTCGATGGCACAGCACGTGGACTCAACATCCTATACTTGAGATAATTGTCTTCCACTTGTTTAACAATACAGAGTGTTTTGAGTCGTTCAGTAATGGTAGCCTGATAATAATAAATCCACACCGAGCAGAAAACTGGCACATAAAATATGATCCAAAATCTTGGTATAGTACTGTAGTGAGTAGTGTCCCTGCCTCTGAGCCAGAGCTCTCGATTTAATTCCAATTCCTGAACTTGTGTGCTAGTGTTTCTCGCTCTATTTTTTAAAGCTCTATTTTAAAGATAAATGTGAGGTGCTGTGTTTCAGATGCAATTCGCTTTGTGAAAATATTCGACATTAACCACAACACAATTCATTCAACCACTGTCGACAAAACACAAAAAATAAGCAGAATAATAGATTGTTTAACTCCTAAACAATAACTGTTCCAATATGGTAACATCCTATAAACACACACTTGTCAAACAAAAAAAAAATCAGGAAACAGATGTTTCTCCAAATATTTCATAATAGGAACCGCATCCCAAAATAATAATTTCACTTGCCGTGTTATGACTCTATGGCATTGTTTCAAATTTTAGCAGAACCAATGACAGAACTTAAATTCAAATGACAACAATTGGAAAGAAACCTCATTTTACAAACAGCAGCTATGAAACATCAGGGTTTCTTTTATTGTTTCACTGATAGCCTTTGGTAAAGAAACCAAGTGTGACAAAGAAATATTGGCTCCGTATTGTCTTGACGTCAGTCAACGGCAATTAGTGATGGATGACAAATGCTGCCCTTGCCAGTGATGCTGCATCTCGTGAAACAACATAATTAAAGGTGAAATAAACCAAGGAACTGTGGTGATAGAGATCTGAAATAAAATTCCCCAGCGTCTGAAAACATTGGAGAATCTCAGCAAGTATAGCAGCCTCTGTCAGGAGAAAAACAGATAAAGTTTCCAATCTAATGACACTATATCACAACTGAAAGCAACTGAAAAGTAATGTTATTTATATCAAAGATGGTAGGATGTGTGAGGGGAAGGTTAGGCGAGTGTGGATGTAGAAATGCCCAGCGAGGAAGAGAGAGAGAGAGAGAGAGAGAGAGAGAGAGAGAGAAATGAAAAGCAAACATAGAAACTGCTGATGATGAACCAGAAGGAAAATAACATTGGAGCTTACTCTAAATTTCCCCTTCTCCCAGATTCCTGAACATCATGTGAATTTAGATGTGTCCCTGTTTACATTGAGTTATACTCCCTCTGTCTTTCTTCTCTGAGTGTAATGATCAACTCCATCGGCAATACTGGTGCCGTCCTTAGAGTTGCTGAGATACAAAGAAACGAAATGTCACATTGTCAACTGATTGTTTGGCGAAATGAACTGTAAGTGTACAGCAGTGCAAAGATGTAACTTTTTTTTCTGCTAAGAACATAAACATTTTCACCACTGATTGGGTGCATCGTGTGTAGGCATTTGATTTGCTCCAGTAATGACAGAGTAAAGAGACGTTCTATGGACGCTTTTGACGGGGTTTGTGTAATCAGCTGCTGCCCTGCTATTCAGGGATACCCAAGAGTATGGTGACCCAATTCTGGACGAGATATGAGCACTGCATTTACAGAGTGTTCTGGGTCGATGGTAAACACGTGGAATCGTGGCTGCACAGAAGAGAAGCTGTGAACACAACGAGGGCCAGGGCACTGGGTGTTCCTACCTGGAATTTCCAGTAGCATTTGTCTGAGCTGGACAAGTTCCAAGCGTAAAATGTGAAACCAGTGTCTTTCAAAAAATGAGGTGGTCACTGAGCTGTGTCCCCTCCTTCTTACTCACATCAGGGACAGGACTGTGCTGACACTCACCACGAAGTGAACTGGATTGATTCTGGAACTTTCCATGCAGAGTGGATGACATATCTATCACCATGAAGTGTATTGGATTGAGTCTGGAACTTTCCAGGCAGGAGTGAGCGACATGTCCGGATGCAGTCCTCTGATATATCACAAGCTGATAGGAGTCACCTGCCTGCTGAGAGGAATACATTGGTTCTGTCTCCACAGAAGAATGTGCAGAAACTAACTTCCTGAAATACTTGGGAACAGGGACCCTGGTGAAAATCATATCATTATTTTCCAAGTGTCTAGTTGTCACATTCCTTATAAAAGGTTACGATGTTTTTTCTCACAGCTGACATTAAGCTATTTAGTTTTCTGTTTGTCCTGTCCGTCCTATTTTAAATGTTTAAGTTTACAAAAGTTGTTTTCCAGTCTGCAGGATCCTTTCCAGAATCTAAACAGCTTCAACGAATAGTCAGTAATTCTTTCACTAGCTCTGTGCGACCTCCTTAATCCTTGCTCTCATCTTCCGCCTACGAACTCTCCAAACGCAAGGGATGAATGCAGATTTCTCCGGCTTCCTCATTTCCCCTCCTCCCACTTATATCAGTCCGAAACCTCGGGCGATGCACCGCCTTCTTGACCTGCAATCTGCTTCCCGACCCCTCCACCCCCACCCCCTCTCTGGCCTATCACACTCACCTTAACCTCCTTCCACCTATCGCATTCCAACGACCCCCCCAACCCCCAGTCCCTCTTCCATATCTTTTGTCTTAGCCTGCTTGGCACACCTTCCTCATTCCTGAAGAAGGGCTTATGCCGGAGACATTGATTCTCCTGCACCTTGGGTGCTGCCTGATCTGCTATGCTTTTCCAGCAACACCATTTTTCAGCTCTGATCTCCAGCATCTGCAGTCCTCACTTTCTCCCTGTTGCAGGGAATGGAGTGTTTACGTTATAAGGACAGTCTCGATGGACAAGGACCTTTTTCACTACAGCTTGGAAAGTTGCGACCTTAACCACCTTATAGAGGTTTATAAAACAATGAGGGGTATACATAATATTGAATGGAAGGTGCCCTTTCCTTCGGATGGTGGATTTCAAGACTGGGGGTTATTTGAAGATGACAGGAGGAAGGTTTACAGAAGACACAGTGTCATAGAGCTACCCAGCTCTACCCAACTTGTCCCTGCCAAACTGATGTCCTACATTAATGTAGTTCCATTTGCCAGCATTTGGCCCATGTCCCCCTAAAAACGTCCCATTCATGTGCCCGACCAGATGCCTTTTAAGTGTTGTAATTTTCCCAGCCTGCGCAACTTCCTCTGGCAGCTTGTTACATACACAGCACCCTCTCATTGAAAACGTTGCCCCTTAGATCCCTAATAAGTTTTCCCTCTGACCTTCAACCTATGTCCTCTAGATTTGGAGCGTGCTAACCCGGGGAAAAGACATTGGCTATTGGCACTATCCATTCCACTTGTGAGTATATAATCCTCTATGATTACTTCTCAGCCGTTGATGATCCAGAGAAAATAACCCTGGCATATTCAGCCCCTCCATAAATCTCAACACATCCAACCCTGGCCATATCTTTGTAAATATTTTCTGAATCCTTTCAGGTTTCACACATCCTTCCTCGAAGAGCGAGACTGTAATTGCCCGATGTATTCAATAGTGACCAAACCAATGTCCTGCACATCCGCAAAACGACCTTCCAATCCTATATTCAATTCACTGTCCAACAACGACAAGCATATCAAACACTTCTTCAATATCCTTTATACCTGCAACGCCACTTTCAAAGTACCATGAACCTGCTCTCCAAGGTCTCTTTGTTTAGCAACACTCCCCAGGGACTGAACATTAAATGTATGAACTAAGCCTTGATTTTCTTTTCCAAAACGTAGCACTTCACATTTATCTAAATTAATCTCCATCTGCAATTCCTCAGCCCATTGGTCCATCTGATCAAGATCCCGTTATAATCTGGGGTAATCATTTTCTCTGTCCTCTGTACCTTCACTTTCGGTATCCAATACGAACTTACTGACGATACATCCTGTGTTCACATCCAAATCATTTATGTAAATGATGAACAGCAGTGGAACCAGCACCAACCTTTATGACACACCACGGGTCACGGGCATAGAGTCTGAAAAAATCCCTTCACCATGACGCTCTGTCTTCTATCTTTGAGCCAGTTCTGTATCCAAATGGCTAGTTCTCTTTGTATTCTCTTTGTATTGCTAACAATTCTTTCATGGGGAACCTTGTTGAAAGCCTTAATGAAGCCAATATAGATCATGTCCACTGCTCTGCCCTCATCAATGCCTTTTGCTACTTCTTCCAAAATAAGTAATGCATTATCAGTCCTTGCCTTTCCATATACATGTAAATCCTGTCGTTAAGATTCTCTCCAACAAGGTGCCCACCACCGATGTCAGGCTCACTTGTCTATTGTTCCCTGGCTTTTCCTTGCCAGTTTGCTTAATAATCACACCACGTTTAGTCAGCCTCATATATTCCAGCACCTCAGCTGTGGCTATTGATGATAAGAACATCTCATCAAGATTTCCAGCAATCGAGCTTCCCACAGAGTTCTTGTGTGTACCTGATCAGTACCTATGAAGTGCATTGTGATTACACATAGATGTGGGTAAAGTTACAACGTTTAAAAGACATTTTAATAAGTACAAGAATAAGTGAAGGTTTGGAAAAATATGTTCCAAGCGCTGGAACGTGGGACTAGTTTAGTTTGTGATTATCGTTAGAATTGAGTGTATGGGCTGATATATCTGTTGTCAAACCTCCTGTATAACTCTATGCTTCCATGTGTGTTTGTATGCATCTGCATATTTCTGTCCGCGTTTGTCGATTTGTGTGTCACTATATGTGTATCTATCTCTTTGTGTATTCTGCATTAGTGTGTGTATCTATGTTTACATCTCTATTTCTGCATCTGTGTGGAATGGGAACTGTTCTGTTTTGGGGTGAATCATTGAATGGTGTTCAAAGCCTCCCTTCCTTCCCTCCCTCTCCCTCTGCCTCTCCCTCTTGTGCTGAAAGTGATACAATGCCATGCTCAGTTGGTGTGTTTTAAGACTTTTCAATCTTTTCTTACATCTAAGATTATTTGTAAAGGTAAATCACTAAACATTGCATTTTATTAGATGTACATGTACATGTGCGTGTGTGTGTGCGTGCGTGTATGTGTTTGTGTGCGTCAATGTGTGTGTGTTCATCTGTGTGTGTATGTGTTTGTATGCCTTTGTGTGCAGCTGTGTGTATATATGTGCGTCTGCGTGTGTATGCATGTCTTTGTGTATCTGTATATGTTAGTGTGTGTCCTTGTTCTGGGTGTGTGTGTGCTTGTATGTCTGTGTACATCTCTGTGTGTGTGCATGTGTGTGGGGAATGTGGGTGTCTGTGTATGGCTGGTTGGTGGTATCCATCTGTGTGTGTGTGTGTGAGTTTGTGTGTGTTCTTGCCTGTGTGTTGGTTTGTATGGGTGTGTTTTCTCTGTGGTGCACGTCAATGAGTATGAACTTCTGTCTGTATGCCCGTGTGTGCATGTCTGTTTGTATATCTTTGTGCCTATATGTGTGTATGTGTCCATGTGTCTGTGTGTTCGTGTGTGTTTTGTGTGCGTCTGCGCCTGTGCTAGGATGTGTCTGTTTGAGTATATATATATATATATATATATATATATATGTTTGTGTGTATCCGCGTTAGCGGATGTGTGCATGTGTGGGGATTGTGGGTGTGTATGTGACTGTTTGAGTATGGCTGCTCGTGTGTGTGCGTGCGTGTGTGTGTGTGTGTGTGTGTGTGTGTTTGTGTATACGCCTGTGTGTGAGCCCATGTGTGCGTGTGTGGAGGGAGAGTGTCGATGTCTTCGTGAGTGGGAAGAGTGGCTGTCTGTGTGTGTTTATGTGTGTATCGTTACGTGTGTCTGTCTGTCTGTGTTTCTGAGTCTGTCTGTGTGTTTGTTTCTGCGTCTGTGTGTGTGCGTGCGTGTGTCTGTCTTGAAAGAGTGTGGTGCTGAAGAAGCGCAACTGTTCAAGCAGCATCCAAAGAGCATAATCCCATGTGGTGCTGGGGGAAATGTAGCTGGTAAGGCGGTGGTGCTGGGGGGAAAGTAGCTGGGAAGGCGATTGTGAAATGAAGGTGGGCTGAAGGTGATAGTTTAGAGTGGAAGGTGGAGTGGATAGGTGGGAACGAAGACTAACAGATTGTACATTTCAAGAAGGAGGGGCCGAGTTGTAGGGTTTGATCTGGAATATGGTGGGGGGAGGGGAAATGACGAAACTGGTGACATCTGTGGCTGTGTGTGTTTTGTGTCTGTGTGTGTGTGTATGTGCGCCTGAATGTGTGCGTCGGTCGGCGTGGTACGTCTCTGTGTGTCTGTTTGTGCACCTGCATGTCTCTCTGCATCTGGGCATGTGTGTGTATCCGGGTGTGGGTGGCTGTGCGTATGTGTGTGTGTATGGGTGGCTGTGTTGAAAGAGTGTAGTGCTGAAAAAGAACAACCGTTCAGGCAGTATCCAAGGGACACTGACGGGGTGGAGTGGCTTTTCACATATTAGCAAGTTGAGGGAAGCAAGGGGTTAGCAGGAAAGTGGAGTTGAGCGCTGTAGTAGATCAACCATGCTCTTATTGAAAGACAGTGCAGGCTTGAGGGTCCTGCTCCCATTTCTTATGTTCTCATGTTATTCTTTTGGAAAGTAACTGATTATTTTCCTGGAAGTGGTGTTGTAAATGTTGCATTCAAGGAGAGCAGAAGATTTTTTTAGTTCACCCTGGGTGGGGTATGGCAGCTGTATTCCCAGCGAATCTGGGTCTCAGCCGCATCTTGAGCGGAAATTATGGGAAGATGGATTGGGGGTGATGGTTCATTTCCTGACCCTGCCTGGATTTTCCAAGTACATTTCCGAAACTACACCTAACCATTCGAGTGGCCTCAATCTGCTCCTGTGTAGCAGGTCCAAAGGCATGAATGGAACATCAGAATGTAGGGCTGAGGGACACCAGTGTACGCGTGTATGTCAGTCGGCATATGTACGTCTCTGTGTATCTGTTTGTGCGTCTGTGTCACTCTGGGTGTGTGTGTGTTTGTGCGGTTGTGTCTGTGTGGGTGAGACGTTTCTCTGAGAATGTGTGAGTGTGCGCGTGTGTGTGTAGCTGTATGTGTGTCTGCGTGAGTGCGTGTCCATCTGTGCATGTATCTGTTTTTGACTGTGTGCGTGTGTGTGTGTGTGTGTGTGTGTGTGTGTGTTCAGAGGATTAAAGGATGAACCCGGACAGAACACCCGGCACTAGCCTCTGTATCGGAAAATGGAACAGGAAACAGAGACCCTTCAGAACCTTCCTTCCTAACATCTGAGAGTTTGTAACAACATTTACAGAACTTTCCCACAGACTGCACAGAAACATCGGGAAAGGGTCGGTCATTCAACACATTGAGCCTTCCCCACTCTAGCTTTTGGCCAAAAATCTCTTCGATTAACGTTCCCAAACACTGTATCCTCTATATTCTTTGAAGTGATTAACTACCTGGATAAAAAAATGAGATAGGAACCTCGGTCCGTCAATTTGATGAAGAAGTCAACAAAAGTATACACATAAGTCTCTTCTCAGAGCAACGGGTTTACATCAATTCCTTTTGAAATGCTAACAGTTATTCTAATTTTCTAACCAATGTGCTCAGTTTTACGTCTATCCACATTGATCTTCACTTGCCACGTATTTGCCCATTCCATCCTTTTGAATTTCTTTACATCCTGATCACCCACTCACATTCTCAATTTGGGGCAATTAGCAGGTTTGTAAAGATTTCATACAATGCCCCTGAAAAAATGTTTGTTATGTTTTCTGAATAGCTGGGGTCCAAATATCAATTCCTGCTAGTCATTGCTTTCCACTCCAAAATATATCGTCCTGTTTATACTAGTACGCTTTTTCCTTTAAACTATCCCATTCTCAACCCATGCCAGTATATTATATCTAACTGTTACACACTGTTATTGGTCAGGACAGACCACGTCAAATCATTTCAAGGAAGCAGCAGAGACCCAACCTTTGCTCATTGACTTAAGAAGGTGTAAGGTGGATATTGCAGGAGTGATGCAGCTGAATGAAACAGAAACAGAAGAGGATAGCAGACAGAATAACTTAACTATCTGAAAAAAACAAAAGAATTATGTCTCAACTCCGGATTCAACCCAGTGAAACTCATCTACACCCCATCCAGTGCTAATACATTCTTTCTCAAGTAAGGTGGCTTAAACTTCATGCAATACTCCAGGTGTGGCCACACCAGCACCCTGTACAGCTGCAAAATAACTTACCTGATTTTAAATTGAATCCCTTCAGCAACGAAAGACAACATGCCATTTGTCTTCCTCAGTACTTGCTGTACCTGCAGACCAACCTTGTGTTATTCATGCACATGGACATCCAGGTCGCTCTGCAGAACAGCATGCTGCAACGTTTTAACACTCAAGTAATAACAAAATGTACTCCTAACAAAATGGACGAATTCACATTTACTGACATTGTATTCCATCTGCCTGACATTTGCTAGGTTCTTGCTGTTCTTGGCCACTTTGCATGTCTTCTGTTTCAACTTGTTAGCCTCGCTTATTGCTTAGGCAACCGATGCAAATTGCCCCTTTTCTTAGAGTCTTTCCTTTTCAATGTTTATACTTTTGGTAAGGACTTTGAAAAATTCCTTGAACATCCTCCACTGCTAGTCAACTCTCACTATAAAGTCTTTGGTTTCAGTCGACTTTAGCCAAGTCCGCCCTCATTCTATTGTAGTCTCCCCTGTTCAAGCACAGGACCCTGGTATTGGATTTTATCTTCACACTCTCCATCTGTATTCTAAATTCAACCAGACTGCGAGTATTCCTTCCAAGTTGATTTCAAACTATGATGTCACTAATTATTCCTGTCTCATTACACAGGACTAGAACTAGCATAGCTTGCTCCTTATTGTACGTGCTTTTATTTTAGAGCTGTCAAACCCAGACATTTCGGATTTCATCTTTGAAAAAGAAACAAGGACGGCATGACCTTGTTCAAGGAGTAGACTGTTTACAACACCAGACTTGGGACTTCATCAAAAAGGTCCTGAATATCCCAATTCACTGCCATAATTTATTTCCTACTTGGGTTCTCAAATATGATTCACCTTTAATAATTTGGCGTTGACTTGATCCATGTTCATTACTTTCAAATTAATTTAATTCTCAAAGTTCCCTGGCAAAGCATTATTTCTTTTAGACTATTGTATTGTCCTGATTGCTACTTTGATGCTAAACAGACTGTAATTCCCTGCTGTCTCCCTGCCTCCTTTGGAAATACTGGGGTTATATTTACTTCTCTCAAATCTGTCAATTCAATCATCAGGAATTTGGAAGACAGTAACCAAAGTCTTCATTATTACCATGGCCACCTCCTTGAGGAATCGTAGATAAAGATTATCAGGCCATGGGGATTTATCAGATTTCAGTCCAAATATTTTCTCCAAAACTGTTGATTTAGTGATTTGATTGCATTTCCTGTTTTCTTTTTCTCTCAGTAGACCTGAAATTGCTTGGAAGTTTTTATTTCTTTCTCTTTCATGAAGGCAGAACTGAAGTAGTTGCTTCATCGTCTGACACTTTGCTGTTCTCTATACGATCGTTTTGGACTATTATCTACAATTATCTTTGACAATATTTCATCTTGATATATTGTACTTTGAGAAGCTTAACGTTTAATGCTTGTTTAATGTACTCTATCGAAACCTATTACTTCCTGACTTAAGCTGTTCAATGATTGAGCTTCCACGGCCATACAATAACAGAAGCATAGCCTGTGTAGCATGAAAATTACAGCTCGATCTATATTATTCCAAATTTACTACTCAGTCCCATAGCCATGAATGGTTTGACACTTCAAGTGCTCGCCAAAATATGTTTTAATGGTTGTGAGTTGACCCGTGATAACTTATCCCTCTTCACCGCCCCCCCCCCCCCCCCCCCACCCGCAGGATGTGCATTCCGGACCACAACATCCTCTGGGTGAAAAACAAACCCAGAATCCTGTCTAAACCTCAAGTCCTTCCCTTTAAACGTGTGCTCTCCTGCTCTTGGCCCTTTACTAAAAGGAACAGCTGCCTCTGTCCATGCAGCTTTCCATGTCCCTCGCAATCTTATCCTTCTAAATCACGTCCCCCTCAGTCTTCTCTGCTCCAAATAAACAATTGTAGCTTATAAAACCTCTTTCCATAGCTGATATGCTCCATCCTTGGGAACATCCTGGTGAATCTCTGTACCCCCTACTGAACAATCACATGCTTCCTGTAATGAGGATACCAGAACCCCAAATAGTATTGCATCTTGGCCTAACCAAAGTGTTACATAGTTCTTGTAATCTATGCCTCGATAAGTAAACGCTATGTCTACTGTTTTCAACGATTTCTTACGTAACCTTTGATCCCGCTCCGCTACATTCACGGATGTGTGGAGAAGCACTTTCTGAGCTTCCAGGTGTGCTGCCATTCATTGTGTACTCTCCTGCCTGACTCCTTCCTCCAAAGTGCATCACCTCATATTTATTAGGGTTACACCCCGTCTGTCATTGATCCACCCACCTGACCATTCCATCTGTATCATCCTGTTACGTAAGAACTTCCTCCTCACTGCTAAACACCCAACCAATAGTTGTGTCAAACACAGACTTACTTATCACGCCGCCACTCCTCCTCCACACTCACACCTACATCATTTATAAATACCACAACTAATAAGGGACACAGCGCTGATCATTGTGGTACATCAGGGGACACCGTTCTCCAGTCACACAAACAGCCTTCTACCACCGACCTATTTTTTGCAAAATTTTCTCAAACAATGATCTGAAACACACTGGCCTATAGTTCCCTGTTCTATCTCTACAACCCTTCCTATAAAGGGTGTTCTCCAGTCCTCGGGCACCTTATCAGTCACCAGATTCTATTTAAAATTTGCATCAGCGCCTTTCATTCCAACAGAGGACTGAGATGTAACTGAGATATAACAGTTCTATATCAGCCAAAACCATCAATTCCTGTTCACATCTTACATCAATCTGTTCAAGGGCCTCCCAGTCCATCTTCTTGAATTCTGTACCTACCTCCTCCTTTTCCCAAGTAAATAGACTTGAAGTTCTCATATAACAATCAATCAGCGTTCTCCAGTTTCACACACAGATTCCCCCCTTGATCTCAGACCAAATCTCCTCAGCAGACCATCTTGCCATCTGAGAGATTAATCAGGAGAATGCCCATTCAATATATGTGATCAGTATATTTTACTTAGATCAAAACATCAAAATTGTACAGGTACAGTCCAGTTACAATATCTCCAACTCTCTGTGTTACTAGTGCAGAATGTCTTTACATCTAGTTGGAGCAAATTACTGCAGAAGCTGAATCTGAAACCAACACATGCGAGAGACCACAGTGAGTCAGACAGCATCGTAAAGAGAGAGCAAGCTGACACTTTGAGTCTAGTTGATCCTTCATTGTCTGTATTCGGATTCAATTTAAATGAAGGCGTTTAAAGGGAGACAGCTCTGAAACCTGTGGCACACCAGCGTACGCCGGTCTGCAGTCACACAAACAGCCTTTTACAACCACCTATGCTCTCCAATACTTTCACTAATACTTACCTTCCCCTGTTTGCATATGTTCCTCCCAATACACTTTGCTTTAATGTTATCTCATAACTTACTGTGTGTGCTGATGAAACCTTCTCCTGAATATCAGACTTTACCACATTCACTGATTCACCATTGTTTATATCTACAAGAAATATCTTCATGAAAATAATTGTAAATTATAACTTCCCTTTCATAAATACAGAACAATTCTCTTGAAATTTGCTATTACTTACTCAGTGTCCAATAGTTTGCAACAGATTTCCTACAGTGATTGAAAACATAGGCCTGTAGTCCTCCACTCTCCCATTTCTTCCCTTCGTAAATCATTTGAATGCATTTATAACCTTCCGAAATGAATACAGACAAATACAGTAGTTCCTACTACAATCAATATGTATATTGCTGTTGTTTTCTATGAAATTTCAGTTTGAATTACATCTAGACTGTCAGAATTATCAATTCGCATCCCAGTTCTGTTTCCAAATGCTACCTCATAACTGTATATGAATGATTTTAGCCTTTAGTTACAAAGGTCCCATGGTATTTCTGGGAGATTTTGTGGATCTTCCTCATTGAAGACAGACGAAATGTTCACTGTTTCGTCTCCTTGTCATTTTTCTGTTCTCTACAATAAATTCTCCTATCCAAACATTCGCTGTGCCACATTTCATCTTGGTTTCATTTTCCTGGCAAGTCTCAACAGACGTTTTTCGCTAGAATTTACAAGTAACAAAGAAAATCACAGCACAGGAGCAGGCCGTCAGCCCTCCAAGCCTGTGTCAATCCAAATCCTCTATCTATACCTGTCGCCTATTTTCTAAGCTTCTGTATCTCTCTGATCCCTGCCCATTCACGTATCTGTCGGGATACATATTAAATGACGCTTTCGTCCTCATCTCCACCACCTCCACTGGCAACGCATCCCAACACCCATAACCCTCTGCGCATATCTCCAATAACCGTTTCCCATTTCATCATGAACTTTTGACCCCTAGTAACTGACTGCCCAACTTTGGCAATATGCTTCTTGCTATCCACCCTGTTTATACCTCTCACGCTTTTGTAAACCTCAATTAATTCCTCCCTCAAACTCGGTCTTTCTTATGAAAATAATCCTAATCTATCAGACCTCTCTTTATATATCGTTCTCTCCATGCTAGGTAACATTCTGGTGGAAATCCTCTGCCCTCTTTCCAAAGCATCCAGAACCTTTCAGTAATGTGGCAACCAGAACTGTCCGGAATACGCTGAATGTGGCCGAACCAAAGTCCTATACTACTGTAATATGGCCTGTCTACTCTTGTACGCAAGAAATTCCAACAGATTCCCTCCTGTGGGTGACGAGTTAACTGGTCTGTGGTTCTCCACATCTTAAATTGTTAGAATGCAGGAAGAAAAATTTGCTGTATGCCTTTTTGAACATTCTATCGACCTGCCACTTTCAGCGAACAATGGACGTGAATACCCAGATCTCTCTGTACATCAATTTTTCCCAGGGCTTTTTCCAGTCACTGCATAATTCATTCTCGAATTGGATCTTCCGAAATGCATCTCCTCACATCTGCCCTTTCTCCACCAAACTCTCCAATCTATCTAAATTCAGCAGTGTTCTCTGACAGTCCCCTCAATTTTATGCTACTCTACCAATCTTAGTGTCACCTGCAAACTTACTAATCAGACCACCAATACTTCCTTCAGATCATATAAGTATATCACAACAGACAGTGGTCCCAGCACGGATCCCTGTGAAATTCCACACAGAACAGTTCTCCATTTTGAGAAACTCCCTTCCATTACTACTCTCTGACTCCTGTTGCCCAGCCAGTTCTCTATGCATCTCGTTAGGACACCCTGGACCCCTGCGACTTCACATTCTCCATCAGTCTATCTCATCTAACCCCTTACTGAAGTCCATGTATATGACATCTACAGCTCTTTCTCCACTATCAACTTTGTCATTCCTCAAATAATTCTATTATGTTTGCTAAGATGTGACCTTCCCTGCACAAATAATGGAATGTCTTGTGTGGAGTCCGACTTGTTTTACCCTGCAGTCATATTGGTTTTATTTCCAAAGCAGGACTTTATAAAATGCCACAGTGATTAGTTGCGTACAAATTGAATGTTGTTTTGAACAACATACAATCTATCCACAAATAAAAATCTGCAAACGCAAATTAGCCCCCATATTTATCGGTGTGTCTGTGCGAGAGGTGCGGAATGTGTGTGTGTGTGTGTGTGTGTAGGCGGGGTGGGGGCGGAGGTGGTGTGCGAGTGAGAGAGAGAGGATGTGTATGTTTGTTTCATTGAGTGTGAGCGAAAGAGGGTGTGTGTATGTTTAAGGTTGAGAATGAGAGCCTGTGCTCAAGATAAGACACAGATAGTTTTGGCAGATCCCTTTCCCCACACACACCCAGTCCGTGATTTCAGAGCTTCCATGCTCTGCAGCCTCTGCTCCATTTGTTGTTCATGCTACATACCCTGATGCTGTAACTACAGTCCCCATGCTCCATCCAGAGTTGGGTCACCAAATCCTCTGGTCTCCCTGAATGTCTGACGTAGCTCACAGCACAACCTCCAGCAAACCAACCCCAGCCCCTCCACTAACTTTTCATGAACAGGAGACAATCAGACATCCCTCCTCTAAAAGTGAGATATCCACTTCGTTATATTTATAATTCAGGGTCCTCCTCGTGTTTCTGACCACGTGATCAGCTGAGAGGGCCAAACACAGGCGTTCAGTAGACGGGCACAGACCGAGATTTAAAGACATGAATCAAAGATGCTGAAACTCCCTATCCAACATGCAGCACAACTTGGGACACACAGGGAAGTGAGCAACAACCCGAAACACAACCCCCTGTTCATGGAGTACCACATGGGACACACCAGCAAGTGAACAACAGCCCAGCACACACACCGCTATCCAACATAGATCACGACGTGGGACACACCAGGAAGTGAACAGCTGCCCTGCACACGTTCCCTTGTCCATGGAATAACATATGGAACACAGCGGGGAGTGAACAATAACCTCACACATACCATTTCTGAACTTCGTGATGCCAGCTTTCGATGCAATACACAACAAAAACCAAGGCCAGAGAAACATACAGATAGACAGAGACATTCACAACAAGATAGAAACGGACAATTAAGATAAAAACAGAGCATGTTGTTGAAATATGAGAAAAATAACATGGGAGTGGGTCTATCTGGAGCAGTGAGACCTTGGCGGCTCAAATCACAAGAATGAGAACATTGAATAAATACATTGCCAGATCAGCTGACAAAATTTGCTCCCCTAAATTCAAAATCTGCCTCACAGAACAAACGCGGAAACTATAAACTGGGACAAGTAGACAACCCAGCATGGCAGACTATCCCGGTGTATTGCTCAGTCGACTGAACTATCTACCCAGCATGGGAATTTGTGCAGACTATGCTAGTGTATTGCTCAGTAAGCTGGACCAGTTGCACAACGCGGCAGGATTGCAAAGAATTTGCTGGTATATTTCTGCTACATTTGCACTATATAACTGACTAACACGGAACAATTTGCCGCTCATACTGCAAGTGACAGTAAATGGGCTCCCACAAATTAATGTCTCTGTATCTTCATGCATCAGTTCAGGGCAAGTGGTTTTATGTGTGCGTGTGTGTGTGGTTCTGGGACTGCGTTAGATCTGAAAATCATTTTCTAAGAGAGAGCACACATGGAGGAAATCAGTTTAAGTGTGACCAACTGTTAGGGTTGGGTATAATGGACAGAGAGGGATAGTTCATGGGCAGCTGTTAATGACGTGCTTGAGAATATTAAAGTAAAGACATTGCCGGACCCAATGGATTAGAGATCAGTACGCACAACAATGATGGAGTTCTGTGTGGTATCAGATATGAGCTGTGGAATATTGACTCAGATTTGTTTCTGCAGGTTTGCAGCTGTGAGTGTCAGCAACAGACAAATGCCATATTTAAGACTGTATTTCACAGCTCATGGTTCAAATAGCAGATGGGATGAGCCAGTGAAGAATATCCTGGAGTTATCACTCGTTGCAATTAGGACTGGTCAGTGTATAGTGTCAGAAATTGGATCCTGGCCAAAGGGATCACCATTGTTGTCATTTGTCTATTTCAGCTTCAAATATTGGCCGAGGATGAGATGGAGTCAGAAGAAGGAAATGCGGTTTGTAACCAGAAGAAAAGATAGTGACCTCAGTGCTTTCAATATTCACATAGCAAGTGCAGTGATACAACGGATTATGGTTCACAGCTGAAACTGAGCAAGTCAACATAGCAACCCATGAGTAACACTGCCAGAAGCAAGGAGGGAGAGAGTGATTTAACAATTTAGTAGTGGTTTGTCAAGTGAATATCTGAATTCAGAGTCTTAGCAGGAACAATAACAGTGGTAAGCAGGCTAGAGTGAATGAAAGAATAGTATTACTGTCAAACATAATTTATAGAATTAACGACTGAACAGAGAGACTTAGCAAGTACACCAACGAAAGCCAGGATTGGAGAATAAAAACATTGTATATTATAAAATGCATATTTTATCAGCCACGATAATGACTTTCAATCATAATATGTAGAAAGAAACCAAACATCCCAGTTTAAACTCCTGTCCATTCTTGGGACATTCCAGTCAAATGTTCTCAGGTTGTGATCTATGACAGTAACATTCCAGTTTAATGTTCTCGGATTCAGATTCATTGTTGAAACATTCCAGACGCTTGTGCTCAGACTCTGATCTCTCCCACCTGTCTCTCTGGAGCTGTTGATTCCTGTTAACACTGTTGGTGATGCTCCCACCATACCGTGGGATAACACATTGAACGGAGCCCACTTATCATTAAAGGATGGAAACCGTCCACTGGGGTAATTGCAACCCATGCAGACTAACATTAACTACAGGCACTGAACAAACAGGTCCAGTTAACCCCTTCCTGACATCACTTTTCATGTCCCAATAAAAGGGAACATTTACTCGGTGTGTGTGGAATGGATTGGCATTGCTTAGGGATGGATCATTAATCTCTCAATCTTCTTATTGTTTCTTCCGTGTATAGGCAGTAGCGCAAGAACATTGCAGGACTGTGTATATTACGTATTATTTATAACAGACAACAGTGGAACAATAACAGACCAGCCGCATAAGATGACTGTTGGGCTAATTTCCAGAGACAATAAACCAGTGTATATGTTTATTGCCCATTGACTTTGTGTAATGTTGCTCCTGGTTTTATGTGCACTGTTGTCAAATTCTTCCATAACCTTGGGACATCATTCAGAGCTTCGAGACTGCTGTGCAGGAACAGGAGGAAGTAATTCTGTCCCCATGACCATGTTACAAAGGGAGAGGGGGAGGCCTCTCAAGTCTGTTACAGAGGGACAGGAGGAGGGCATTCTGCTTCTTGAGCCTGTTATGCAGTATCCATTTGTTGTAAAATACTTATGGAGAAGAATACACTGAATATAAATTTTAAAGTTTTAAGTTTAGTCAGGCCAACTTTGAACGTTTTATGTTGGCACTTTGAAAATCTGCTTCGGAGAAGCTATTGGCAAGAAAGTGGGAGGCCTTCACAAATGAGTTAGATAGTCTAGCGTCAGCATGTTCCTGTCTATGGGCAAGGTAAGGCTGGTAGGTGAAGGGAATGCTGCATGGCGAGCAGAATTGAGGCTCTGTTCACGAAAAGGCGGAAGCATATGATAATACAGACAGTAGGGATCAAGTGAATCCATCGTGGAATACCAGGGATGTAGGCTGATACCCAAGAGGGAAATCAGGAGGGCAAAATGGGGACATAAGATATCTTTCGAAAATATGGTAAGGAATAATCCAAAGAGATTATGCAAATACATTAAGGTCAAAAGAATAACTAGGGAGAGAACAGGACCCCTTAAATATCAGCAACTGACCAATGTGTGAAACTACAGGAGATCGGTAAGATACTAAATAAATATTTTGCATCAGTATTTATCGGAGAGAAGTATATGGAAGGTAGAGAACTTGGGGAAATGAATGCTGATATCTTGAAAATTGTCCATATTACAGAAGATCAGAAGCTGTATATTTTAAAATGCATTAAGGTGGATAACTCCCTCTGACCTTTTAAGTAACTCTTGTATAGGCACATGGATTTTAGTACAATGATGGGCATGAAAGTTAGTCTGACCTTAGAGTAGGATAAAATGCCGGTACATCAACAGCTCAAGGCCTGTACTGTACTGCACTGCTCTATGATCCATGAACTGATCAGGTGTACCCCAGAATGTATTGGGAAGCTAGGGAAGCAATTGTTCGGACTCTGGCTGAGATACTTGTATCATGGAGAGTCACAGGGAAGTTTGTGTCATTGTTTAAGAGCAGTTCGGAAGGAAAAACCAGGAAACTGTAGACAAGTGGGATGGATGTCATTGGTGGGAAACTTGTTGGAGGGGATTCAGAGGGACAGCATTTATTTGTTTGGAAATGTAAATTCAGATTAGCGATAGTCAACATGACTTTGCATATGTGAAATCGTGCCTCACTAATTTGATTTAGCGTTTTGAAGAAGTGACGAATAAGATTGATGAAGGCACAGAAATAGAACGGTGGAATGTTATATGGACTTTAGTAAGGCATTCAAAAAGGTTCCGCATGGCAAACGGGCTAGCATGGTGAGATTAATGGAATACAGGGAGAGTTGGAGATAATTGGTCGAAGGCAATAGAAGAAGGTAATGTTTGTGAACTGTGTTTTTTGACCTGGAGGCCTGTGACCCGCAGTGTGCCACAAGGTTCTAATGCATTTTGTCATCTCATATAAATGATTTGGATATGAATACAACAGGAATGGTTAGTGAGTTTGCAGATAACACTAAAATTGGTGAGGTAGTGGACAGTGAAGATGGTTAACTCAGAGTAAAACAGGGCCCTTATCAGATGGGCTAAATGGCCAAAGAGTGGCTGATGGATTTCATGTTAGACGAACGGAAGGTGTAGCATTTTGTTGAGGCAAATTGTGTTCGCACTTATACATAGGATCCTGGGAAATGTTTTCAAACACAGACAGCTACATAGAAATTATAGAATCCCTGCAGTGTAGAACCAGGCCATTTGGCCCATCGAGTCCACATTGACCTTCGAGATAACATGCTGACCAAAACACTCATACGTTACCCCGGTAACTCTACATTTCCCATGGACAATCTGCCGAATCTGCACATCCCTAGATACTGCGGATCAATTTAGTGAGGTCACTGAACCTAACCTGTAAATTTTTGGGCTGTGAGAGGAAAACCAAACACCCCGAGGAAACTCACGCACACACAGAGAGAAGGTGCAAACACCGCACATAGAGTCACCAAAGAGTGGAATCATATCGAGGTCATTGATGCTGTAAGGCAGTATTGCTAGGCACTGTGGCACTCAATGACCAGTTGCGAGAGAAACTGTATCCTCCCACTTTCTCTAGATCTGCCGCATCTGTTCAAATGTTGTCAAATTCCAGTGCAGTGCTTCTGACAAGCTCTCCTTTATCTCCACCCAGGATTCACATTCTGAATGACAGGGCCTTAAGCTGTGACTGACATATTGCCTGCTCTTCTGCCCTCACCCCTTCCCCTTCTTCCCAGATCAAGTTGTCTATTAATACTGCAGCATGCAAGATAATTGATTATATAAAATAAAACAAGAAGCTGCATATACTGGAGATCGAAAACACAAACTGTTCTGATGAAGAATCCCCAAATTAAAAATGTTGACTCATTCTCTTCCTACAGAGGATTAGGAAGAAATGAATTCTGAAATGAATTCCTGATGAAGGGCTTATGACCGAAACATTGACTTTCCTGCTCCTTGGATGTGCCCTGACCTGCTGTGCTGATCGAGGGCCAAATGTTCGACTTTCTTCCTTTAAATGGTACCAGACCCGTCGGGTTTTGTTTGCAAACACTGGTATATCTTACTTCCTGTTTAGAACGTATACATTTTTTCCCTGCAGCATCCACATCTCCCACCAGTGTTTGCTTGTACTTCTTGTTAAAAATCTCCAGTCAAATTGTTTCTTTGTAACCTGATTGCTGGGTTGAGATGAATGGTAGGTTCAGCAAGATCTTTCCCGGGGCCTTTCTTGATGTCACAAAACCTCGCTGCAGTTTGTTCGAAAAATATGTGAATTGGGAAGGCAGAGAAGGATCTGGGCCAAATGCCGCGAAATGGAGTGAATGTAGACGGACATTTTGGTTAGTGTGGATCAGTTTTGACTGAAGGGCCCGTCTCCGTGCATGACTGCAAATAAAAGTGGTTTTGGGTATAGACAGAGCGGGTGAGATTGAGCAACGATATCATGGAAGGGTATGTTCACAGGTTTCAGAATGCTGTGATATAGACATTTCGATAGCATCGGGAAAATAAACCCGAATTACCAGGAATGATGGTGAACAGAATATAGGTGTCAGTTCAGATGATGGAGAGTTTTGGATGAGGATTTGTTCTGCAGCTCTGTAACTGTGAATAGGGTCAGCAGAGTCTTCAACTCATCCATCTGAATCTAACGATAATTTATCTTTGAGTGATTTTCATTGACTGTGACATGGGGGTTGTCTGCACGAGGCTGAGCTCGTTTGCTGGTGCTATCTTATCGAACTCACCTCATTAACTACCCACCCTACCCCATGGTGTCCCTCTCATTCAATGGCAGCCCGATTGTCCAACCCATTATAGTTGGAGGTACCCACCATCGCCCGGATGCCCCTGGATATTCTGTGATCCCTGGCACTGGTGGCATCTTTAAAAGGACAATGGGCACTCGATTGAGCTTTCCTCAATTTGGAGCTGCCATGTACAGCTTACCCAGAGCACAGCAGATAAGGGTCAATTTCACCACGGTTTGTCAACTGGGTCACAGATATCCTGGTGGATGGGTTAGTACATCTCTTCCCAGAGTAGGCTACACCACCAGACCCTCCGAGCATGATCTGAACTCATCACCCAGCTCAGTACAGTATCTGCGATCTGTAGCAATGTCCAGCAATACAGGAAAAAACATCGATGACATTCCCCATTCAGTGAGCATAAGGGTCATTTTATGCTCTCTGGTCCCTCACACTGAATGTATATCTCGTCCAGCACCAACATCCGCACAAGGCTCATGCGCCCCTACTCTCACTCCTGCACGCAGCAGCCTGCCCCCCTCCCCCCACCCCCGTGTCTCTTGCCTTTGTAATATCCCCACAGATTGTAGTATGCTCTGGAGAATGGTGATTATGGAATGTTCCAGATAATGTTTCAAATAGTTCCCAATTTCAGGAAAATGGCAGTGCCCCAGAGTGTAAAACATTAGGTGAAGGAACAGAGCGTTTTTTTTAATCACATGCAATTAAAATCCATAATGAGTCCATTCAGCCCTTCAAATGTGCTGTACTTTCTAATCTTGGTTTCTTCAAGCATGTGTTCGGCAGGAATTTCCCTTGGGGACCAACCCTCCAAAAATATGTTCCGTCAGCTTTTTTACTTTCATACAATGGTAAGGATGCTTCACACAGACCAATCAAAAATGTACTCATATTTTCTAGTTATCGATATCTAATCACAATTAGTAATGCTGGTTACTTCGCTTGGGTCATCTTTTTACATTCAACCAAAAATAGCATCCAATCAACTGTCTCATCATAAATATAATTTCCAGCAGAGACTGTATTTTTCGTCAGCCATTATCTTGACCGTTATCTGAATTGTACTTTTTTTCCCTTCTTATCAGAGTTTATATTTTACTTTGACTTTGGCTATTTCTATCAAAGCAGTTACACAGTCTTGCAATCTGTTGGCTGGATGGCTGGCTTGTGATGCACAGCTAAGCCAACAGGGCAGGTTCCATTCCCCACACAGACAGAGGTTGCCACGAAGGGGACGCCCTCTCAACATCACCCTTTCACCCGAGGTGTGATGACCCTTAACGTAAACCATAATTTATGGTCTCACTAATGATAAAATCGTCCTTTGGTACTCTATTCTGTCCATGTTAACATTTTATTTTTTTCAAAAATATTTTTATTCAGAGAAACTCGTTTTAATGCTCAATGAACCAATAATACCCAACTCAAAAAGCAATGCAAATGAACACAATTACACTTATGTGCATGTAGATAAAAACAAAAACAAGGTAAATCAATGGACTGAAGACAAATTAAAAAAAAACGAATAGTAGAACTCAGTGTAACAAAACTCTAGCTCTCAACCTTCAAGAGCATTAACTAATACACGTTCATTTGTTCGTATTCCTTCCTCTCTGGACATTAGATTCATTAGTCAAGTTCGTCATAGCTATATAAAAGTCCTTATTAGTGTTGCAGATCAGCCTGTATCTTGGTAATTCAAAAAGGGCTGTCATGTCTTGTAAAAATCCTCTATTTTCTGGAGCAACATACCTTTAAAAAAATCCAAAGGGCTATGCCCCATGACGAGGATACGACAACGCAATAGACCCAGGGGTTTCCAGACACTTAACACAACATAACATTTTTGTAAACTCAGGGAGTGAGGGCATTGAAGTACCTTTTCCTATACACATCTGAGTAAGGTAGACAGGGCAGGCCCAGGAAAAGGGAAACCTGAGCCACCTTCAATTCCGTCCCCAAGATCCTCTCCATCCCACTGAACACACCGCTCTTATAGGACTGGTGGAAGGTCGATAAGCAATGACTAAGAGTTACCATAGTCATTCTGTATTTAAGACATAATCACATCTTGAATTTTGAGAGAGGGTGTGGGGCCAGACAGACTCTGTGACGAATCTTCAACTACATTGCAAGAGTCTTCTTCCAGATCGAAATACTTATTGCATTTGCACAAATATCCTCCTCTGTGACCGAAGAGATCTGAACTCACAACTCTCTTTGCAGACCTCAGAAAGGCACAAAGTCTTGTCTGAGGGGCAACTCTCCAACAAATGATAAAGGGTACTGACAGAGAGTGTGTTCTTAGCACTAAGCACCCTCTTCTCTGTATCAGATCTGTACGGGTCTGTTAAAAGCATGGTTCTCTTTGGAATAACAACTCTGATCTGATAAAAAAAAAACAGAAGAGATCTCTAATCGGTAGTCCATAGTTACGACTTATTTGATCAAATGACATCCTTGCTTCTCCCTCAGATAAATAATCAAAGCAAGATACACCCACGAGTTGCCCGCAGTTTAAACATGGAATCCAGTATACCCGTCGGAAACACGGTACACCACGTTTTGGGGTAAGAAATTAGGTTTGGCTATATTGCCTTAAATCGGACACATTGCACTCCCTACTTTAAAGTTAGTGATACTGATTGGGAAATGGCAATACTCCATAAATGTACTCATTTTGTCTATGAATAGCAGACTAATAAGGGAGCACTTTGCCTGAGAAGCTTCAATATATAACCATATTGACGCCGAGGCCTCACTAACATCGGGTAAAGAAGAGCTTTTTTGATAGCTTTTAATATTCGGGAGATTGACTCCCCTCAAACTGTGGTCTCGTTGTAATTTGGTTAACTTATGGTGGTCGCTTATGGTGACAAATCAAAGAGCTACATCATCCATTTAGTCGCCTAAATGTCTTTCTGGGAAACATCAAAGAAAGCATTCACACGGGGTATAGCCAACAAGGGAGGGAATTCATGTTAATAAGAACAATCTGATCTAGCCAGGATATTGGAAGTGCTCCCATATTCGAAGGTCTTGTCTAATCTTGTCAAACAAATGGACAAATCCCACGATAAATATAAGTTCAAATATAGCATTAACGAATACACCTAAATAGGGAACATCCTCATTACCCCCGGGACCATTGAAAAGGAAATCAGGATTCTCCCACAGCATCAGTTATTTCCCTGAGTTCGCCCATAGACATGGCCCCCGACGTTGTAAAATCAATGGTGTATCCGAAAAGGCATCAAACGAACTTATGCATTGCATGAGGTGAGGTACCAAAACTGTGGGATATAACAAAAATTTAAGACCGTCATCTGCAGACAATTTAATCTTACGTGACTTCCATCCCACTTCTGGGGCAGATATGTTGGGGTCCCTGCAAATGGCCTTCGCCAGTGGCTCAATCACCAACGTAAAGAACACTGTTGAAAGGGGATAACCTCGTCGACTGCCGCTAGAAATATTAATTTGACAGGATCGCACACAGAGGATCACTTTCAAGGACCCTCACCCACTTTACAAAAACTTTGCCGAGGTAAATCATTCTCACGTATAGAAGAGATACAGCAATTCAACCCAAGCAAACGCCTTCTCTGCATCTAAAGAGATCATTATTACCTTTATAATTTGCTGTTGACACACTTGGATCATATTGTGTAATCTAATATTGTTGGAATATCTGCAGCTTTTTATAAGCCGGTTTGGTACACTTTGTCAATGGAACGATAAATAGTTTCCATCATTAATATAAGGGACTCAGACAGAATTTTGAAATCAACATTTAGAAGTGAGATGGGCCTATAGGAAGCACAATCTTTCGGTGTCTTCCTTTTCTTAAAAATAAGAGAAATATGAGACTCTCTTAAGGATGGTGGGAGGCAGTCATGACTGTGTGAGTGACTAAAATGGTAAGCATCGAACCTGACAATAGGTTTATAAATTCCTCATAAAATTCACGTGGACATCCGTCAGGACCGGGCGCCTTTCCACCCGGAAGCAGCTTTTCACCCTCCAGCACTGACAATGGTGCATTAAGGCAAGACACTTATTTGGGGGTCACCCCTGGAAGATCCAAGTTCTTGAAGGAAGATTCCATCTTGATCCATTTATCCTCATAATGCTCAGTCTGATATATTTCGGAGAAAAATCTCCGAAATACTGCTTTAATCTTTATGGGATCGCAGGTAAGGGTTCCAGTACCTTCCCAAATTGAGGTAATGGCTGTGGGGGTCTCGTTTTCCTCGCAAGGTCGGCTAAATACTTGCCCGGCTTATCACCATGCTCAAACAGTCTTTGTTCTGCAAAAGTAAGTTCCTTCTTGGCTGTCTGTGTGAGCATGGAATTCACTGCAGACCGAAGGGTTGTGATCCTTTGCAGCCTAGCCACCGAGGGTCTTTCACAGTATGCCCTCTCGGCTGCCTTCAACCGTTCCTGGAGCAAGCGTTCCTGCTCCCCCTTCTGCTGCATCCTAAGGAATAATTATTCCTTTGGCATAAGCCTTAGCAATTTCCCATAGAATGGATGGGTTACTGGTTGAATCTGAATTAATGGCTAAGTAAGATCTGAATTCATTACAGAAATACTCAATTAACTACCTAGCCTTCAGAATAAGGGGATACATTCGCCGGTGTCTCGAATCTGTTATATTGCCCTTAATCTTAATCAATACTTATGGTCAGAAATGATAATATTCCCAATTCTATAGAACACGACTGAATCGAAGATTGCTGCAAGGTGAGGAAGAAATCAACACTAGTGTGGCATTTCTGCGGGGTTAAAGAAGAAAGGAAAATTCCTATCTATGAGGTGGATCTGCCTCCATACATTCGTGGCAAAAGACATGAATTTAAGGCAGTGTGTCAGGGGGCAATAAACATTCAAAATATCGCTTTCTTCCCCATATATCTTTGAGGGTTATGATCCTCCAGTGGGTGTCTAATACAATCTAGTAATTTAAATGAAAGATTCTTCCTCACCAGTATGGCTTCTCCCCTATTCCTATTATTAAAAGACGAGAAATAAACCCGATGAAACCCAACTTGCTGTAATGTCAAATGTTCCTTGTCACCAAAGTGCCTCTCCTGCAATACGACAATATCCACCCTCTCCTCTTGAGGAGGAGAAAGTACCTTTTCCCTCTTAACTGGCGAATGGCTCCCCTTAATGTTCCAGATATACCATTTAAGCACGACATTAGCCATTACACACTGAAACAATATTTGAAATCTAGAGAGGAAGAACTCGAATCACAAATCACTGAGCAACAATGGAAAAAGGATCATAGAGCCTTAAAAGACATACAAACTAAAGCTACTGCAACTAACAAGCTCTCAAACGTTACAAAACTAAATACATACAAAAACAAAAAAGAAGGATACAAAGTGACAATGGCACTCAGGAGGGGCATTTACCCCCCGCCGACTGGGGGCATTTGTACGTCACAAATGTTTATCTTCTCCCCCATTATCAATACTGCATCCAGGGCAATTAATCACAAACATCGGGATTGAACTGCCCTTAGGTAGGCATTCCGTCATCACGATCACCTTCATAACTCCCTCCAGCTTGAGCCGAACCCGACACACAAACTAAGCAAGAGGGAAAGATTAGTAATACTAATGAAGAAGTTAGAAGTGTGTACTCTACACATTCCCGATTATAATTTAACACTGCTTAATTCCAGAAACATTCAACAAACTTTCTTTTAATGAAGATAAACAAGGTTATCGCTTTCCATTAAAGCATCCAGCTTACTTTAAAGTGTCCACAAAGTTTTCGCATCCTCTGGAGAGTCAGTGGATCTATTGAAAGATCCACCAGTGCGTGGATCAATTGGGTATTATGAATCTCAAGTTCCCTCCATCTTCTCTTGATATCAGCAAAAGATTTTCTTGTATGAATCACTGCCGCTGAAAAGATCTGGAAGAAAATAATCCTGGAACCCCCCATGGTCCTTTCCCTTTGTTCTGGAAGCTTCCATAAGTCTTTGTTTGTCCCTGCAACTATGTAATCGCACAGGGACAGGGTGAGGGCGTTGGTCTGAGCCTGACCTGCGCACCGTAACCCGATAAACTGTCACACTCTCCAACCTTCCCTCTTCAACTTCGAAGTGAAGGAATAACTGCAGCCAGTTCTCGAAAAAAAAACTCACTGGCTGATCACCTTTATCCGGTCCAGCAGACCGATGATATGAATATTCTTCATCCTGCCCCTGTTCTCGTTACCTTGTTTAGTTAAGGTACGGACCTGTTTTTCAAAGGTAATGATCCGCTCTTGACAGGTATCGATCACAGTCTCTGCCTCTGCAGTTTGGTGCTCGACCTCATCCGATCTGTTTCCAAGGCTTTCAAGTTGCAGCTCATGTTTTTGGAGCAGTGCTGAGAGTGGTTCTATCCCCCTGCTGAATTTTTTTTCAGTCTTGGCTTCAATCATTTCAGGTAACTTGGTGACCTCGGTGACCAAGGCCTGGTGAGTAACTGGGTCCATTGAACGAGCAGAGGGGGTTACAGCTGCGGCCACAGGCATGCTGTAAGCTTCTGACGGGTGCGCTGCGTGTTGGGACTTACTCGATCCTTCTCCATGTTTTGTCATTTCCACTTGACAAAACGGGATTAGTAAAGATTCTATAGCTCTTTTAGTGTTGCATTGTAAGTAAATGACTGTGGTGGGGTGGGCTAGAGCATTACTGTGATGCAGAGATGTGCAAAGCAGACCTTTCAGATCGCTGCCATCTTGTTTCCCCCTTAAAACTTTATCGATGTTATCATTTCGCTTAATTCCTGGATATTCTGGAGCCGTGTCATTCGGTACCACTGTCTACATTTTCCCCAACACTGCACATTGCTGCCCACTCCTCGATAATCTTTGACTCCTTTGTGATTCGTGAACCTTGCCTCAAAAATATTCAATATCTCTGCCTCGAATGGTCTGCAGGGAAGACTGTTCCAAAGGTTTACTACACCCTGAGAAAACAAAATAAACCGACTCATCGGTGTGTGAGATGAGTTTTATTTTTGCATTCTTATCGGAGAAAGGATATAGTAACACTAGAAGCAGTTCAGAGGTGTTTCACTTAATTTTTTAACAGGTTACACTTGGAATGAGAGCTGATCTTATTGAAATATACAAAGCCTTGAGGCGAGTGGATCAGGTATATACTGACTGGGAGTTTGTATAGCCCAAACTTGATGCCGTTGTCATTAAACCCCTACAGTGTGGAAGCAGGACATTTGACTCATCGAGTACACACCAACCCACCGAAAAGTATCCTACCACATCTGTCCCCCTACCCTATCCATGTAACCCTGCATTTCCCATGACTAACCCACTTAACTTACACATCCCTAGTCACTCTGGGTACTTTAGCATGGCCAATCAAACTACTGCTGTATATCTTTGAACTTTGGGAGGAAACTGGCGATCTGGAAGAAACCCACACAGACATGGGAAGAATGTTCAAACTCCACATAGAGTTTCGGACGAGGTTGGAAATGAGCTCAGCTCCTTGCTGATATGAGGCAGCAGTGGTAACCACAAATCTAACATGCTGCTCCGTTAGCCCTATTAGTTACCTGCGGCTGATGAAAGAAATCTGCCTGACTTGTTCCTAAACCTGACCCAGTCTGAGACCTTTATCATCGGTCATATCACCAACATGGTTACATTTAAAATTTATTGTGAGCAGTGGAGGAGGGGGACTAGAAAAGGAAGCAGTGACACCCTCCAACCTCAGTCAGAAATGGAGTGAGGAAAAATTCACGAAGTGGGATTTCATTCAAATGGGAATTCCCTTTCCCAGACGTTTTGGATGGCTGAATCTTTATATTATATCAAGGCTGGCTTTGTCTGATTTTCCATAGACAGATGAATCAGGGATAAGGGTGCATGTAGGGAAAAGTGCAGCTGGGACCACAATGAGATGAGCCATGACCTTATTTACTGATGGAGTAGTGTCAAAGGGCCGACTGGCCCACTCGTGTCCCTCAGCCCTATGTTCTGATGTTCCATTCAGCCCTTCAGACCTGCTACACACAGGCAGATCGAGGCTACGCCAATGGTAAGGTGTAGTTTCGGAAATTCACTTAAAAATTCAAGGCTTTTTCAGAAAGTGACCCCGAGCCGGCAATCCCATTTTCCAGCCTTACCCACTCTGCAACTTCTGCTCTGGAATTGCTCTGAATGCAGCTCCCATATCCCATCCAGGGTTGCCTCAGGCAAATTTTCTCTTCTCCCAAATGCAGCATTGTACAACACGACTTCCAGGAACAAAAAAACAATTACTTTCCAAAAGCATAACATAAAAACATAAGAAGTAGGAACATGAGTCGCCTATTCGGCCCCTCCAGCCTCAACGCTCATTCAATAAGAACATGGCTGATCTACTTCCTGGCTCAACTCCACTTTCCTACCAACTTCCTTGCATCCGTCCACAACTTTCTGGGTTAGGGAATTCCAGATATTCACTACCTACTGAGAGAATACATCATTTTCACCTCAGATTAAAATCGATGTTCTTTATTCGGTATCTACCGCCCCGAGTTCGAGACTCAGGGGAAACACCTTCTCAGCATCTACCTTGTCAAGCCTCCTCTGTATATTGTATATTTCAGTAATATCACCCTCATTCATTTCAATCACAATGAATATGCTCCTCACCATTTTAGATGTATTCAATTATTCAACCCTTCCAACCCAGGAAGCTGCCTCATGAACCAACCTAGTTACTTGCTGCATCAGCATGGTGATGCTATGTTTCATACACAGGAACACTCAAATCCCTTTGTACTGCTTCTTTTTTGGGAGTCCGCTTCATTAAATAGCAGCCTGCATTATGGTACTCAGTGTCATCCACAAAGTCGGATGTATTTTGCACTCAGCTCCCACCGTCAGGCTACCAGTATAGATTGTAAATAACCGACGCCATCGCACCGATATTTGTGGTAATCCAGGAGATACGTCTTTATCATAAAGATCCATTAATCGTTATTCTCCGATTTCTATGTGTTAAGCAACCATCATCCCATGCTAATATATTATTCATCATACGACGAGCCTCTGTCTTGTGCCAGAACGTTTATTTTGTGATACCTTGTGAAAAATCTCTGGAAAGCCTCATGTTGACCAGTTCCCTTTATCAAATCAGCTTGTCACTTTCTCAGGGATTCCTGATGAAGGGCTCCTGCCCGAAACATTGATTTCCTGCTCCATGGATGCTGCTTGACATGTTGTGCTTTTCCAGCATGACTCTAATCTGAACATTCTCAGGGATCTACAAAAAAGAATTTGTATGATTTTGCAGAGCAAAAATATTTTCCCCTTCACAAAACCATGGCAACTCTGCATTAAGCTTTTCTAAGTGGCCTGCAATTCCTTCCTTAATAACAGGCTCGAGCAGATTCCCAGCAATAATGCTTAGGCGAAATTGTTCCTGCCTTCTGCCTCATTCCTTTCTTGAAGACAGGCGCCATATTGGAGGTTCTCCAGTTTCACTGGAACACTCCTGTAATCCAGAGAGTTATGGAATATTTCACACAGTGCCGCTAGTCACTCTGTGACCACTTCTTTTAAAATTAACTATGAATTACTGCTGACCTGCCTACTCTTATTCTTATTTGTTAGATATAAACCTTGTTCCTTTTGTTTGGGACAGTTAAAGAACTTCCCCCCATTACCATTTTGTCCCTTTCAAGCTTCCTCCCTTCCACTTTAAATCTATGCATTTGTGTTTGAACTCTCCGATCCTTCAGAAAAGGCCTTCGCTAATCACTCTATCCATGCCTCCCATGATATTATAAACTTCGCGAATGCCACCCCTCAAACTCGTACACTCCATCTGATACTAACTTCAAGAACAAACGTTTAACGATAAGCACTGCAAATTTGAAAGAATATTAAAAATGACAGGTAAAAAAAAACAACCCAAACTTCATACTGTTAGTTTTGCTGTATGTTACAAAACTAAGGCAGCATGAAACTCTTACTCTTGCTAATAAGAGGTCAAACACCTGAATTCTCTTGTGTGAAGGCAGTGATGATGTATGCTGTGAAAACGTATAGATCTAGATCTATCATTACCACATGGTCAACATTCTCCCTCCTGTTCTCCCTATGGCCTTGTGTGGTGTGTCTTCTTTATCTTACCCTCAGTTAGAGAGAACCGCTTTCCCCCATTCACAACTTAATTTAAACCCATCATCTTCTCGTTCACCACTGCTAATAGCCCGTTTATCTTTTTCCACGCCCTCTTTTCCAAGTCACCCGTCCCCCAACTCCGGCAAGGGATTAAAAAGCCCAGTGTCCGACCCTTTTCAGTTCTGAACAACTCACATTGGACTTGTAACGCTAACTCTGTTTCTCTGTCTCTGCAGATTCTGCCAGACCAGCTGGGTTTCTCCAGAAACGAATAGGCACAGCACAAATTAAAGAAATAGCGAAGGATACTGGAATTAAAAACAGAAAAATTGCTGGAGAAACTGAGAGCTTCGTAAAAGGGTCACTGGACCGGAACGATTAACTCTACATTCACTACAGAAGACGTCCGCAAACCTGCTTTGTTTCTTCAGCAATTTCAGTTTTTGCACAAGTTCCAATGACGAGTGTGAAAGCTCAAACGCCTTGCCCAACACGGAGCGCAGTACACTGTGAACTGAACGATAACGCAAAGTGCACACATTCATTCGCTCAGAATCTGCATAAGGCTGGTATCACTGACACCACAGAACTCTTAATCATGGTCAGGGAGAAAACCAGATGGAAATGGTTTCAATTCAAAAGCAGAAGATGGCATTACGAGAAAGGAAATGATTCAGGTGAATATGTTAAAGAGTTTGAGTAATGTAACAAAATGCAAGCAGGACACCTAGGGGAGCCCTCAGAATGCGAATATGAAAATGGAAGTATTACCACAACTGAAACCCGGTGCGGTCACGGACTACAGGGCTGATGGGTGAATGGGTCTCGATGTCAACTGGGGGACAGTCAAAGGAATTGAATTACACATATTCCAGCTCAAATTGGGCATTCATGTGATTCTGTTGACAACAGCAGTAACAGAACCAGGATTGTATTCAAACCTAATCTTTAACATTTTCCCCAGGATATTCCATCAGTCTACCATTACCATCAAACCGAGTGATGGTTCAGTGACGAGTGTGGGTGAACATGCCAAGGTCAGAACCATGTGTATCTAAAGCTGATGACAAACCATCAAAGCTACGGCTCTTGAGTGGTTTCATTCCAAACAGCAGAACTATCATCTGATAGAGACGACAAAATGATCCCAAGACCAACAGATCAGATCTAAGCTCTTCAGTCCTGCCACATCCAGACATAAAAGTCGGTGTACTTTTAAACAATTTACTGAAGGAGAGGACACCAGAAGTATCCCCACCCTATATAATAAAACAGCCGTGCATATTAGTGAAAAAGACAAGGATCTGCGCCATCCTCAGCCAGACGTGTTGAATGGATGATCCACCTCATCCTTGCCATGATATTCACAGAATCACAGATGCCAGTCTCCAACCAATTCGATACGCTGCATGTGACATTAAGAAACGGCTGAACACAGTAGATACGACAAAGACAATGGGCCCTGACACCATTCCTGCAATAGGACTGAAGACGTGTGCTGCAAAACAAGCCATGATACTGGGGAAGCTGTTTCATTCCAGCTTCAACTCTGACATCTCCCTGGCAATGTGGAAAATTATTTAACTATGTCCCGTCCACTAATAAGTGAATCATTACATTCTGATCATTTAACACCCCGTCAGTCCCTTCACAATAATCAAATTTTTGGGAGTTGATTTTGACGGAGCTGTAAAGCAGTGCAGAAATAACCCACTCAGTGTGGTTTCCGATAGGTTCTTGTGTGGACATGGTGCTGTTGTGGAAATGTCACTGGATTACTAATCCAATACAGGATAATGCTCTGGCAGCTGGTGGAAGTTAAAAACAATTAATGAAATATCAAGATCTAGATGGTAACAGTGACCTTGCATACAATGTTGATTGTAAACATCGATCTCGTTTCCCAATGTACTTTTAGGAAGTGAATTGCCCATGCTTTCCTGGTCTGGCCAATAAATAACTCCAGATACAGAGCCATATGATAATCTCTTCTATGGTCCCTGAAACGGCCAAGGAAGGCACTCAATTTATCAAACTGCTCCAAGGTGTTAAAGGATATAACCAGACAGAATACCCGGCACCAGCCCCGATATCGGAAAAAAGAACAGGAATCACAATCCTGTTGACCCTGCAGAGACCTCCTTCCGATCATCTGCGAGCTTGTGACAACATTTACACAGCTATCACACAAACTGCACAGAAAAATAGGGAAAGGAGGAGGTCATTTCAACACATTCGTTCATGGAGAAAATCGCCTCAATGCAGTTTTCCCGACACAGTGGTCATAGCCATTAATATGTTTAAACATTGTGAAATATAAAATAAGAACTGTTGTAGTCCCTTCAGTCCGTCAATCGTGCTCCTCAATTCAGTATACAGGCAGTTCTCTGATAATACGTGTTTATTAAACATGATTTGAATGCAATGCGATTCGTGAATTACACAGCTTTTTTCTCTTAAGGGAGCTCCCATTCACTGTGACGCGATTCCTTGCCAGGCACCAGTTGAACAACAAAACCCAGCTTCAGGATTGCTCTGTCTGCAAAATGCACCCTCTGAGTGTTCAGCTAAAACAGGAATGCAATGCGCTCTGCAAACCTTGAACCTGCGCCTGAAACCGGGAAGTGTTCTCTCCAATTACAAGGAAATTCATTTCAAACCAAGGGGAGAATCTTGAGGAGAAATGGAATTCCGTGTTGGCATCACGTTATCAGTCAGCCCTGCGCGCTTTCTGGTGAAGAGATTGGTGAAAGGTACAGGGATGTAGCCAGTGACTGCATTGTGAAAGTGTTACATTTACAGCACTATTTCATTACGGTATATGATTTAAAGGTTTAATTAGACTGTGCTAGTGTGTGTGTTAGACTAACTTGAATTTTTGGTTTTTACTGATATTTTGCGGTTCGCCCGTTAGTCTCTTTTCCCCGTAGACCACATCATTAATATTGCATGATTTTCTGCAACACAGTGATGCACAGGAACACAGCTATCACGTTATTGGAGAACAACCTGGAATGATATCTGATCCTATATCTTCATAGCATACTCCGCTCTATCCCTATCCCTTTAGTTTCCAGAAATTCTTAGTTATACTCAGTACCTTGGTTTCCACAGCCTCATCTGGGAAGATAATTCCCCAGGTTAACCAGTCTCTGAGTGCAGATATTTATTTTCATTCAATGCAGTGGTGTGTCTGTACCTAATACTGTGGCCCCTTGTTTTGATGCCCCAGCCAGGGGAATTGTCACCCCTGCTTCCAATCTGTCTCACCCTGACAGAGTGTTATATATTTCACTGATATCTCCATTCATTTTCCTAAAGCCCATGGAATACAGTCCCAGCTGCCCCATATTCTGCAACAAGCCTATCATTCCAGAGATCAGTCTTGTCATCTTCGCTGCTATCCCTCAATGTCCGGTTTGTCCTTTATTAGGTAAGGAGACCAAAACTTCACATAATACTGCACAGTGTTCGAGATGAGGTCTCACCAACGCCCTGTACAGCTTCAGTAAAATACCCTTACTCCTGTATTCAAATCCCTTTGAAATGAAGGTGATACACGATTTAACTGCCTATCTGTTTTCTGCTCCTGCAATATTGCTTTCAGTGACTGGTGTACAGGGAGATCCAGATCTTTTTCAATGTTACAGCTCCCCACTTGTTGGGTCTGTGTCCACTGGTAAGCGTCCCAATGCCGTTCACAGTATTGACTTACCGATTCAGATCTCTTGCCCTACACTGACCTCGGAGGGCTGCACAGAAGAAAACAAAAATGCAGCTTAAGCTCCTGTAGAGATCAACATTTTCCAACCAATTCCTTTGCAAATGATCGGCTCCCGTTCTGTTTGTTCCCATCAAAGGTCACAATATCACATACCCACGCACCCCTTCCCTCCCCCATTGCCCTCCATCTGCCACGCATTTGCCCAGACCTCCACTTTTCTCAATCAAGTTGGAGCATTTTGACATCCTGCTCACCCACTCACAATCCGGTATTGTTTAGTGCCATCAGCAGACTTGGAAATATTGTATTTGATCCACTCAACCAAATAGATGATGTGTATTTGGAATAGCTGGAGCCCAAACCCCGATCGTTGTTATATCCTCCAAGCTTTCCATTAAAAAAAACACACATTAATTTATTCCTACTTACTGCTTCCTGCCAGCTCTCCCATTCTAAAACCATATTAGTCCCAGTCACATAGGATTTGAATTTGCATAATAGGCTAGGGGCTTTATCAAAAATCTTTCTGAAAATGCAATCATATTGCATTTATTGCTTCCCCATAATTCTGCTAAACGTCACTTTCTCAAATATGATTCCCATTTGATACAGCTCCGTTGATTTTGTCTGTGCTCATTACTTTCAGTTCCAATACTTCCTCTACAACTGTTTGATTGCTAATTTCGTTCTATTCCATTTTTCTCAACAAACTAATGTTCACTAGTATTGTTGGGAAGTTTTCTTTTTGTTTTGTTTTCTCCTGTGAAGACATACTAAAATATTTGCTCCAAAATTCTGCCTTTTCCCTGTCCTCAATTCTCTTGTATCAGACTGTAAGAAAGCTGCACCTTTTTCCACTTAATTTTGACATTGACATATTTTCAGAAGATATTACCAGTCCAATCTTAAAACCCTTGTTAATATACTCTTCAGAAACCCATCAATTCTTATCTTAAGCTACTCAATGATTGACCTTCCACAGTCATACAAACACAGAAGCACAGACTTTGTACGATCAGAAATACAGCAGGGTCCACATTAGTCCCACTTTCCGACACAAGACCCGTAGCCGTGAATCTTATGGCATTTAAAGTGCACAGCCGTGTATTTTCTCATGGTTGTGAAGTTACCATGCCAACTCCTCTCTCAGGAAGTGCATTCCTGACCCCTACACACTCTGAGTGAAAAATAAATCCTCAATTCCGCTCCAAATCTCAAAATCTTCACTTTAAAATGTGGTCCATTGTTTTTGACCCTTTGACTAAAAGGAACAGCTGATGTCTGTCCACCCTTTCCATGTCCCTCGGAATGCGATCCTTCTGAATCATGGCCCACTCAGCCTTCTCTGCTCCAACCCGAGCTTATCCACCCTCTCTCCATAGCTGATCTGCTCCATCCCAGGGAATATCCCGGTGAATCTCCTCTGAGCCCCCCTCCACTACAATCAGATCCTTCCCGTAGTGTGGTTCCCAGAACTACATACAGTATTCCATCTTGTCCAAACAAAAGTTCCACATAGCTCCTATAATCTATGCCTTGATGAATAAAGATTATGTGTAAGGTCATCTATGCTTTCTCAAATTTTGCACTAACGTATTTAGTCACATTCAGGAAAGTGTGGAGAAACACCCTCTGAGCTTCCTCGTGTGCTGCCATTCATTGAGTAGTCCCTGTCCAGTTCCTTCATCCAAAATGTATCACCCCATATTTATCAAGGTTGCATTACATCTGCCATTGCTCTGCCCATCTGACCATTCCATCTGTATCTTTCTGTAACATAAGATCTTCCTCCTCACTGCCAACCACCCAGCAAATCTTTGTATCAAACGGAAACTTAGTTGTCACATTCCCGCCACCCCCGTCTATATTCATAGCTGCATCATTTAGGAATACTACAAATAATAAGGTTAAAGATCACACAACACCAGGTTACAGTTCAACAGGTTTATTCGGAGGCACTAGCTTCGAAGCGCTGCTTCGTCATCAGGTGGTTGTGTGCGGTGAAAGCTTGTACCTCTGAATAAACATGCTAGACTGTAACTTGGTGTTATGTGATTTTTAGGGTTGTCCAACCCAGTCCAAAACCAGCACCTCCGAATCACAAATAATAAGGGACACAGCATTTATCCCTGTGATACACCATTGGACACCGGTCTGGAGTCACACTAAGAGCCTTCAACCACTACTCTCTGTCTCTTAACGCTGAGTTGATTCGGATGCAACTTGGCAAGTCACTAATGACTCCGACCTGTTCCCTTGTTATTCATATCTGCTTGACACACTTGCAGAATATCTGAAGATTTTCCCTATTCTTACCCTGCCAGCAGGTTTCTATGACCCTGTTTTAGGCTGTTCTCACCGAGTGATGAATTTCCTCAAAATTACTGTCGTAAGTGGCCAATCCCTTATCTTGTCATTATTCACCTTGAATTTGGATTGGGCAGCCTGGGAAGCGTCCTATTAATTTCCAACTTGTCATATGTTTTGTGAAATTTCTAAATTTCATTGTGACTGACCTCTCATTCTTTGAAAAACTAGAGAACATAGGCCGAGTTTCCTCATCAGACAATCTCGCCATCTGTGAGATTAATCTGGAGAATGTCCATTGCACTTTTTTTGCGGTCAGTATATTCTTTCTCAGATTGGGTCACCAACACTGTATACAAACGATACAGGTTTGCTCGCTGAGCTGGAAGGTTCATTTCCCGACGTTTCGTTACCTTACTAGGTAACATCTTCAGTGGACCTCAGGCGAAGCGATGCTACAAATTCCTGCGTTCTTTTTATATGTTTGAGTTTCTTTGGGTTATTGATGTCATTTCCTGTGGTGATGTTATATCCTGTGGTGAAGTCACTTTCCGTTCCTTTTCTCAGGGGGTGATAGATGGGGTCTAAAAAGTAATAGCACATCGAGTTAGACATCTGCCATGTGGAATCTCTCCATTGATCCTATTAATTTCTAAATATCCAATGTGACAAGCTGCATAATAGATTCCAACAGTTTCAATGCAGATGTCAAGTTAATTGGTCGGCAGTTCACTTCCCTCTGTCTTCTTCCCTTTATAGATGCTTGGATCCCTTCCATTTATCTATATCTACCACGTTTACTAACTCCCATTTATTCGCAATGGCTTCCAGCCTCTGCAGAATGTGCAGCAAAATAAAACACAGTCACTGGCAGTGCAATTAATCCTTCTATTGCTGATTTATGCCTGACGTTTAAATATGAAGTACGTCAGGTTTGTCAGACTTAGCAATGCTCAATCCAGTTACATTTTCAAATACTACCTTGTTACTGATATAACTTTACTTTTTGTCTTCAGTTGCACAGATCCTACATGATCACTTCGTATTACTGGGTGATTTTGCGGATCTTCCTTCATGAAGACAGATGCATTGTGATTGGTTATTTTCTTGGCCATGTTCCTGTTCTTCAAAATAAGCTCTCTCCTCTCCCAATTAAAAATTTCTATATCTGACCTTGCTTCTATTTTTTTTCCTTTGAAATACAGATTGTAGACTTATGCAGTGTTTTTGTTCCTGTTTTTGATTTCCTTATCAGCTTCATGGTCCTCGTTTCTGGATCGTGAATTTCTGAGAATTCTCAGGTTTCCACAATGACTGAAATTCTTCTGAAGCCATTTCCTATGACTAATACATTTTCGACTTTGTTATGTTAATCATTGTGTCAATTTCCTTTTCTTTGGTGTTTGTACCTGAAATAAAAAAGACGAATTTTTCAGATTTTGCAATATTTCTATAAATCTCCTGGTCCTGACCATATATATTCAGGAACACTGCAGGAGGACATAGAAGGAATTGCCGGAGCCCTGGCTGATATTTTTGCATCATCAGTGGCCAACAGGCGAGCTCACGAAGGCCTGGAGGACAGCGAATGCTATGTCTTTACTCAAGAAGGGCTACAAAGAAAAACCTGGGAACTGTAGACCGGTAAACCTAAAATCTGTAGTAGGTAACTTACTTGAGCAGGTTCTGAGAGATAAGATATACATTTGGAAAGATAGGGTGTGATTACGAGCAAGATTAGAGTGGTGCTAAAAAAGCACAGCAAGTCAAGCAGCATCCGGGAAACAGGAAAATCAACGTTTTGGAGAAAAGCCCAACATCAAACTCAGCACTGCTTTGTGCATGGGAGATCATGGCTCACAAATTTGTTGCAATTCTTTGATTAAGTGACTAGCAACATTGAGGAGGGAAGGGTGGTATATGTAGTCTATATGGATTCCAGTAGGGCCTTCAATAAGGTTCCACATGGTACCCTGCTCTGGAAGATTAGATCGCATGAAATTGAAGAGGAGCTGCCAAATTAGATGCAAAATTGTCTTGATGGTGGGAAGCAGATGATAATAGTGGAAGGATGCTTATCAGACTGGGGGCCTGTGACCAGTGGAAAGCCTCGCGGGTTAGTGCTGGGACCATTACATATTACATATATCTATGATTTAGATGAGAGTGTACAGGCATGATTTGTAAGTTTGAAGACAACAAACACTAAAATAGGCAGCATTACGGAGATTGAGAAAGGTTATCAGAAATTTCAGAAAATACAGCAGTACCTTGATCACCTGGAGAAGTGGTTGAGACATGGTAAATGGATTTTAATATAGATCAATGTAAGGTCTTGCATTTTAGAAAGTCAAATCAACGTTGGAGTTTCATGGTTGGGTCCTAAGGAGTGTAGTGGGACAGAGGGACCTTGGAATCCAGCTGCATGGTTCTCTGAAAGTTGATTCAAAGGTAGACATGGCAGTGCAGAAAGCTTTTGGCACACTGGCCTTCATCAGTATATATGACGAAGTATGTAAATTAGGGAGTTACATCGCAAGTATACAGGATGCTGGTGAGACCATACTGGGAACGTTATGTTCAGTTGTGTTCACTTTGCTATGGGAAGTATGATATTAAACTGGAAAGAGTGCAGAAAAATTTTACAATTGTATGTACATACAAAACAAGTTAAAACACTGCACAGACAGAAGAAAAACAAAACTAAACAATAAATAATGAATAAGTAATACAGCTCAGCATAACATAACGATAGCTCTCGTTCATTAAGAGCATTCATTAATACATACTTTTATGTTTATGCTTCTTTGTCTCTGGATATTGGATTCATTAAATAATATCACCATGGCTATATAAAAGCCCTTCTTAGAGTGGCAGATAAGCCTGTATCGCAGTAACCCAAAAATGATTGCCATGTCTTATATAAGTCTCTGTTTTTTTGGCGCACCATGGTGGTGAGAAATTCCAAAGGGATATTCTCCATGAAGAGCTTACGACGATGCAAGAGACCCGATGGGTGGGGTGGGGGTGGGGAGGTGGTGGTGGTTCAGACATCCGACTGCCTCCTGTTCCTGTGTCCCAGTCTCGAGCAGTTGAATGACGGCCTCCTGTTCCTGTGTCCCAGTCTTGAGCAGTTGAATGACTGTCTCCTGTTCCTGTGTCCCAGTCTCGAGCAGTTGAATGACTGCCTCCTGTTCCTGTGTCACAGTCTCGAGCTGTTGAGTGACTACCTCCTGTTCCTGTATCCCAGTCTCGAGCAGTTGAGTGACTACCTCCTGTTCCTGTGTCCCTGTCATGAGCAGTTGAATGACACCCTCCTGTTCCTGTGTCCCAGTCTTGCGGGGTTGAGTCTAGTAAAAGTATGTATTTTTATAAATCAAATCTCTGATCGGGAACAAAATACAGAAGAGGACTCTACGACGTAGTCCATACTTACGAGTTATTTGATCAAATGATGTCATTCTTTCTCCTCAAATAAAACGTAGTGGCTCAGTAGATAGCACTGAGATCACTGAGACTGATAGATTTAGATCTAACATTTTCTTGAATATTGGAGACAGGGCGAGACAGTGGACATCTGTTCATTGGACATGGAGACCTGTGAACAATGGCGTGCCACAAAGATCAATAGTGGTCCGCTGCCTTATTTCACTTATACAAATCATTTTCACTTGAGTATATAGGGTACAGTCAGGAGGTTTGTAGTTAATTCTAAATTTGGTGGTATATTCGACAGGGAAGATATCTGATATCTTAGAAGATAATGGATTAGGTGAGCCGAGGAGTGGCAGATGGAGTTTATTTTAGATAAATGTGAGGTGTTGCATTTTAGCAAGAAAAATCAGGGCAATACATATAGGTAGAGTCCTGTCAATAGTTGCCAATCAAGGATAACTCAGTAGAAATTATGGAATCCCCACAGAGAGGAAACAGGTTATTCGGCCCATTGAGGCCAAACCGACCTTCTAAACAGTATCCCACTGGACAAACCCCTACCCTATCCCTCTGAGACTGCATTTTCCATGGATAATCCACCTCGCCTACACTTCTCAGGATACTATGCAAAATTTAACATGGCCAATCTACCCTTATCTGTATATCTTTATACTGTTGGAGGAAAACATATCACCCAGAGAAAACTCACACAGACACATGGAGAATTTACAATCTCCACACAGCAAGTATTTAAAAGATGGAATTCAACCCAGATCGCTGCCCTGTGAGGCACCTTGTGGTGCAGGTTCTCAGTTCCTTGGAAGTGTCGACACAGGTAGACAGCATTGTGAAGAAGGCACTTGGTGATCTTCCCTTTATTGGTATATGCTTTGAGTCTCAGCATTTGCATGACATGTTGCATCTGTACAGTACATTGGTTTGGCCACTTTTGTAATATTGCCTTTAATCCTGGTTTCCCTGCTGTCGGAAAGATGTTTTCAAACTTGAAAGGGTGCAGAAGAGATTTGAAAGAATGTTGCAGGTGTTGGAGTGTTAGAGTTACAGGGAGAGTTTGAATAGGTTGGGGCTATTTTCAAGTGTTGAGGCTGAGGGGGGACCTTAAAGAGGTTTATAAAATCATGCAGGGTATAGATAAGGTAAAGAGTCAATGTCTTTTCCAAGGTAGACGATTCCAAACAGAGAAGTCAAAGGTTGCAGGTGAGAGGAGAACGATTTAAAAAGGGACATGAGAGACAACAATTTCACATAGAGACTGCTGTGTGTATGGATTGAACAGCCAAAAGGTGGTGGAGGCAGGTACAGTTACACCATTTATAAGGCATTTGGATGATACATGCTTGGAAAGTGTTTAGAGGGAAATGGGCCAACTGCTGGCAAGGGGGCCTAGATTAATATAGGATATTTGGTCGGTATAGATGACCAGACCGAAGGATCTTTTTTCTGTGCTGTACATATCTTAGAGTCTATTGGCACTTGAGTGTTTAACATGGGAACAGGAGGAGATTATTCAGCTTCTGAATTCTGTCAGTCAGCTTGTTTGCTCAATTACTGACAGTCAAATACAAAAATAAATCATTCAGATTTTGATGGTGTTTTACAGAAACAGGCTTTTAATCAAGAAAAGCTGTAAAGGATGTGAATAGACCATTCAGTCCCTCAACTCCATTCCATAGGAGCAGCAGTTGAGCACAGAACTATTGGAGCCTGTTACTCTGGAGCAGGAGGACGGCATCTACTTTCACAAAACTTGGAATAGGAGGCAGTCACTAAGCTGCTGAAGACTGGGACACAGGAACAGGAGGGAGTCGTTCAACTGTTCGATACTGGGACACAGGAACAGGAGGGAGTCATTCAACTGTTCGATACTGGGACACGGAGACAGGAGGCCGTCACTCAACCCCGCAAGACTGGGACACAGGAACAGGAGGGTGTCATTCAACTGCTCATGACAGGGACACAGGAAGAGGAGGTAGTCACTCAACTGCTCGAGACTGAGATACAGGAACAGGAGGTAGTCACTCAACAGCTCGAGACTGGGACACAGGAACAGGAGGCAGAAATTCAACTGCTCGAGACTGGGACACAGGAACAGGTGCTCAGTGAAAGTCAATTCTGACTTTAAACACAGTGGCATTTCGAACGACAGTCCTTTAATCCCTCCACAAAAAAAAATACAGATACCTCACTGCACAGAAATGCAGACACAGAAACACACACCCCAATAAACGAACAAACACAATACATACAAGGGGATAGGCATACACACACGTAGAAACACACACAGTCATATGGAGTCACACACAAATACACACAAACATAGATAGAAACACACAGTCCTGTTCCTGCGTCCCAGTCTCGAGCAGTTGAATGACTGCCTCCTGTTCCTGTGTCCCAGTCTCGAGCTGTTGAGTGACTGCCTCCTCTTCCTGTATCCCAGTCTCGAGCAGTTGAGTGACTACCTCCTGTTCCTGTGTCCCTGTCATGAGCAGTTGAATGACACCCTCCTGTTCCTGTGTCCCAGTCTTGCGGGGTTGAGTGACACCCTCCTGTCTCCGTGTCCCAGTATCGAACAGTTGAATGACTCCCTCCTGTTCCTGTGTCCCAGTATCGAACAGTTGAATGACTCCCTCCTGTTCCTGTGTCCCAGTATCGAGCAGTTGAATGACTCCCTCCTGTTCCTGTGTCCCAGTATCGAGCAGTTGAGTGACTGTCTCCTGTTCCTGTGTCCCAGTCTCGAGCAGTTGAATGACAGCCTCCTGTTCCTGTGTCCCAGTCTTCAGCAGCTTAGTGACTGCCTCCTATTCCAAGTTTTGTGAAAGTAGATGCCGTCCTCCTGCTCTAGAGTAACAGGCTCAAATAGTTCTGTGCTCACCTGCTGCTCCTATGGAATGGAGTTGAGGGACTGAATGGTCTATTCACATCCTTTACAGCTTTTCTTGATTAAAAGCCTGTTTCTGTAAAACACCATCAAAATCTGAATGATTTATTTTTGTATTTGACTGTCAGTAATTGAGCAAACAAGCTGACTGACAGAATTCAGAAGCTGAATAATCCCCTCCTGTTCCCATGTTAAACACTCAAGTGTCTATAGACTCTAAGATATGTACAGCACAGAAAAAAGATCCTTCGGTCTGGTCATCTATACCGACCAAATATCCTATATTAATCTAGGCCCCCTTGCCAGCAGTTGGCCCATTTCCCTCTAAACACTTTCCAAGCATGTATCATCCAAATGCCTTATAAATGGTGTAACTGTACCTGCCTCCACCACCTTTTGGCTGTTCAATCCATACACACAGCAGTCTCTATGTGAAATTGTTTTCTCTCATGTCCCTTTTTAAATCGTTCTCCTCTCACCTTAAACCTTTGTCTTCTCTGTTTGGAATCGTCTACCTTGGAAAAGACATTGACTCTTTACCTTATCTATACCCTTCATGATTTTATAAACCTCTTTAAGGTCCCCCCTCAGCCTCAACACTTGAAAATAGCCCCAACCTATTCAAACTCTCCCTGTAACTCTAACCCTCCAACACCTGCAACATTCTTTCAAATCTCTTCTGCACCCTTTCAAGTTTGACAACATCTTTCCGACAGCAGGGAAACCAGGATTAAAGGCAATATTACAAAAGTGGCCAAAACAATGTACTGTACAGATGCAACATGTCATGCAAATGCTGAGACTCAAAGCATATACCAATAAAGGGAAGATCACCAAGTGCCTTCTTCACAATGCTGTCTACCTGTGACGGCACTTTCAAGGAACTGAGAACCTGCACCACAAGGTGCCTCACAGGGCAGCGATCTGGGTTGAATTCCATCTTTTAAATACTTGCTGTGTGGAGATTGTAAATTCTCCATGTGTCTGTGTGAGTTTTCTCTGGGTGATATGTTTTCCTCCAACAGTATAAAGATATACAGATAAGGGTAGATTGGCCATGTTAAATTTTGCATAGTATCCTGAGAAGTGTAGGCGAGGTGGATTATCCATGGAAAATGCAGTCTCAGAGGGATAGGGTAGGGGTTTGTCCAGTGGGATACTGTTTAGAAGGTCGGTTTGGCCTCAATGGGCCGAATAACCTGTTTCCTCTCTGTGGGGATTCCATAATTTCTACTGAGTTATCCTTGATTGGCAACTATTGACAGGACTCTACCTATATGTATTGCCCTGATTTTTCTTGCTAAAATGCAACACCTCACATTTATCTAAAATAAACTCCATCTGCCACTCCTCGGCTCACCTAATCCATTATCTTCTGAGATATCAGATGTCTTCCCTGTCGAATATAATCACCAAATTTAGAATTAATTACAAACCTCCTGACTGTACTCTATATACTCAAGTGAAAATGATTTGTATAAGTGAAAAAAGGCAGCGGAACACTATTGATCTTTGTGGCACGCCATTGTTCACAGGTCTCCATGTCCAATGAACAGATGTCCACTGTCTCGCCCTGTCTCCAATATTCAAGAAAATATTGGATCTAAATGGCGAGTTCTCCCTGGATCCCAGGCAGTCTGACCTTGCCAACCAGTCTACCATGTGGAACATTTTGGTTTTCTTACTGAACTCCATAAAGACAACATCCACTCTCCTGCCTTCATCAATCATCTTCATCACTTCCTCAAAAACTTCCACCAAGTCAGTGAGACGTGATCTCCAATGTTTAAAGCCCTCTTCAGTCCTTGTCTTTCCAAATGCATATACATCCTTTCCCTCAAATCCCCTCCAACAATTTAGTCACCATTGTCGTCATGCTCACCGGTCTATAGTTACCTGGCTTTTCCTTACTTTTTAAAATAATGACACCGCGTTAGCAGCCCTCCAGTCTTTTAACACATCACCTGTGGAACTCAATGTTACAAAGATGTCAGCAAAAGGCTGAACAATTTCTTTCCTAGCTTCCCACAAACTTCTGGGATACAACTGAGCAGGTCCTAGGGATTTGTTCACATTTTTATGTTTTAAAATGTCCAACATCTCCTTATAATATAGACATTTTTCACGATATCACCATATATGTTTTCATTCTCTCGCTCTTGTAACCTCCTCTACATTAAATACCGAGGAGAAATTCTTGTTTAGTATCCCTTCCATCTCCTATGGTTCCACACATAGGTAGCCTTACTGATCTTCAACGTGTCCTATTCTCTCCCTAGTTAATATTTTGCTATTAAAGGATGTGTAGAGTAGCTTCAATGCCTCGTTAACACTATTTCTAAAGCCATCTCATGTCCACATTTTTCTGGCCCGATTTTTCCGTTGAATATACACTTACTGCCCTTATACTCCTCCCAGGATTCACTTGATCTCAGCTCTGTTTACCTGAACAATGCCTTCTTCTTTACCTTGACGAGAGCATCAATTTATCTAGCCATACAGCACTTCCTGCACCCACCAGCTTGCCCATCTCACGCATAGGAGCATGTTGGCTCTGGACTCTTGGAAACCCAGTTTTGATGGCCTTGCATTTTCCAACCATTCCTTTACCTTTGAATAGGGTATTCCAACCAACCTTTCAGAGGGCTGGCCTAACACTATCAAAATTGGCCCTGTTCAAAGTTAGAACGTTAATGTTTACATCGGGTCTTTCCTATTCCAAAACTAATTTAAAACTAATATTTTTGTGTAACAGACTTGAAAGTTAAGTAAACACTTCTTGCCTCTCCGTAACAGGTTCGAGAGGTTGAATGGGCTCCTCGTGGCCCTCTGTAATAGACTGGAGAGGCTGAATGGCCTCCTCCTGTCCTTGTGTAGCAGACTCGAGACATTAAATGACACAGCAACCCCGTGGATTACGAGCAGCCGTTAAACTGTATCTGATGGAGGTCCATCCCTTCTCAGTTACAGAAACACAAACAACACAATGTATTCCAGGTTCCCTCTCAGTAACAACCTCGTACAGCTGCAGCGATACATCTCTTTGTTTTTAATGATTCTGTTGGCAAAATGTGCCAATATTCTAGATTTCCACCTTTTCAATTAGCAACAGGCTAATATGAGCTGAATGGCCGGCACCTATGCCTCTATAAGAGGCCCATAGGGACATAATTGCTTCGGCCTGTTGCTGTGCAGCAGTCTCAATGCTCTGTGTCAAGATTATGAAAGGATTTGATAACAAGGCAATTAAAACCAGGAGTAGCCTCACACTGGCCAATAAGTATCATACTTTGGGTTAAGGTATCTAGAAACTTGCCCACTCGACGTTTTTTTATGCAGCCGATCTGTTATTTTATAACTGCCCCTTTTCATAAATAGAGTGGAACACATATAGACCCGTGCAGTGTTCTGTTAATACTCTCATTTACAAGTTAAAAAATATTCAAAAGATTTAAAGATTTATGGTCCATCCCTCAGCAACCCTCATCCATTCCATCCAAACCCAGTAAATGTACCCTTTTATAGTGATGTAAAAAATGATGCGTGGAACTGGTCAGCTGAGACTATTTGTTAATCATGACTTGGAGATGCCGGTGTTGTACTGGAGTGTACAAAGTTTAAAAAAATCACACAGCACCAAGGTATAGTCCAACAGGTTTAATTGGAAGCACACTACCTTTCGGAGCGCCGTTCCTTCATCAGGTGATAGTGGAGGACGCTCTTTTAAGGCACAGAATTGATAGCAAAAATTTACAGTGTGATGTAACTGAAATTATACATTGTAAAATACCTTGATTGTCTGTTGAGTCTTTCATCTGTTTGAATATCATGATAGTTTCACTTCTTTCATGTGTAAATCACAAAACTTTTTTTTTAATTGCATTCTCAGGTTAGCTTTAACAATGAGTGTTAGCTGGACAATATGCTGAAGGTGTTATCCCCTGCTTTGCCTGTCTATGCCTTGATGTTTAGATTGGTTCTAACCTGAAAAGTGAGTTAACAACGTTTTGCATGAATTCATGCAGTTTTTGAGCAAAGTACAATGTAACTCTGCAAGTGCAAATTCACCCCACAAAATGTATGTGTGCATGTCGATGTTTGTCTGTTTGTGTGTGTCTGTCTGTCTGGGTTGGGAGGTGGTGAGTGTGAGAGAAAATGTATAAATTTTTGTAGCGATATAGAAGTCTCTGATCGGATGCCCGTGTGAGTGTGGGAGTGTGTATGTCTGTAAGGGTCTGTGTGAATGTCTGTATGCATGTCTGTGTACATGTGTGTCCGTGTGTATGTGTGTGTGTATAGTGCAATGGTGGTCATCTGTCATGTGACATGAACCCAAGGTCCCGGTTGAGGCCATCCCTATTGGCACCGAAATTAGCTATCAGCCTCTGCTCGGCCACTTTTCGCGGCTGCGTGTCCTGAAGTCCACCTTGGAGGATGGTCACCCGAAGGTCCGAGGTTAAATGTCCAAGACCACTGAAGTATTCTCCACCTGGGAGGGAACACTCTTGTCTGTTGATTGTTGTGCACTGCCCATTCATCTGTTGACATAGCCTTTGCTCGGTTTCCCAGTGCTTGTTCTGTGGCTGTGATTAATGCCAATCTCCATGGTTTCTAATTTTCCCAGTGGAGGGTTTCCATCTTTTAATGATAAATGGGCGCCGTTCAATGTGTTATCCCATAACATAAGCGGAGCATCACCCACAGCACTGAAAGGAATCAGTCAGAGAGAGGGGGAGGAGAGATCAAAATCTGAAAACATTAGACGGGAATGTTCTAACAATGGATCCAAATGTGAGAACATTACACTGGAATGTTCCAAAAATGTATCCGAATCAGGGAATATTAGATTGGCATGTTCCAAGAATAGACAGGAGTTTATCCAATTATGTTTGTTACGTTTTGCATTTTATTGGTGGCCATTATCATGGCGGATCTATTATGCTCTTCTCATTATTCAATACTTTTATTATCCTTTCATGTCTATCGTTAGTGTTCCTGGTAAGTGTCACTGTCCAGATTTATTTTTCTATAAACCCGTTATGACTGTATTACTGTTCCTTCATACAGTCTACACTTCTTGTCACTATTATTTCTTGTTGAAAATCTCAATCCAGATGTTCACTCTGCAGGCCACTACTAACTACATCAATGAAGGTGTTCAATTACTGTCTCTTTCTCTCTCTCTCTGCTCTGGCAGTGTTACTCATGGATCTCTATGTTGACTCACTCAATGTCAGTGGAGAACTACAATTTATTGTATCATTGTCTTTGTTATTTAAATATTAAGAGCATGGAGGTCACTCTCTATTTTTCTGGTTACAAACTCCACTTCCATCCCATCCCTGCCCAATAACTGCGACTGAAACAGATTTAGCCACAACTGTGGGAGATCCCTTAGATCATGAGCTGATTCCTGACACCATACCTGACATTTCTAACGTGAAATACTCACCACTCCAGAATATATCTCATTGGCTTATTCCATCTGCTGTTTGAACCTTGAGCTATGAAATACAGTCTTAATGAAGCCAATAATCTGCTGCTGACGGCCCCGACTTCAAACCTGCCCAAGCAATTCTGATTCGAAGTCCCATCCATTTGTCATTCATGTGCACGTTGATGTACATCGCTATTGTGCCTGGCAATGCCTTTATTTTAACATTCTCAAACACTTTATCTCATCTGTCCATGAAACTTCTCTCACTCTCTCTCTGTCGATTAACAAAAAGCCTTCCAGTTGTTTGTATTTAAAATAGTTTCCTCCATGTGCGTTCCTTCTCAAACAATGAGTTTCACATTCAACCATGCCAATCCTGCACACACACGCACTCTCCCTCAGTCTCTGATGAACACACACACAGAGCAAATTTTCCCATTGTAGGCAGTAATCTAACGTGAGTATAGTTAGCATATGATAGTAAAGCTGGCAATACTCTCTGTGCTTGGCAGTTAGTGCAGTTTACTGAGCAACACACTAGCATGGTCTGTACAGCTCTCAGTGCTGGGCTTCATCTTATATTGTTGCTGATGTTCTGTCAAGCAGATGCAGAATTTGATGCAACAAACCATTTCAGCTGATCTAACTATGTCTTTATTCAATGTTCTCATTCTTGTAATTTTACTCTCGAAGGTCTCACTTCTCCAGTTAGTCCAACTGCCCTGTCATTTTCCCCATATTTCCACAACATTTTTTTAGTTAATCAACTGTCTGTGTCTGTCTTTAATGTGAATCTTTCTGTCCCTCTGTATCTTTCCCAGGCCTTGGATTTTAGCTCGCTAGTGTATCGAGTGCTGGCATTATGAAGCTCAGAAACAGTGAAATTGTGTGCGTCAGGCTATTGTTCACTTCCTGATACGTCCCATGTGATGGTCCATGGACAGGCGTGTTTCAGAAGTTATGAGACACATCCTTGTAACTTGGTCTGTACCTGTATTTGTCCCTCTCAGGTGACCTTGCGATCAGCAGCACGAGGAAACCCCATAACTAATCGACCAGGTATCTAAATGGTGTGACAATGCTGTCACTTTAAAAAAAGATTATTTTCTCCATTTTTTTGAAATAAGAGATCTTAAAGACCAAACTGCCTACTGAAAACGGCTCAAGTAAATAAATTAGGACGCTTTTAGGGTTTTTAATAAATAGTACTAACACTGGCCTAATAACTGATCCATAGCTTCTACTCTCTCTGAATCTGACTTGATGCTGTTTCTTCCTGGATTGGAGAACTGTATGGGAGAATGTATGTCTGAATATTCCTTATTGCCAAGGAGTGTGTTTATGTGCTGTTAGTATATTGTAACAGTTCATTTGTAGAAGGTACTGTACCCATTATTCGGTTAAGGTTTCCAACAGTCAAATTATTCTAAATTTCTCTTCATTTTGTATAGATTTTCATTAGAGTGTTTTAGTTAATGGTGAGTAGTTTGACAAGTAGCATCACATCTGGAACACCCACTTCACATCTACCTTTAAAATAAGAAAAGGTTTGCATCCAAGCTACCTTCTTAAAATAGTTTGAGACATTTAGTTGGTCTATAGCAAACTGGGGTTTCTTATATGGCTTGCATCCTACAGTGTGCAAACAGGCCATTGGACCCAACAAGTCTACACCGACCCGCTGAGGAGTAATCTACCCAGACCTATCTCTCTCCCCTATTATTGCATATTCAGCCGGACAAATGCTCCTAACCCACACATCCATGAAAACTACAAACAATTTAGCATGGCCAATTCACCTGACATGCGCATCTTTGGATTGTGGGAGGAAACTAGAGAATCCAGAATAAGCTCATGCAGACACTGGAGAGTATGCGTCGGGAGACTATTGGGTTCAAAGGTCGCATATGGTAGTTGTCAGTGTCTTTTGTTGCGGATGTTGAATTCGGTTGGTTTAAACCGTGTTATGTGAATAAAGATTCTTTCAGTCACTAAGAGTTCTCTGGGTGTTGAAGAAGTGAAGTCGGGGGTTTTACAAAAGGTAATGAAGGCAAAGCTGTAGGAATTGGCAGACAAGTTGGAGTTGGGGTTGTGTTTGTCTGTGAGAAAATGAGAGATAATTACAGCTATAGCTCGGCAATTACATTTGGTGGAACCGCCATCAGATTCTTTGGAAATGGCTAGAATTCAATTTCAAATGAGGCACTTTGGACATGAGAAGGAATTGAAACAGTTTGAATTATAAAGAAAAATAGAAATAAAAGAAAAAGGAATGAAGAAGAAACAGAGAAAAGGACAGAAGAAAAGCAGAGAGTTTCAACTTCAACAGTTAGTAATTAGAGAGGAAGTTGACATAGAAGGCTGAGATAAAGGTAGACGGTCGGTTGGATAAGGAGTTTAGTGAGGTTGATCAAACTTATATTAGCCAAAAGCATGATGGGGTTCTGTTTAAATACATCCAGGCATTCTCTAAATTTGATGAGAATGATGTGGAAGCCTTTTGAATTTCATTTGAGAAAGTGGATAAAACAATGCAGTGGCCAGTGACCATGTGGAGTTAGTTGATCCAAACAAAGCTGGTCAGTATTTGCATCAGTATGAGGAGGCGAAGAACGCCATCTGAAGTGCATATGAGCTTGTTCCAGAAGCCGACAGACGGCACTTCAGGAATCTAAAAAAGTGTCCCAGTTTAAAGGCACATTGAGTTTGAAAGAATCAAACAAAGTAATTTTGAAGGGTGGGTAAGGGTATTAAAAACTGAGCAAACCTATGACATTCTTAGAGAGATTCTTATTTTGGAAAAGTTCAACAATTCACTTCCTGCAGTCGTGAGAACTCGTTTAGAATTACAGAGAGTAACAATGGCAAGATTAGAAGCTGAAATGGCTGATGACGATGATTGGATTCAGAAATCAAAGTTTGGTTTCTGTGAGAGATTGAGAAGAATGTGCGAGATTTTCCTAAAACATATATCTGTGAAAGTAAGGTTTACTGGCATAGGCCAGGAGTAGCAGGTAAAGAGGTTATAGCATTAAGAGGTGCAGAAGTATGTAATTTTTTATGCTGAGTCATGAGGAGCTATATCATTCACAAGGACTATTGGAGAGATGAGGAGTGCTCCATTATGTAACGTGTGATTGGAGTGTCCAGTGGAAACATCAACAGATTTATTCCACAATGGGGAAGGAGGCCTTCAGCTTGATGTTGGCGTTCCAACATTTCAGTATTTAAATTGCGAATAACGTCCATGAGACAAATCACTGATTGTGGCCCCTTAAAGTTTTTGGAGAAGTTTCGGGAGAAAAATACCACTCTGTTTCGATTGAGCTTATTATAGCTGCCATTCAATTTTATATTATACAGGTGACAGGGCGAGAAAATCTAAGTTTTGACACGTTGTGGAGAGTTGGATGAAGAAAGACAAAGGCATTTTGTGGCAGGAGTAAAATGACTAAAATCGGAACTCGTTGTGAAAATTTGTATGCTCAGAGTCAATGTAATATGTATGCATTGACGTCTACTAATAGAGAAAGATTAGGAGGTCTAAAATGAACCCACCTTTGTATATTGATGGATCATTTTATTAAAGGTGGAGTCGTGAGGAAGCTATCACTGTAAAAAGGTTGTTTTCTCTTGTTTTTTTTTAAGAGAGGTTTTAAAGGCAGATGTGCAGAGCTGCTGTCTGAAAACAATTCAAGTAAATAACTGAGAAAGACTAAAGGTTTCATTAAAACGGTGATAACAACGGAAGGGCAGTGGCCAGCTCTCCCAGATCAGGTTTCCGTGTTTTGTTTTTAGCTGAAGCTTTCAGAAGCTGCTGGGGATCCCAAAAGGGTTGAAAGTTTCAATACATGATCCCCAGCTGCTTTTCTCTTTGAGATTTTTGTTGATGTTGTTTCCTCCTGAATTGGAAAACTGCTGTAGTGATCTGCGTTTGAATATATCTTTTTGCCAAGCGGTGTAAACCAAGAAGGTACGGTATCTATTGTTTGTGTAAGTGTTCCCACATATAAGCTATCCAAAAATAGTATTTTATTTGATTGTAATTTAACTAAAGCAGATGAATAGATTACATTTTGCTTTATGTCAAGTGGTTTGACCAGTCACAACATATCTGGAACGCACACTTCACATCTATATTCAAAATAAGGAAAGGTTTGGGTCTAAGCGGCCTTCTTAAAATATTTTGCAGGGATCTAGTCTGGTCCACAACACTTGTAGACAAGGGATTTCTGACTGACTCCTGTAATTGAAAATTTAGTGCAGGGGCTGTGGATGATTTGCTGGAGGTTGTGCTGGAAGCTGCCTCAGACATTCAGGGAGACCTGAGGATTTGGTGACCAACTCTGGATGGAGCATGGGGACCGTAGCTACAGCATTTGAGCCTGCAACATGAACAACAAATGAAGCAGAGCCTGCAGAGAGGGGAAGCTCTCAAACCAAGCAATGAGTGTGTCTCGGGAAAGAGATCAGCCCAGGGTTTCCAGGAACAGCTTCACAAGCTTCATTTAAGTTTGGATCAGAGTGTGAGGGGATTCTGATTGAACAAGCAGCTGCTCATAGAATGGTGCCACTTCCTTCAACACAACCTGCAGCTTCATACCAGGGGGAGGACAGTGCTGCCAGTGGTTGTTAGGGTCACAGTTCCATTCAGGCTCTATGATCCGGAACTTTGCAGGCAGGAGTGAGTGACATATCAATCATCTCCCAGTATCTCAAGATCAATGTCACCATTCGGTGACAGAGGATATAGATGGTGGATTAGGTAAACACATTATTTCTCCCAAAGCAGGGAGCTATCGGGTGTATCCTTATTTTCCCAGTATAGTGGGATTCCGGATGGTGTACATGTCATCTTCATATTACTCATGTCAATGGGGAGAGGTAGAGGAACTGAAGGAGCTCTCTTTCTATTAATGTTACAGTGTGTCCATGCACAGTGCATCATGTTGGTGAATACCCCTGTCCTCCAAGCAATCGCAGTTCCGTCATTCAGAAGCAGGAAGCCATTCCCATCATCTTCGGGTCTCCTTGTAGCAAGGAATGAATGTATCTTGGATAAAGGCCGTCCCCTTGATAAACATTTCAAAACATCATCCCACCACCAACCAACCACAACAAAATATTCCATGTGTAGGGAGAGCAATGGGGTCATTTGGAGCGTCAAAGAGCAGATGATCGGGGATGGAACAAAACCTCCCCTGTTTGAACGGGTATGAACCCCCAAGTACACAGTATCATTAAGTACTATAATCCCTCTCCATTTCGGTATCATACTGCCTTCCATTATTCCTGTAAGTGAAATGACAGGTTATATCATGTTTTATTCCACCTGCCAAACGATTATCCATTGCTTTTACCACTCTGTATCTATTTGTAGACTCTCCACACTCTCTTCCTTATCACAGCGACATCACCAAACTCAGTATCAGTACATCAGTTCCATCCCACGGATCATGGATATAAATTGTGAATAGTTGAGGACCCATCGTGGTCACTATATGATACAACAGTTTATGACTTGTCCACTGACTAACACTGATATATCTGGAATGCCTGCTTCCTGTTTGATAAACAGTCCTCCCCCATTCCTGTGCAACACATTGGAAGGGATGAATAAGAACGAGGAGCATCAGTCAGCTATTCAGCCCCTCAAGACAGCTCCGCTATTGAATACAATTATGTCTAATGTCATCTCTGCTCCGCCATTGTATATAAACATGGCTGATGTCATCTCTGCTCCACCAGTGCATAAAACCATGTCTAATGTCATCTCTGCCCCACCATTGAATACAATCATGACAGATGTCATCTCTGCTCCACCATTGAATAGAATTATGGCTAATGGCATCTCTGCTCCACCATTGAATAGAATTATGGCTAATGGCATCTCTGCTCCACCATTGAAAACAAACATGGCTGATGTCATCTCTGCTCCGCCATTGAATACAATCATGGCTGATGTCATCTCGGCTCTGCCATTGAATACAAACACGGCTGAAGTCATCACAGCTCCGCCATTGAAAACAAACATGGCTAATGTCATCTCCGCTTCATAATTGAATAAAAGTATGGCTGATGTCATCTCTGATCCGCCATTGAATACAACCATGGCTCATGTCATCTCTGCTCCACCGTTGAATACAACCATGGCTGATGTCATCTCTGCTCCGCCATTGAATACCAACATGGCTGATGTCATCTCTGCTCCACTATTGAAAACAAACATGGCTGATGTCATCTCTGCTCCGCCATTGAATATAAACATGGCTGATGTCATCTCTGCTCCGCAATTAAATACAATTGTGGCTGATGTCATATCTGCTCCATTGAATACAAACATGGCTGATATCATCTCTGCTCCACCATTGAAAACAATCATGGTTGATGTCATCTCTGCTCCGCTATTGAATACAATTATGGCTGATGACCTCTCTGCTCCATCATTGAATATGAACATGGCTGACGCCATCTCTGCTACATCATTGAATACAAACATGGCTGATGTCAACTCTGCTCCACCATTGAATGCAAACATGGCTGATGTCATCTCTGCTCCGTCATTGAATATAAACATGGCTGATGCCATCTCTGCTACGGCATTGAATACAAATATGGCTGATGTCATGTCTGCTCCACCATTGCATACAAACATGGCTGACGTCATCTCTGCTCCACCACTGAATACAAAAATGCCTGATGTCATCACTGCTCTGCCATTGAATACAAACATAGCTGATGTCATCTCCACTCGGCAATTGAATACAAGTATGGCTGATGTCTTCTCTGCTCCGCCATTGAAAACAATCATGGCTGATGTCATCTCTGCTCCACCATTGAATGCAAACATGGCTGATGTCATCTCTGCACCGTCATGGAATACAAACATGGCTGATGTCATCTCTGCTCCAACATTGAATACAAACATGCCTGATGTCATCTCTGCTCCACCATTGAATTCAATCATGATTGATGTCATCTCTGCTCCGCTATTGAATACAATTATGGCTGATGTCTTCTCTGCTGCGTCATTGAATATAAACATGGCTGATGCCATCTCTGTTCCACCATTGAATACAAACATGGCTGATGTCATCTCTGCTTCGCCATTGAATACAACCATGGTTCAAGTCATCTTTGCTCCACCATTGAATACAATCATTGCTTACGTCATCTCTGCTCCGCCATTGAATACCAACATGGCTGACGTCATCTCTGCTCCGCCATTGAATACACACATGACTGATATCGTCTCTGCTCCGGCATTGAATACAACCATGGCTGATGTCCTCTCTGCTCCACCATTGATTACAATCATGGCTGATCTCATCTCTGCTTCGTCAGAGAATATTAACATGACTGATGCCATCTCTGCTCCACCACTGAATACAAACATGGCTGATGTCATCTCTGCTTCACTATTGAATACAAACATGGCTGATATAATCTCTGGTCCACCATTGAAAAGAAGCATGGCTCATGTCATCCCTGCTCCACCATTGTATCTAATCATGGCTGATGTCATCTCGGCTCCGCCATTAAATACAAACATGGCTGATGTTATCTCTGCTCCACCAATAAATACAAACATGGCTGATGTCATCTTTGCTCCACCATTGAATACAAACATGGCTCATGTCATATTTGCTCCACCATTGAATACAATCATGGCTCACGTCATCTCTGCTCCGCCATTGAACACCAATATGGCTGACGTCATCTCTGCTCCGCCATTGAATACAAACATGGCTGCTGTCTTCTCTGCTCCACCATTGAATGAAAACATGGCTCATGTCATCTCTACTTCGAAATTGAAAACAATCATGGCTGCTGTCATCTCTGATCCACCGTTGAATGCAAACATGGCTGATGTCATCTCTGCTCCGCCATTCAATACCAACATGGCTGACGTCATCTCTGCTCCGCCATTGAATACACACATGACTGATGTCGTCTCTGCTTCGGCATTGAATACAATCATGGCTGATGTCATCTCTGCTCCACCATTGAGTACAATTATGGCTGATGTCATCTCTGCTCCAGCATTGAATACAATCATGGCTGATGCCATCTCTGCACCACCTTTGAGTGCAATTAAATCTGATGTCATCTCTGCTCCGCCCTTGAATGCCAACATGGTAGATGTCATCTCCGCTTCGCCATTGAATACAAACATGGCTCATGTCATCTCTGCTCCACCAATGAATACAAACATGGCCGATGTCAATTTTGCTCCGCCATTGAATACAATTATGGCTGATGTCATCTCTGCTCCATAATTGAATACAAACATGGCTGACGTCATCTCTGCTCCATAATTGAATACAAACATGGCTCATGTCATCTCTGCTCCGACATTGAAAACAATCATGGCTGCTGTCATCTCTGCTCCACCATTGAATACAAACATGGCTGATGTTATCTCTGCTCCGTCATTGAATATGCACATGGCTGATGTAATCTCTGCTCCGTCATTGAATATAAACATGGCTGATGCCATCTCTGCTCCGTCATTGAATATAAACATGGCTGATGCCATCTCTGCTTCGCCATTGAATACGAACATGGCTGACGTCATCTCTGCTCCGCCATTGAATACAATCGTGGCTGATGTCCTCTCTGCTCCACCATTGATTATAATCATGGCTGATCTCATCTCTGCTTCGTCAGAGAATATTAACATGACTGATGCCATCTCTGCTCCACCATTGAATACAAACATGGCTGATGTCATCTCTGCTTGACCATTGAATACAAACATGGCTGATATCATCTCTGCTGCACCATTGAAAAGAAGCATGGCTCGTGTCATCCCTGCTCCACCATTGAATCTAATCATGGCTGCTGTCATCTCGGCTCCGCCATTAAATACAAACATGGCTGATGTTATCTCTGCTCCACCAATAAATACAAACATGGCTGATGTCATCTCTGCTCCACCATTGAATACAAACATGGCTCATGTCATCTTTGCTCCACCATTGAATACAATCATGGCTTACGTCATCTCTGCTCCGCCATTGAAAGCAATCATGGCTGCTGTCATCTCTGCTCCACCGTTGAATGCAAACATGGCTGATGTCACCTCTGCTCCGTCATTGAATATGCACATGGCTGATGTCATCTCTGCTCCGTCATTGAATATAAACATGGCTGATGTCATCTCTGCTCCGCCATTGAATACGAACATGGCTGATGTTATCTCTGCTCCGTCATTGAATATGCACATGGCTGATGTAATCTCTGCTCCGTCATTGAATATAAACATGGCTGATGCCATCTCTGCTCCGTCATTGAATATAAACATGGCTGATGCCATCTCTGCTTCGCCATTGAATACGAACATGGCTGACGTCATCTCTGCTCCGCCATTGAATACAATCGTGGCTGATGTCCTCTCTGCTCCACCATTGATTATAATCATGGCTGATCTCATCTCTGCTTCGTCAGAGAATATTAACATGACTGATGCCATCTCTGCTCCACCATTGAATACAAACATGGCTGATGTCATCTCTGCTTGACCATTGAATACAAACATGGCTGATATCATCTCTGCTGCACCATTGAAAAGAAGCATGGCTCGTGTCATCCCTGCTCCACCATTGAATCTAATCATGGCTGCTGTCATCTCGGCTCCGCCATTAAATACAAACATGGCTGATGTTATCTCTGCTCCACCAATAAATACAAACATGGCTGATGTCATCTCTGCTCCACCATTGAATACAAACATGGCTCATGTCATCTTTGCTCCACCATTGAATACAATCATGGCTTACGTCATCTCTGCTCCGCCATTGAAAGCAATCATGGCTGCTGTCATCTCTGCTCCACCGTTGAATGCAAACATGGCTGATGTCACCTCTGCTCCGTCATTGAATATGCACATGGCTGATGTCATCTCTGCTCCGTCATTGAATATAAACATGGCTGATGTCATCTCTGCTCCGCCATTGAATACGAACATGGCTGATGTCATCTCTGCTCCGCCATTGAAAACAAACATGGCTAATGTCATCACCGCTCCATAATTGAATAAAATTATTGCTGATGTCATCTCTGCTTCGCCATTGAATACAAACATGGCTTACGTCATCTCTGCTCCACCATTGAATACCAACATGGCTGACGTCATCTCTGCTCCGCCATTGAATACACACATGACTGATGTCGTCTCTGCTCTGGCATTGAATACAATCGTGGCTGATGTCATCTCTGCTTCACCATTGAGTACAATTATGGCTGATGTCATCTCTGCTCCAGCATTGAATACCATCATGTCTGATGTCAACTCTGCTCCACCATTGAACACAATCATGGCTGATGTCATCTCTGCTCCACCATTGATTACAATTATGGCTGATGTCATCTCTGCTCTGGCATTGAATAGAATCATGGCTGATGTCATCTCTGCTCTGGCATTGAATAGAATCATGGCTGATGTCATCTTTGCTCCACCATTGAATACAGTCATGGCTGATGTCATCTCTGCTCCGCTATTGAATACAATCATGGCTGATGCCATCTCTGCACCACCTTTGAGTGCAATTAAATCTGATGTCATCTCTGCTCCGCCATTGAATACCAACATGGCTGACGTCATCTCTGCTCCGCCATTGAATACACACATGACTGATGTCGTCTCTGCTCCGGCATTGAATACAATCATGGCTGATGTCATCTCTGCTCCACCATTGAGTACAATTATGGCTGATGTCATCTCTGCTCCACCATTGAGTACAATTATGGCTGATGTCATCTCTGCTGCAGCATTGAATACTATCATGTCTGATGTCATCACTTCTCCACCATTGAATACAATAATGGCTGATGTCATCTCTGCACCACCATTGAATACACATATGGTTAATGCCATCTCTGCTCCGCCATTGAATACAAACATGGCTGATTTCACCTCTGCTCCACCATTGAATACAAACATGGCTGATGTCATCTCTGCTCCGCCATTGAATACAAACATGGCTGATGTCATCTCTGCTCCGCCATTGAAAACAATCTTAGCTGATGTCATCTCTGCTCTGCCATTGAATACAAACCTGGCTGATGTCACCTCTGCACCACCATTGAATACAATCATGGCTGATGCCATCTCTGCTTCGCCATTGAAAACAATCTTAGCTGATGTCATCTCTGCTCTGCCATTGAATACAAACCTGGCTGATGTCACCTCTGCACCACCATTGAATACAATCATGGCTGATGTCATCTCTGCTCCACCATTGAATGTCAATGCGGCCTCTGTTCCACTTTTCTGCCATCTCTCCAACCAAAAACTCTGCTCTCTTGGTGTAGAGTGCCCCACATGAAAAGAAAATCCATTCCACATCTGAACTTTCAATTACTCTTAACATTTTAGAGATCTCAATGAGATCTCCTTTCAATCTTATAAACTTGAGAATATAGGCCTGAACTGCTCAATTTCTCTTCATTTGACAAATGTTTCATCTCTGGAATCAATCTGATGGACCTCTTCTGAATTGCCTCCAATGCAAATGCATCCTTCCACAAGTCAGTTCACCCAAACTATACTCCAGTTGCAGTCTCTCGAATGTCTTGCATAGCTATAGTAACACACTCAAACCTTTCTACTCTTGTCATTTTCCAAACAAACACTGAAATTATGCTTGCATTTCTCATTACCTGCAATACCCGCATGCAGGTTTTCTGTGATATGCAAGCAGACACCAGGATCTCTCTGCTCCAAAGCAGTTTAAAGTTTCTCTCTATTTAGATAATAATTTGCCTTTCTATTACGCTGGCCAACTTGAATAACCCATATGTATCCAATTTAATTTTCATTGCCAAATTTTGGCCCATTCAACCAACCTATCGATATTTATTTTTATATCTCTTCCATCTTCATTCCGAAGTAATTTCGAACCAATAATGTTTTCCATCCCGTCAACCGAGTAATAATGTCGAACTCAAATAGTTGAGGCATGAGAGCTGAAGTCTCAGGCACCACACAAGTTGCATTTGCCAAAAGAAAATTACACATTTTTCCGTCTGACTGCATTTTGTTGTTTAACCAATCCTCCATCCAAGCTAATAAATTATTCCTAAACCGATGTTGTCTGATCTTACCACTTTCTCTTTGGAGAAGCGACATATCCAATACCTTCAGGAAGACCAGATAAATTCCATCTCCAGGAATCCTACTACACACCTTGGCTGTCACATCCTTATGTAAAATTCTTCGAGCAGAAAGTAAGGACTGCAGTTTCTGGAGATCAGAGCAGAAAATGTGCTGCTGGAAAAGTGTAGCATGTCAGGCAGCATCCAAACAACAGGAGATTCGACGTTTCGGGCATAAGCCCTTCTTCAGGAATGAGGAAAGTGTGTCCAGCAGGCTAAGATAAAAGGTAGGGATGAGGGACTTGGGGGAGGGGCGTTGGAGATGCGATAGTTGGAAGGTGATCAAGGTGAGGGTGATAGGCCGGAGTGGGGTGGGGTCAGAGAGGTCACGAAGAAGATTGCAGGATAGGAAGGCGGTGTTGAGTTCGAGGGATTTGACTGAGACAAGGTGGGGGGAGGGAAAATGAGGAAACTGGAGAAATCTGAGTTCAGCCCTTGTGGTTGGAGGGTTCTTAGGCCGACGATGAGGCGCTCTTCCTCCAACCGTCATGTTGTTATGGTCTGGCGATGGAGGAATCCAAGGATCTGCATGTCCTTTTTGGAGTGGGAGGGGGAGTTAAAGTGTTGAGCCACGGGGTGGTTGGTTTGTCCGCGTGTCCCAGAGGTGTTCTCTGAAACATTCCACAGGTAGGCGGCCTGTCTCCCCAATATAGAGGAGGCCACATCGGGTGCAGCGGATGCAATAGATGATGTGTGTGGAGGTGCAGGTGAATTTGTGGCGGATATGGAAGTATCCCTTGGGGCCTTGGAGAGAAGTAAGGGAGGAGGTGTGGGTGCAAGTTTTGCATTTCTTGTGGTTGCAGGGGAAGGTGCCGGGAGTGGAGGTTGGATTGGTCGGGGGTGTGGACCTGACGAGGGAGTCACGGAGGGAGTGGTCTTTTCGGAACGCTAATAGGGGAGGGGAGGGAAATATATCCCTGGTTGGTGGTGTCCATTTGGAGGTGGCAGAAATGATGGCGGATGATACGCTGTATATGGAGGTTGGTAGGGTGGTAGGTGAGAAACAGTGGAGTTTTGTCCTGGTGGCGGTTTGAGGGGTGGGGCTCAAGGGCGGAGGAGCGGGAAGTGGAGAAGATGCAGTGGAGGGCATCATCGATCATGTCTGGGGGAAACTGCGGTCTTTGAAGAAGGAGGACATCTGGCCTGTACAGTATTGTAACTGGTCCTCCTGGGAGCAGATGCGGCGGAGACGAAGGAATTTGGAATATGGGATAGCGTTTTTACAGGGGGCAGAGTGGGAGGAGGTGTAGTCTAGTTATCTGTGGGAGTCAGTCAGTTTATACTAAATGTCCGTGTTGATTCGTTCGCCCGAGATAGAAATGAAAAGGTCTAGGAAGGGGAGGGAGGAGTCTGAGACGGTCCAGGTGAATTTGAGGTCGGGGTGGAAGGTGTTGGTAAAGTGGATGAACTGTTCAACCTCCTCGTGGGAGCATGAGTCAGCGCCGACACAGTCATCGATGTAGCGGATGAAAAGTTGAGGTGGTGCCAGTGTAGTTGCGGAAGATGGAATGTTCCACATATCCTACAAAGATGCAGGTATAGCTGGGGCCCATGCGGGTGCCCATGGCAACTCCTTTGGTTTGGAGGAAGTGGGAGGATTGGAAAGAGAATTAGTTTAGGATGAGGACTAGTTCAGTCAGTCGAAAGAGGGTGTCAGTGGGAGGGTACTGGTTGGTACGGCGGGAAAGGAAGAAGCAGAGGGCTTTGAAGCCTTCGTGATGAGGGATGGAGCTGTACAGGGACTGGATGTCCATGGTGAAGATAAGGTGTTGGGACCGGGGAAGCGAAAATCATGGAGGAGTTGCAGGGCATGGGTGGTGTCCCGAACATAGATGGGGAGTTCTTGGACTAAGGGGGATAGGACCATGTCAAGGTATGCAGAGATGAGTTCGGTGGGGCAGGAGCAGGCTGAGACAATGGGCCGGCCGGGGCAGTCAGGCAAACCTGAGTGTCCCGGTCAACCCATTGTCTCAGCCTGTTCCTGCATCAGCAATAGCAGCGGAATATGCACAACCTTCATGGCCTGGCATATCCCCCTCGCAACAATTGCCATCAATCCAGAGGATCAAATTTGGTTCAATGGTGTGTGCAGGAGGGAAGGAGCAGCTCCTTTGGTGGAAGAAGCGATTGGCAGCCTATGTTTGAACCATGTTGATCTACAAAGCGATGTATGATACTTTTTGTTGTTTCCTTCTGAGCAGACTCCGAGGTCCCTGCAGCACAGTGAGTTCTCAACCCAGAGGTCAATACTGGGAATGGCATTGTCACGCTGCCCAGTGTATATTAGCCCTCCAAGGGCGGAGTTGTAATATTGAAACGGATCTGGATCTCCCTGTACACCAGGCACTGAAAACAATATTGCAGGAACAAAAAGTTAGGAAGATAACTGGTGCATTGACCTTCATTTCAGGAGGATTTGAGTCCAGGAATAAGGGTTTCTTACTGCAGCTGTACAGGGCCTTGTTGGGGCCTCATCTCGAACATTGCACAGTATTGTGTGCAGGTTTGCTCTCCTTACCTCATAAAGGAAAAACCTGACATTGAGGGAATGCAGTGAAGGATGACCAGACTGACCTCTGGGATGGCAGGCATGTTGTGGGAGCAGGGTTTGGTGCAACTGGGCCTGTATTCCATGGGCTTTAGGAAAATGAGTGGGGATCTCAGTAACATATATAACACTCTGACAGGGTGAGACAGATTGGAAGCAGGAATGATAATTCCCCTGGCTGGTATGTCTAAAACAAGGGGCCAAAGTATCAGATACAGGCAGGACACTCTGCATTGAGATGAGAATAAATGTCTGCACTCAGACACTGATGACCATGGGAAATCCGCTCACACCTCCAAGCCAAGACACTGCATATAAATAAGGATTTAGACACAGTAAAGCGATGGTGGGAGAGCAGGAGTACCGTGTGGAAATAAAGGGCCAGCCATCATTATATTGAATTGGGTAGCAAACTTGATGGACCAAAGGGAGTACTGTATTTCCTATTTTATCGCTCTCCAAGGTTACTCACATTAATGGATATATTCATCGTGTGGGATAAGTGCCTTGAGGAGATGTTTGAACATGACCTAGGATGGGTGACGCTCAACGTGTTTTACAACCTCCTCCTTTACTGGTGTTTCTGTGTAGTCTGTGGGAAAGTTGTCACAAACTCACAGATGTTAGGAAGAAGGTCTCTGCAGGATCGATAGGATTGTGTTTACCGTTCCCTTTTCCGATACCGAGGCTGGTGCCGGGTGTTCTATCTGGTTTTATCCTTTAAGACCTCGGAGCAGTTTGAAACAATAGATTATCTTGCTTGGCCGACTCAAGACCATTGAAACGTTTATCATATATCTGTGTGTCTGGAGTCACGTTTAGGACAGACCAGGGAAGCACTGGAGATTTACTTCCTGAAAATCCATTGGGGAAGCAAATTCGTGTTTACAATCGATATTGGTTTTAAGGTCATATTACTGACACCAGATTTTGCATCTTAATATTTTATTAATTATTTTATACTTCCACCCATTGCCAGTTCATTAGCCTGGTGTGGATTGGTAATCCAATGACATTTCCACAACAGCCCCATCTCTACATCGGGGCCTATCAGGCATAACACTGAGCTGGTTATTTCTGTTCTGCTTGACAGCACTGTCAAAAAGAACTCCCAGCAACTTGACTATCGTGACTGTCCCGAAGGAGTGATAATTGGTCAGATTGTAATTATTTCCCTCTTAGGGGATTGGACATAGTCGAGTAATTTTCCACATTGCCAGGGAGATGTCAGAGTTGGAGTTGGAATTAAACAGCTTCCCCAGGGACACGGCTTGTTGTGCAGCACAAGTCTTCAGTCCTATCGCAGGAATGGGGTCAGGGCCCATTGCCTGTCGTATGTGTTCAGTTGTTTCTTCATTTCACGGGCTGCGAATCAAATTCATTAAAGATTGGCATCTGTTATTCTGTGGGCAGCATGGCGAGAGTGAGGTGGATCATTGACTCAACACTTCTGGCTGAGGATGGTGCAGATACTACGTCCTTGCTTTTTACACTGATATGTAGGTCTGTTCCATTATCTTGGATGGGGATGTTTGTGGATCCCTTTCCCCCAGTCATTTGTTTATTCATCCATCACCATTTATAACTGAATGTGGCAGGACTGCGGAGCCTTGATCAGATCTATTGCTCAAGTGCAGTAACATTAATGGGTTAGCATCAATAGACAATAGACAGTAGGTGCAGGAGTAGGCTATTCTGCCCTTCGATTCTACACCACCATTCAATATGATCATGGCTGATCATCCTTAATCAGTATCCTGTTCCTGCCTTATCTCCATCCTTCCGCAATCATTGAGAGCTCTATCCAACTCTTTCTTAAATGAATCCAGAGACTGGCCCTCCACTGCCCTCTGGGGCAAAGCATTCCACACAGCCACCACTCTATGGGTGAAGAAGTTTCTCCTCATCTCTGTCCTAAATGATCTACACCATATTTTTATGCTGTGTCATCTGGTTCGGCACTCACCCATCAGCAGAAACACGTTTCCTGCCTCCGGAGTGTCCTATCCTTTAATAATCTTATATGTCTCAATCATATCCCCTCTCAGTCTTCTAAACTCAAGGGTATACAAGCCCAGTCGCTCCAGTCTTTCATTGTAAGGTAATCCTGCCATTCCAGGAATTGACCTCGTGAACCTACGCTGCACTCCCTCAATAGCCAGAATGTCTTTCCTCAAATTTGGAGACCAGAATTGCACACAGTACTCCAGGTGTGGTCTCGCCAGGGCCCTGTACAGCTGCAGAAGAACCTCGTTGCTTCTATACTCAATCCCTCTTGTTATGAAGGCGAGCATGCTATTAGCCTTCTTCACTACCTGCTGTACCTGCATGCTTACCTTCATTGACTGGTGTATAAGAACATCCAGACCTTTCTGTACTGCCCCTTTACCTAATTTGATTCCGTTTAGGTAGTAATCTGCCTTCCCGTTCTTGCCACCAAAGTGGATAACCATACATTTATCCACATAAAACTGCATCTGCCATGCATCTGACCACTCACCTAACTTGTCCAGGTCACCCTGTAATCTCCTAATATCCTCATCTCATTTCACCCTGCCACCCAGCTTAGTATCATCAGCAAATTTGCTAATATTATTACTAATACAATGTTCTATATCATTAACATATATTGTAAGAAGCTGCGGTCCCAGTACTGATCCCTGTCGTACCCCACTTGTCACCGCCTGCCATTCCGAAACGGAGCTGTTTATCACTACTCTTTATTTCCTATCCGCCAACTAACTTTCAATTCAAGTTAGTACTTTTCCCCCAATGCAATGCGCCCTAATTTTGCTCACTAACCTCCTATGTGGGACTTTATCAAACGCTTACTGAGAGTCCAAGTACACTACATCTACTGGATCTCCCTCGTCTATCTTCAGAGTTACATCCTCAAAAAATTCCAGAAGATTAGTCAAGCATGATTTCCCTTCATAAATCCATGCCGACTCTGACCTACCCTGTTACTATTATCCATTATTTCATCCTTTACAATAGACTCCATCATCTTTCCCACCACTGAGGTTAGACTAACTGGTCAATAATTTCCTGGTTTCTCCCTCCCATCTTTCTTAAAAAGTGATGTAACATTAGCCACCCTCCAATCCGTAAGAACTGATCCCGAATCTATCAAACTCTGGAAAATAATCAGCAACACATCCACGATTTCTCGAGCCACCTCCTTCAGTACTCTGGGATGTAGACCATCAGGCCCCAGGGACTTATCAACCTTCAAACCTAACAGTCTTTCCAACACCAATTCCTGGCAAATATAAATTCCCTTCAGTTCAGGTCCTTCAGCCACTGTTACCTCAGGGAGATTGCTTGTGTCTTCCCCAGTTAACACAGATCTGAAGTACCAATTCAATTCTTCTGTTATTTCTTTGCTCCCCGTAATATATTCCCCTGTTTCTGTCTTCAAGGGCCCAATTTTAGTCTTAACCATTTCTTTTTGCCTTTCACATACCTAAAAAAACTTTTACTATCCTCCTTTATATTATTGGCCAGTATACCTTCGTACCTCGTTTATTCTCTGCGTATTTCCTTCTTAGTAATCCTTTGTTGTTCTTTAAATCTTCTCAGTCCTTCGTTTCCCCACTTATCTTTGCTATGTTTTACTTTTTCTCTTTTAACTTTATATGATTCTTAACTTCCCCCATCAGCCATGGCCACCGATGCCTCCTCCTAGGATCTTTCTTCCTTTTTGGAATGAACTGATCCTGCAATTTCTGCATTATACACAGAAACATCCACCATTGTTCTTCCATGGTCATCCCTGCTAAAGTATTGCACCATTGAACTTTGGCCAGCTCCTCCCATAGCTCCATAGTTCCCTTTATTCAACAGAAATATTGTCACTTCCGATTGTACCCTCTCCCTCTCAAACTGCAGATTGAAGCTTATTGTATTATTGTCACTACTTCCCAATGGCTCCTTCACTTGGAGGTTCCTGTTCAATTCTGGTTTGTTGCACAATTCCAGATCCAGAATTGCCTTCTCCCTGGTCGGTTCCAGCACCAGCTGCTTTAAGAATCCATCTCTGAGGCACTCCACAAAGTCTCTTTCTTGAGGTCCAATACCATCCTGATTCTCCCAGTCTACCTGCATGTTGAAATCCCCCATAACAACTGCAGTAACATCTTTGTGACAGGCCAATTTCAGCTCCTGATTCAATTTACATCCGACATCCAGACTACTGTTTGGGGGCCCGTAGATAACTCCCAAGAGGATCTTTTTACCCTTAGTATTTCACAGCTCTATACACACTGACTCGACATCCCCTGATTCTAGGTCCCCCCGCGCAAGGGACTGAATATCCTCCCTTACCAACATGGCCACCCCACCCCCTCAGCCCGTCAGCCTGTCCTTACGATAGCACGTGTAGTCTTGAATATTCATTCCCAGGCCCTGTCCACTTGAAGCCACGTCTCAGTTATCCCCACAATATCGTATCTGTCAATTTCCAAAAGAGCCTCAAGCTCATCCACCTTATTTCTAATGCTTCATGCATTCATGTATAGTACTTTTAATTTGTTACTACCCTCACTCTTCCCATCAATTCCTATTTCTCTCAACCTTGCAGCATGATCCCTTTCTGAGTTTTCTGCTTCATTGATCCAGTTGTCTTTCTTGACTTCCCTTGTTCTAAATTTCCATCCAATTTCCTTCTTAAACATCCAGTTTGTCCCTTTCCCCTGCTACTCAGTTTAAACGTAGCTGTGTTGCTGTAGCAAACCTGCCTGCCAGAATGCTGGTCCATAACCTATTAAGGTGCAAACTGTCTCTATTGTAGAATTTATGCTGACCACAAAACATACCCCAATGATCCAAGAATTTAAATCTTTGCTTCCTGCACCAGTTCCCCAGCCACACGTTGAAGTCCATTATCTCCCTGTTTCTGGCCTCACCAGCCCGAGGAACGGGAAGCAAACCGGAGATAACTACTTTGGACGTCCTGCTTTTCAGTTTTCTTCCCAGTTCTCCGAAGGCCCGCTGTAGAATGTTCCTCCTCTTCTTCCCGACATCATTTGTGCCGACATGTACCACCACCTCTGGCTCTTAACCTTCGTCCTTGAGGATTTCCTGAACTCTGTCTGTGATGTCTTTAACACTGGCACCAGGAAGGCAACACACCATCCTTAAGCACCGTCTGCTGCCTCAAAAACCCCGGTCAGTTCCTCTCACGATAGAGTCCCCTATTATCATTGATCTGTGCAATGTCCGACTCTTCCGCTCTGTCTCCACGCCAAAGTTTGATTGACAGACCTGGCCGCCTCGCGGACTGGCAGTGTCATCTGTCTCTACTGTTTGCAAAAGATTCAACTTGTTCCTGACAAGTACTTCCCCCGGGGTCTCTTGCGCCCGTCTCCTCTCAGCCTTCCTCATCGTCTGCTCTCTTCTGCTCTTTTCTGGTACAATTGGTGTGATAACCTCATTGAAGGTCTTGTCAAGAAAGATCTCATTCTCGGATGAGCCTAAGGTCCTCGAGTTCTTTCATCAGTGCTGCAATATGCTCTGTCAGTAGCTGAACGTGTACACACTTTCCACACTTATACGAGCCAGACACACCAGAGGCGTTGACCTCCCACATCAAGCACGTAGTATACTGAACCAGCTTGACAGTCATGTCTTTACCCTCTTCAACTGTGGCGTAATCACTTCCACTCAAATAACAATCACTTACCTTCCCGACCGGCTTTGCGCGCTGACTTCACTTCCGCCCAGCTCCCGCCACTCTCTGATGCAAAAAGACCGTTGGCGTCGAAGTAAGTACTTAAATAACAATCACTTACCTTCCCGACCGCCTTTGCTCTCCGACTTCACTTCCGCCCATGTCCCACCACTTTCTGATGCGAAAAGCAGGTTTAGGTTCGCGTGGTTCCGACCCTACCATGTTCACCCACAGTCATTACTGATAAATAGATCGAGTTGATTGTAATGGCAGACTGAGGAGATTATCCCTGGATAAGATATTACAGCTAATAGTTGAATGGTGTTCTGCTTCTCGTGCTGCTGTAGTCTACAGCACTGCATGAATACGCAGTTTTGAGCTACAATATCTGAAATGCAATTCTGCTGTCTGTCCCCTAGTTCACATCGAGACTCTTTCACCCATCAGCCCTGTACTCAGTGACCTACTCTGGTTTCTGATGTGGAAATACTTGCATTTTCATATTCTCATTCTGCTGAGGTCATGTTTCCAATCTGACACATTCTGTAAAAACATTAAACTAATTTTATTCAATTGTTTAATTCATCTGAATCTTTTTCCTTGAACAATGCCATCTTCTGTGTTTAAATTGAATGTGTTTCCCTCTGTTTCTCTCCCTGATAATGATTAAGAGCTCTGCAGTGTCAGTGATGCCAGCCTTATGTAGTTTCAGAGTCAATTAATTCTCTAGATTCCCAATCATCTTCACCACATTGTATATTTTCTCTTTTGGTTCGATGCCTTATCACTCATGGCTACCTTATCCTCCCATGACTATGTTCCATCTTTTTTGGGAGAATTTCTGATATCCTCCGAATTATTCAACATAAATTCCTGCCATTGTAGCTCCTTGGTCTTTCCTGCTCGGCTCCCCTTACAATTAACTCTGGCCAGCTCCTCCTGCATGTCTTTGTAGTGACATTGCTCAATTATAATCACATTACATCAAGAAGAGAGCAACAGATATAAATCGAAATAAGATGTTTTGAGAGATGGGACATAAAGAATAATTGGCAAATTTATTACCTAGATACAAAGAGAGAACGAGAGAGAGTATATAGATGGGGACATGTAAAAAATGAATAAACTAGATTATTGAAAGAAGTAATTGCACATCCCTCAATGTTTTGGAATTTCCTGTGTGCTGTGGTCCTTTGTACAGTGCATTTACAACAGAGTAATGTGGTCAAATGCTGGGTCTGATGCCAGAATTTTTATCTCCAATAATATGACAGACAGTAGCTTTTGAAAGGACCCAGCAGGCCAATATATTGAAGTCCCAATAGAAAGGGGACTAACTGAAATATGTTGGGACACCAGAAGAAAGAATGTATAACACACAACCTGATAAGAATGAGAAATTAGAGTAGAGAATTCCAGAAAAGTAGGGAACATTGAGAGAAGGGGAATATATCACATTAGATGAGCATCAAATAATGTTTATAAATTTTATACATCATGTGCATCATTTTTCAATAACTGTGTCTCCGTTGTTCATTTACAGTATGTTGTGCACATGTGAAAAATATCTGCACACACACGCATTGATTAAACAATGTATACAAAGTCATTTTTCTGCCATTGAAATGGTCCTGTTGTCGTGTTAGCAGGATTCATGAACACCAACTGGCCACCAAAAGACATGACCCACTATCATTATATTCCATAATACAGACAGAGAAGGGCATCACTTTGACTGGAACAACACACGCACATACTAAGACATGCAAGGACGTTCTCAGAGGAATGGCATTCTAACCAGAAGTCCATCAATAAATGCATCAATTTAGATCCTATCTACTTTCACTTGTAAAACAAAAGGAATGACATCACCCACCTTAAGAAACCAAAACCTATAAATAGAGGGACGGGACATAGCACCAGCATTTCAGCGGAGACTCTCACTGATGATGTCACCTAATTATGGTGACGAAACGTCTGAAAACAAATATTCATGCTCAGTGAGCTAACTTGCATACATATAAATTGTAATTTTTCATTAATTAGTGGAATTTGTGGAGTTCTCTGTCACCCACGTTTGAACAGATTATGATGCGAGGTGAGTTTTTCTGGGTGTGTGGTTTTAATTAACAGAGGGGTTCGACATTGATGTCATAACAGTTTGAGGCCTTGCTGGAGACTTAGACAGACTTGAACAGATTTGTGGTACAAAAGGTCCCAGCAGATTCCAACACATTGCAATTAGTAACCTGGATCTTCAAATACAACCGTTGGTAAAATTCATTTAATTTTGTTAACTTGTGGTTGGTTAAAGTAAAAGTGAGACAAATGGCTTTTAATTTTACTATAGAGGTTCTCAAATTTGACAAGGTAGTTTACAAAGCCAGAGGAAGGAATATTTTTAGAATTAGAAATAAGATTGGAATTGGGTTTAACCAGGAACAAAAGGAAAGCTGAAATTGTAACGGAGTTGGTCAAGCACATTGGTGCGTCAGAGAAAGAGGCAACTGCAGGAGAGTTAGAAAAACTTAAATTACAAATATGGCAACTGGAGTTAGAAGGTAAAAATAGGGACGGAAACAGAGAGAACAAATGGAAAGTGAAAGAGAGGAAAAAGAGAGAGATAATTTGAAATTCAGAATTTGGGAGTTGGACAAGAAAGTTAAATTACCAGGATAGAGATGAAGGGAGAACGCCAGGATGTATACAGCTTTGTTAATACATTCCCATATTTCGGTGAGAAAAATGTCAAAATCTGTTTTTATTTCATTTGAAAGAAAAAAAAATGGTTCGGCAGATGGTGTGTCCAGTGAACTTGTGGGTAATGCTCGTTCATTTTAAGCGGGTGGGCACAGCTAGTGAGATATGTGCACCGCTGTCAGATGAGGGGTCAAGAGATTATGCAGATGTCAAACAGGCTATGTTGAGTGGTTATGCATTGGTATTAGAAGAATACAGACAGAAGTTCAGAAATATAGGGACGAAACCAGATCAGACTTCTGTTGGTTTGAAAGAATTAACTACAGTCATTCTGATAGTTGGGTGCTGGCCTTAAAAATGGATAAGACCTGTGAGGCTCGAAGGGAAATTATTCTGCTGGAGGAGTATAAAGAATCACTTCCAGAGACGGTAAAAATTCATGTGAATGAACAGAAAGTTCAAGAAGTGAGAAGCGCGTAAGAAATGGCAGGTAAAAATGTATTGGTGCATGAGATGAAATTTAGCTTCTGGGAGGATTTTCATCTGGTGAGGGATAAAAATTGGGAGAAGGGGACATTCTACACTACAACGTGAACAGTGAAACACACTGACAATAGTTTAGTACAGGTGAAAAAGAAGCCCAAGGGGGAAAGGAGGTGAAATGACTCAGGCCTTCTCACTCTACAGGAGTGGAACACATAAAATTACAGTGCTGATGGATTAAGAAAGGCACTGGGAAGAGGTGTTTTCACTGAAGTAAGCTGGGACACACAGTGCTGGGCATTGAAGGAAGACACTTAGGGAAAAGATGTCGTAAAAGAGACTAAGCCAGTGGCATTTGTGAACCTGGAAAAGGAGACCACAAGCGGAGCCGAGGAGCTGCAGGAGAGTGAACAGCCGAGGCAAGGGCTAGGTATGGAGTTAGTACCTGATCTCTGTAAAGAATTTGCCTCTGTGGATAAACTTTACTCAGAAAGGGGAGGGGGGGAGGTGGCGGAGGGGGGAGTTGTGTGGAGAGGGGAGAAAGACAAGAAATTAAAATTTTGTGAGACACGAGATCTGCTCAGTCTGTAAGACTTGAAAAGTGAGGTGCCCGAAAAGTACAACAGATCAGGCAGCATCTGAATAGCAGGACAACCGACACATCAGGCATAAACTCATCTTCAGGAATGTGGCGGGGGGCAAGGGGTCTGAAAGATAAATAGGAGGGTAGGAGTTGGACTGGCAGAAGGGTCACTGGGAGGGCGATAGGAAGATGTACGTGCGAGTGATCGTGATATGTCAGAGGGGAGGGTAGAGTCGATAGTTGAGAAGGAAGATGGACAATTAAGACAGTTCAAGATGGTGATGCTTAGCTGAACGGTTGGATCTTGGATGAGGCTGGGGGACGGAAGATTTGGAAATTGATGTAGTCAATGTTGATGCTGTATAGTTTGAGGTGTCCACCTGTTCTCTCACCTATCCACTTCACTCACCTCTCCGAACTATCACCATCAAACCCCACCGATATCTACCTATCATCTTCCAAGCTACCTTCCACCCAGCTCCACCTCCACCCTCCTGTTTATTTCTCAGTCCCCTTCCCACTCCCTTACCGCACGCACCCCCCTCACTTTCCTGATGAAGGATTTCTGCCTGAAATGTCAACTCTCCTGCCTCCCGGATACTGCCTGACCGCTGTGCTTTTCCAGCCCCACAGTTTTCAACTCGGATCTCCAGCATCTGCAGTGCTCACTTTTTCTCAGCCCCTAACAGTAAGAGACGGAAGTATTTTCACTCTTTCTGACATTTATTCAAGAACATGATAATTTGTGGAATGGGGGCAGAAATTAAGGTTGCAAAATAGAAACATCAGGTTGGAGTGTCAAATCAAGATTGAGGAAGTAAAAGTGAGAGTGAGTGACAGACTGTCAGTTCCAGGAATACAGTTTGTTCTTGGGAACGGCTTAGCAGGATCCAAGGTTGAAGACACACCCCTTGTGGTGGAGAAGTAAAATGAAAACTCGGGAACAGAGGAGTTAAATTAAATATACACAGGCATTTTCCACACTGTGTACTAACAAGATCCCACTGTCATAAGTTACAGCAAGATGCAAAAAACTAAAGAAAAAGACAAAGGAGTTGATGTTCAGTTAAATGACACCCTATCTGATGTAATGTTTCAGGAAAATACCTGAACGTGGAGAGAAACGGTAGGTTAGTTCAGAAGGGAAATGGGCCGAAGTGCACTAGATTGTGTTAGCAGTAGCATACTGTGTTACAGGTAGCACACAAACTAAATGCAGGCGGTCCCCTATGTGTATGGAAGACTCAGGCTAAGGTACAGAAGCATTTCTAGTGGCTGGAATGCACAAGGACATGGTTAATCTTTGTTGTACGTGTCATACATACCAAATGGTAGGTAAGTCACAGGCGGTAATAAAACCAGCACCTTTGTTGCCAATTCCAATATTCGAAGAACCTTTCACGTGGGTTCTGATTAATTGTGTAGCTCCCCTTTCCAAAATAAAACTGGAAACCAATATTTGCTGACCATAATGAATGTGTCTCCCAGATTTCCAGAGGCAATGCCATTTCGGAGTGCTAAGGCAAAACGGGAGTTGGAGGGGTTGGTAGCTTTCTTTACTCGGTGTGGGCTACACAGGGAGATTCAGTCAGACTAAGGGTCTCATTTTACCGCTCAGCTATTTGAGGAAGTCATGGATAGCTTAGATATACAGCACTTCAAATCAAGTGTGCCCATCCTGAATCCCAGGGAGCATTGAAAAGTTAGCATCAGACGCTGAAGGCTATGTTAACAGCGTACTGTCAGGATCGGCAAAATGATTGGGATAAAGGTGTCCCATTAAATTGCTTACCATCGAAGATGCCCCAAATAAATCTACACCGTTTATGTCCTTTAAGTTAATATTCATACATGAAGTGAGAGGTCCTTTGAAATTTGTTAAATATAAATTGACAGGACCAAAGTCGGAGATCTCACACTTGGATTATGTATGTGAGGTGAGGGAGAAATTAAATTGAGTCGATGAGTTAACTAAACAGCACCTGAAATGGGCACGGCACAGATAAAGCAGGTGGGGATGACGTATTAGTATTGCCAGCAGTGGTAGGAAATCCCTTCAAAACCAGGTTCAGTGGCCCCTTTCTATTGAAAAAAAATGTTGAGTCAGTTAAACTATCTGGTAAAGATACCAGAGCTGACAAGAACGTTATCAAGTGTGTCATGTGAATGAATAGTGCACCAGCCATTTTTATGTCTCAGAAACAGAGTTGGGGCCTGATGAACAAATTGTGCAGCTTATCTGTCTGGTGTATTGATCTTTAGCAAGTGATTGAAAGCTCATGTTATAGTTGGCAGGGCATGTTGAACGATTACAAGAAGCAAACTTGGTAATAAACTTAAAGAAAACAGAATTCACGAAGGCAGAGGCGATGTTCTCGGGACATTCCATTGGACATGGAAGGTTGACCCCATGGAACACAAAGACGAAGGGCTTGAGGAATTTCCACGACCATCCGGTAAGAAAGAAGTGTTTCGGTTTTTGGAACTGAGTGGATTCTATCGGAAGATTGTTGCAAACTTCAGCAGGATATTGGCACCACTGCTGGATTTATTCAACAAGAACACAGAATTATGGTGAACAGAACAATGCCAGGAGGTTTTTGAGAATTTTAAAGCAAGTTTACCCACCGCACCAGTTTTATCTGCGCCAAATATTTTGATACCCTTTGAAAATTGTGTCTGATGCTAGGGATGTAGGGGTCGGAGATGTATTAATGCAGAAAGACGATGATGGAACTGAATGGCCAATTGGCCAATTGGCGAAAAAGCTCAATATCCACCAGAAATAATACAACATCCCCATTATTGAAAAACAAAGATTGAGTTTCGTACTGGTTTTGTGAAGGGCAGGTCGTGCCTCACAAACCTTATTGAGTTCTTTGAGAAGGTGACTAAGGAAGTGGATGAGGGTAAAGCAGTAGATGTTGTGTATATGGATTTTAGTAAGGCGTTCGATAAGGTTCCCCATGGTAGGCTAATGCTAAAACTTCGGAGGTATGGCATTGAGGATACATTAGAGGTTTGGATTAGGAATTGGCTGGCTGGAAGGAGACAGAGGGTAGTAGTTGATGGATTATGTTCATCTTGGAGCGCAGTTACTAGCGGTGTACCACAAGGATCTGTTTTGGGACCATTGCTTTTTGTTATCTTTATAAATGATCTAGAGGAAGGACTTGAAAGCTGGGTAAGCAAGTTTGCGGATGACACGAAAGTCGGTGGAGTTGTGGATAGTGAGGAAGGAAGTGGTAGGTTACAGCGGGATATAGATAAGTTGCAGAGCTGGGCGGAAATGTGGCAAATGGAATTCAATGTAGCTAAGTGCGAAGTCGTTCACTTTGGTAGGAATAACAAGATGATGGATTACTGGGCTAATGGTAGGCTACTTGGTAGTGTAGATGAGCAGAGGGATCTTGGTGTCTATGTACACAGATCTCTGAAAGTTGCCACCCAGGTAAATAGTGCTGTGAGGAAGGCATATGGTGTACTGGGCTTTATTGGCAGAGGAATTGAGTTCCGGAGTCCTGAGGTCATGTTGCAGTTGTATAAGACTCTGGTGAGGCCTCATCTGGAGTATTGTGTGCAGTTTTGGTCGCCATACTATAGGAAGGATGTGGAAGCTTTAGAACGAGTGCAGAGGAGGTTTACCAGGATGTTGCCTGGAATGGTAGGAAGATCGTATGAGGAAAGGCTGAGGCACTTGGGGCTGTTCTCATTGGAGAAGAGAAGGTTTAGGGGAGATCTGATAGAAGTGTATAAGATGATTAGGGGTTTAGATAGGGTCGACACTGAGAACCTTTTACCGCTAATGGAGTCAGGTGTTACTAGGGGACATAGCTTTAAATTAAGGGGTGGTAGGTATAGGACAGATGTTAGGGGTAGATTCTTCACACAGCGGGTTGTGAGTTCATGGAATGCCCTGCCCGTATCTGTGGTGAACTCTCCTTCTTTATGTTCATTTAAGCAGGCATTGGATAGGCATTTGGAAGTTATTGGGCTAGTATAGGTTAGGTAGGACTCGGTCGGCGCAACATCGAGGGCCGAAGGGCCTGTACTGCGCTGTATCCTTCTATGTTCTATGTTCTATGTTCTATGGTCTGTCAGTATTTTAATGTTTACCTGACAAATAAATTGTCGGAGACAGTTGTGAACAACAAAGACAATCCTCCGGCATTTTTTTGGATATTTAAAGATCAAAATATGAGAGAAGTTAATTGGAGTCTTATGTTACCGACTTTAAACTGACAAAATGGGTATGCTGTGGGTTGTAAAAAATGTGATAGCAGATGTGTTATCGTGAATTTAAAGGAAGAAGTGACGATAAGATTTGCCTTATTCCAGTGTTATATATGTCTGCAGAATTAATATGAATGGTATAACTGAGATTAATAATTTTGTATTTCATACAAATGGGATTAAGAATTAGAGGAAATGAAATGAAGCCATTTTTTCATTCTGTTGGTTCATATTTTTTTTCCCTGAAGGGCTGAAGATGTTATGAAGCTGAAAGCATGTCTGGTCACTTTAAGACAGAACGGGTTTTGCTGAATAGAAAGTACAGCCACAAATGCCAGCTAAAGGTTATACTGTTCCAAATGTAACACTTAGCTGGGAATTGGATACCTGAGTTTTGGTTGCTTTTTGACAGCAATTCAAATGCAATCAAAGGAGTTTAAATAACGCTCGGGATACCAGAAGCCAACGGAATTTGAATATTATTGTTTGGACACATGGAAAGCAATCAAATTATGAGAATTATTGTATCATGGAAAGCAATCAAATTATGAGAATTATTGTATCATGCGAAGTACATAAACACAGCATTTTGAACACTAGAGGGAGAGCCACTGCCATACAACAGCAGAGTAACTGCTGTAGAGCAGGAGTGCTAACTGGCCATCTCAAACACTCTCAATCAAAGATACATGTTCATGTCGAACCTACTTGCAGTAAACAAAACACTACCCAGGGAGATCAGTAGCTGGAAGAGTGAACACAGCGGGGAAGATGGACACTGTTTGGTCTTGAAATTGCAATGTTTAATCTGTGGGTTGTTGGAACAGCATATTTTTACAGAGTTTGAGACAGGTAGTAGGTAGCTAACACAAGCGGGGTTTGGATTTATGAATAGTTGTTGTTTAGTGTTCACTATTAAAGTTAAGAAACTAACTTGCTAATGTTTGTTTAAATAGTGGAAAGTAGGAAATCTGTGTCTCTCATATTTTAACAGATTACGAGGTGAGGCAAGCTTTTCTGGGTGTTTGGTTTTAATTAACAGAGGGGTTCGACTCCACCTGTTAAATGTCCATCTACGCTAACCCCATTTCTCTGCAGTTGGCCCATATCCTTCTAGTCCTTTCCCAACCACATATTTATCCAAATGCTTTGGAAAAGTTGTTAATGTACCCCCCTCAGCCACATCTGCTGGCAGCTCATCCACGTACCAGCCGTCTGTGTAAAGAAGTGGCCCCTCAGGTTCCCATTTATTCCTTCCCCTCTAACTGATCCCATCTCATCCTCGATTCTCTAAACCTTGGAAAAAGAATGAGAGCATTCACCCTATCCATACCCCTAGTGACTTTATACACTTCTATAAGGTCCCCCCTCAGTCTTCTATGCTCTAAAGAAAAGGTCCTAGCTTGTCCAACCTCTCCCTATAACTCAAACCATTGAGTCCTTGCAACGGTCTTGTAAATTTCCTCTGCACTCTTTCTAATTTCACAACATCCTCCCTATAAAAGGTGACAAAACTGAACACAATACTCCAAGTGCGGCCTTATCAAAGTCCTGTTTAACTGCAACAAAAATTCCCAACTTCTATACTCAACGTCCTGCCAGCGGTCCAAATGCCTTTTTCACTGCCCTGTCTACATGTGACTCCACTCTCAGGGAACCGTGCACCTGAACGCCAAGGTCTCTCTGCCCACTACACCCCTTAATACCCTCCCATTCACCATGAAACTCCTAACTTGATTTAAGTTTCCAAAATGCAAGACCTCACACATCTATATTAAATTCCATTTTCCATTTCTCGGCCCACTTCCCCACCTGATTAAGGTCCTGCTACAATTTCTGATAAACTTCCTGACTGATCATGCTCCCACTTATTTTAGTGTCATCTGCAAACTTATTAATATGCCTTATACATTCTCAACCAAATCATAGATAACAAATAGCTATGGACCCAGCCTCCAGTCTGACAAGCATCCTTCCACGAAACCCTTTGCTTCCTACCATCAAGTCAGCTGTGTAATGAACTAGCCAGTTTCCACAGCATTCCACGCGATGTAACCTTACAGAGCGTCCCGCCATGTGGAAACTTATCAAAGGCCTCATTGAAATCCATAGAGACGACGTTTACCACTCTGCCCTTGTCAACCTTCTTGGTCATTAATCAAAGAACTCTAACAAATTTGTGAAACATGATCTCCAACTCACAAGTCTATGCTGACTGCTCCGAATCAAACCCTGTGTAAGTAATGGGTGCAGTCCATGGTATGCTGTCCTTCATTGTAAGATGATTCCAGTACATAAGTAAAGCCATCTCCCTGCTGTTGTCGAGCCTTGCTTAGAGAGCATTAGGGGCACTCTGTACAGATTTAATCTCCTTTGTAAGGATTGATCTCCTTACCACAGACACGGTTGATGGTAACATGAGGATAGAATGGATAAGCTGAGTGTTTAATCTGTAGAGCTGTGGGAGATGAAGAAATGGTGATGCTGAAACACTAGGAGTGGCAGCAATCACTTATTTCCAAAAGAGACATTGATAAGGTGAGACATTCCTTACTTTAACCAGGATTGATTGGTTTGATTTATTGCCACGTGTACCTCAGTACAGGGAAACATTTTATTTATGAGCCTTGGAGGCAGATCATAGTAAGCAAGGCCAGACAGATCATAGAGTGGAAATAGACTTGGACAGAGTAAGGCATACAGATTGCACTGCACAGGACATCCACTAGACAAGGTCAACATGAACATCATCAGCATTATTTGAACTTAGAGAGTCCATTCATCTGTCTAATGTGATTTTCCTAATAGTTTATATGCCTAAACTAACTCTCCCCACGTTATTGTGCAGTCAGCTTGTGAACCCGGAATGAACGTCAGGTTGCTCACAATCCTCAACAGCAGCACAATACTTTCCATCTGAAACAAGAAGCCATTCCCACCAGCTTCCGCCCTACATAGAGAACACCAGGCTGGCTTCTCGGAGATGGAAGGTGCCTTCTTGAGACTTCACACAAGACATATGGCTTCCCTGCTCACCACGAGAAAACTACATGAAAGTCCCACGTGTGGCACATCATAATCAATGGAGCCAGGAGGAACAATGTGGAGCAGTCTGTCTGCGCAGACTCTGCTCCACTTGTTCATCATGTTAGAGCATCAATTAGGAGACAGTGGGGACTGCCGACGCTGGAAATCAAAGCAGATAGTCGATTGCTGGAAAAGCACACCAGCTCAGGCAGCATCCGAGGAGCAGGAGAATTGACGTTTTGGGCATAAGACATTAATCAGGAATCAGCATAAATTACCTCATTCTGCCCCTGTGTAAGTGCATTCAGGTGGGAATGGCCTCCGACTGTTCCTGTGAAGTGGCTCAAGGGACTGAATGGCTTCTTCCTCTTCCGATTGGACAGGGCCATGGGCCTGACTGGGTTACCCTGGTTCCTATTTGACAGTTCGATGTGCTGACAAGTATGACAATGCTGCAGGTTTAAGAGGTTAATTTGTTCTGGTTTCTTTTAAGCGAGAGATTGAACGATTGTTCCTAAGCTGGCGAGTTCACACCACTTGAGTAAACAGCTAACTAGGCCTTTGGTTAATTTTAGTGCAGCCTGAATGGGTGTGGCCAGCTCTCACAGATTAGGATCTCTAGGTTTTGGTTTCACAGTAACATCAAAAATTATAGGGGTCTCCAGAGAGTTGGAAGCGTCAGTGAATGTCTCCTGGTTGCTCCTCTGTCTGAAATTTCTCTTGATGCTGTTTTCAATTCCTGGGTTGGAGAAATATTTGTGACATTCTGTGTCTGAATTTTCGTTTTTTGCCAAGGGCTGTGTTTATGGGAGTTTCCTATGTTGGAATAGTTCATTAGTAATAGCTCCTAATTCTATTATTCTGTTAAGTTGTCCAATAGAATTATGTTATTCTAAACTCCTCTGTCTTTGGTTCTATTTCATCTTTCGTGTTGAAATTTATGGTATTTTGCTTACCACAGAGTAGTTTGAACAGTCACATTGCATCTGTAACAGAAACTTTACATTTCCTTTAAAAACATTTGAGTCTTGGCTACTGTCTTCAAATATTTTTGAGTGGCTCTGGTGTGGCCCATTACACTATACTCCTTCTCTTTCTGAGTAATATGCTGGAGGCACTGAATGGGCTGTCACTCTTCGTCTCCAATAGTGTCAATGGGCTGAATGGCTTCCTGAATCCAGCATTAGGTGCTAAGTGATATCTTATTTTACTGTGGCAGTGCGCAGTGTCAGGCAGTGCGGTTACATGAATGTTAAAGACCCTTTAACAGCACAAGTCTCAATGGAATCTGGGTCTTGCTGCACATGGACTGATCATTGTGGAATCTTCAGTGACCATCCCCACTTCTGATCTTATGGTGGGGAGGGTGGGGGCGGAGAGACATTGATGAAGCAGCTGAAGATGTTTGTGTCGAGGAACCTGCCCTGAGGATCTCCCACAGAGGTGACCCAGGACTGAGATGATGAACATCTTCTTTTGTGCCATGTTTGATTCGAAACACTGGACACTTTATTCTGATTCCCATTAAGTCCAGTTTTGTTAAGCTCCTTGATGTCAACAGAAGTTAACCATTGCCTTGATATCAGGGCCAGTCATTTTTTTACCTGAACCCTTGTGTCAACCTCCTTTGTTCATATCAATAGGCCATGATATAAGAGCAGCACGTGTTTTCTTCAAACAGGTGGTATTGAATGGCAGAATTTCTCTTCTCAAGAGTGTTCGGAGAGCCAGATGACTGAAAGTATTTGAGGAAGAAATAGATGGATCTTGATCTGTCAGAGAGTTGAAGGCAATGAAGAATTGGGTATGAAAGTGGATTTGAGACCAAGAGCAGATCAGCCATGATCTTAGTGAAAGGCAAGGCCGGTTTGGGGAGTGAACGACCTCTCCCTGTTTCTGATGTTCTCACATTCTGTCATTGGAAAGTTAGTGGGGGTTATTTTCTGTTATTAAATGTTGCAGTCAGGTAGACCAGAGGATTTTGTGAGCCATTGCTTGGTGAGGTACGTGGGCTGTATGCACAGTGAATCTGGGTCTACAACGTGGCCAACAAATAAAGCACAAGTTGCAGCTAGGGGAAGCTCTGTAAAGAGAGATGAGAGGCCTCTTTCATACCCAGCCTGGATTTTTCAATAATATTTCCCAAATCAACTCAAAGCATGTGGGACAGTCTTGAGAGGCTGAATGGTCTCCTCTGCTTCTGTGCACCAGGTTATACGAGTAAGTAGCCTGCAACTGTTCCTATCTAGCAGGTTTGAGGATCTGAATGGAACACATAAACATAGGACTGAGGATAAGGAGCGGGTCATTAGATACTTTGAGCCTTCTCCGCCAGGCACTAAGATTTTGGCTGATCAGGTTGGAGTCTCAGCCCCACTTTCCTGACTGCATCCCATTATTCGTGACTCACTTCTCTGTCAAATAGTTAACTAACGCAGCTTTCAATCAATGTGAACATAGAGTCACGATAAACTTCCAGTGAAGAGGATTCCGACTTGAAAGGAGCTTTCAGAATTTTTCATCATCCCTCTTTTATAGAATCAGAGATTCATGCAGAAAGGAAAAAGACCCGTAAGTCCAATCTGTTTACTCCGACCAGATATCAAATCTGATCCAGTCCCATTTGCCAGCATTTGGCCAATATCCCTCCTCTCAGATACTTTTTAAATGTGTGATTGTAACCGCCTTCAGCACTTCCTCTGGTAGCACTTTCTGTACACACACCACTCTCTGTGTGAAACATTTATCTTCAGGTCCCTTCTAAATCATTCCCCCTCTCCACTCCAATCTATGCTCTCCTGTACTGGACTCCCCTACCCTGGGGAGCAGAGCGTGGCTGTTAAGAATATCCATGTACCTGATGATTTTATAAACCTCTATAATGTCATCCCTCAACCTCTGGCACTCCAGGGCGAAACACCTCAACCTAATCAACCTCTCACTAAAGCTCAAACCTCCAGACCTGGAACATCGTGTAAGTCATTTCTACAGAAAACCGAGTTGTACGCAGTATTCTTAAAGTGGCCTCACCAACATCCTGTACAGATGCAACATGCCACCACAACTCCTATACTCAGTACACTGACTGATTAAGGCAAATGTGTCAAATGTGTTCTGCACCACACTGTCAACCTGCGACTCCACTTTCAAGGAACAATGTGCCTGCAGCCCTATGTCCATTTGTCTCACAACACACACACACACACACAATCGCTGCAATTTTAACTTGAAAGAAATTTGCCCAGATATTAATGTAACTCATGACAAAGGAAAAATTCCAAGATTGTCCAAAATGCTATTCTGCTTCTGAAGACATTGTACTCACACAGCACCTAGCAATGGGATTTCATCCTGGGAGAGTTGGATTTGGCTGAATTCCCTTTGCTTTAGGCAGTGAGGAGATTCCAGTAAATTGTGGTCGGGGATCACCCAAAGGGTAGCACAGTGGTTAGCCCTGCTGCCTCACAGCACCAGGGACTTGGGTTCAATTCCAGCCTTGGGTGACTGCCTGTGTGGAGTTTGTGTGTTCTCCACTTTTCTGTGTGAGCTTTTAAATGGGTGATCTAGTTTCCTACCACAGCTCAAACTGTATAGGTTCGTTTTATTGGTCATGCTAAATTTTCCGTCATGCTAAATCCGTTTTCATGGATTTCTAGGTTAGATGCATTAGTCATGGGTAAATATAGGGAAATGGGTTGTGAAGTTGGTATGGACTTGTTGGGCCGAAGGACCTGTTTCAACACTGCAGGGATTCCATAAAAATAAGAATGGTAACGATGACTTTAGAGTTTTTGTTTTAGCTCGCACAAATTACTTTCATGAGGAACAATGAAGGAGAGAGAGTACAATGGGCTATTCCTTCTCGGGCAGATTACATATTCTCCCTCTCTGAGCTGAATCACACAGGAATGTCATCCTCTCCCAAACTGGACCATGTGAGGTCTCCTTGTACATTGTCCAAACTATGTCTCCATCACATTCCCTGTTCCATGTAGGTGCATCATTGCTGCTGTCATATACAGAACCATACCCTTCGCAGAAAACAGCCTTGGTCGATTTGAAGATATGTTTATACATCCCTGTGTCATTAAAAAATAAAAATGTTTGATTTATTCAGAATACCTGTGTTTAAATGAATGCATTTTTAAAATAAATACAGAAATTGCTGGAAAAGCTCGGCAGGTCTGTCAGCATCCAGATGCCTTTTAAATGCTGTAGTTGTACCAGCCTCCACCACTTTCTCTGGCACTTCATTCCATCCGCACACCACCCTCTGTGTGAAAAGGTGCCTTTAGGCCTAATCAAAACCTTTCTCCTCTCACTTTCCACCAATGCACTCTAGTATTGGACACCCCTAACCTGGGGAAAAAAATCCATGGCTACTCAACCTATCCATGACCATTCTGATGATATAAACCTTTACTGCTGCGAAATGTGACTCCAATCAACACGAATGGCTGTACTTTCAGTCATCCCAGGCCTAAATTCTGAAATGCAATACTGACACCTCTTCCTTCTCCAACAAGTCACAATTCCATATCCATTTTCATCAGTTTGTTCAGATGTATCATTAAACACTTTTGTGGGCTTTACACCTAGACCTTTGTGCCCAGAAGTCTCACCAATATCTTGTACAACCTCAACATTGACGTCCCCATTCCGATACTCAAAGGTCTGACCAATGAAGATAAGTGTGTTAAACACCTTCCTAACCACACTATCTATCTGATATGCAAATTGTAATGAATGAAACGTGACAGCCTTGGTTTCTGTCCTACAACACTGCCAAAGGCCCTGCTTTTAATTGTATAGTTCCTGTTCTTGTTTGATTTACCAAATCCAAACCTCGCATTAATCCAAACTAAACTCCATCTGACAACCCTCAGCCCAGTGTGTGATATTACTGCCACCTCCCGCTAGCATCACACAGCAATACTCATAAAGATGTACCAGTATTCTCCTGTCTGTTTGTTCATCAGACTGTCCTGACATGATGTGCCATACCTCTGCAACAAGCAGGACTTGAATCAGGGCCTTCTCGTCCAGAGCTAGAACACTACCACACAAGTTCAGGAATTAGAATCAAATCCAGAGTTCTGGCTCAGAGACAGGGACACTACCCACTACCATACCCAGATTTTGGGTCATATTTTAAGTGCCCGCTTTCAGCTTGGTGTGGATTTATTATGACCAGGTTGCCATTACTGAATTACAAAAAACACTTTGTATTATTAAACTTATGCAAGATATTTGTCTCAACTGTAGGATATTGAGTGTACTTGCTATGCTATCGAAATTAACTATAAGCATCTTTAATTGCTATTATCTGCAGTCTGCAATATTAGGGAAAGAAATCCTGCGACACACTCTGCACAATGAAAGGTCTCAAATAGATATTTATTACTGAACACCAGAGACGAAGGAAGAGCATAATTTCTGGTCTCAAAACACCGATCAATCTTACCCACCTCTAACATGCGACTGCCCTCTTCCTAAAACCATGAAATAATACCAAGCCGCTGATTACTGTCCAGCCTCTCCTCCCCACTGACTGTGTCTGCAATCCGTCCCTCCTCCCCCTAACCACACAAGGCAAACCAAGGTCAGGGTCATTGTGGAAATCAAGGCTGGAGTGTGCAGGCATCCTCGAGAGGGGGAGGGAATTTTAAAATTGAAGTGGGAAGGGGAGGGGGAGGTGGCAGTAATATCACACACTGGGCTGAGAGTTGTCAGATGGAGTTTAGTTTGGATTAATATGAGGCATTGGATTTGGTAAATCAAATAACAACAGGACCTTTACAATTAAAAGCAGGGCCTTTGGCAGTGTTGGAGAACAGAAACCTAGGCCATCGGGTATAATTCGTTATAATTTGCATCTCATGTAGATAGTGTGGTGAAGAAGGTGTTTAGCACACTTATCCTCATTGGTCAGACCTTTGAGTATCGGAATGGGGAAGTCAATGTTGAGGTTGTACAGGATATTGGTGAGACTTATTCTGGAATACTGTGTCCAGTCTGGTCATCCTGCCCGCTCATTCCATAGGCACACCACCCTCTGGGTGAGAAAGCTGCCCCTTAGGTCACTTTTAAATGTTTCTCCTCTCACCTTAAGCCTATGTCCTCTAGTTTTGGTCTCCCCGTACCCTTAGAAAACACCTTGACTATTCACTTTGATATTATTGAACTTGATATTATTCAGCTGGAGAGGGTTCAGGAGAGATTAACCTGGATGTTGCTGGGAAAGGAGGGAGTGAGCTATAAGGAGAGGCTGGATAGGTTGGGAGGTTTTTCACTGAAGAATATGAGATTAAGTGTTAACTTTACACAGGTTTATAAAATAATGAGGGGTACAGATCAACTGAAGGGATGATGTTGTTTCCCTGGAGTTGATGATTCAAAACTGAGGGCTATTTTAAGGTGCTCGCAAAAAGATTTACAAAAGTCATGAGAGGTAATTGTGGGCGGCATGGTGGGACAGTGGTTAGCACTGCTGCCTCACAGCGCCAGAGACCCGGGTTCAATTCCCGCCTCAGGCGACTGACTGTGTGGAGTTTGCACGTTCTCCCCGTGTCTGCGTGGGTTTCTTCCGGGTGCTCCGGTTTCCTCCCACAGTCCAAAGATGTGCAGGTCAGGTGAATTGGCCATGCTATATTGCCCGTAGTGTTAGGTAGGGGGTAAATGTATGGGTGGCTTGTGCTTCGGCAGGTCGGTGTGGACTTGTTGGGCCGAAGGGCCTGTTTCCACACTGTAAGTAATCTCATTATTTTAGACAGAATCTGGCTTGTGTGTGGAATGAACTTCCAGAGGAAGTGGTGAAAGCAGGGACAGTTACAACGTTTAAAGGACATTTAGGTCAGTACATGGATAAGAGATCAGCTTGGATGGTGCTGTGAGTAGCTGCCCTCTCCCTCCCCTTCCCCCCTCTCTGAATGAATCCCTGTTGGTTTCCCCCCCCCACCCCGTGCCAATGCCTGTGCAGTGGCATAGGGCGGCTAGCAGAGGGTGGCATTGCATCACTTTAAGCACCACAGAGACTGCCATACCTGCCCCACACAGAGACACACAGATACACATACGGGAATAGTTAGGGCACTGCGTGAAGCTCATCTGGTAATTTAAACTAAACATAAAGAAATGCTCAATTTGCCTTGTAAACTGTCAAAGTATAAGTGACAGAGAACTCCCAAATTCCACTGTTTAAACAAAAACATCGATTTTTTTTAACTCTGAAAGTGAACATTTTACATCAACAATTCACAACTCTGAGACCACATTTCTCTTAACAGCTTATTACCCCACTCCAACTCGATAGCAATATAATGTTTCAAAAGACACGTATTAATATTACATAAACGTAATTTCAAAACCACGCAGCAGCTGTTGTTTCATCTCACCTCACACCAAAATCCCTTTTTCCCATCTTTCCTGAAAAAAAACTAGTCCATGTTCCAGGATGCTACCGAAGTGTCTAAATTTCAGCATTCTGCAACCTGGGAACACATCTTTCCATGATACTGTCTCTTAGTCTCCCCTTCTCTGTCTATACCCCAAACCCTTGACTACAGAAGTCGTGCCTCGCACCCGCCCTCCTCCTCTAACCTAATAATAAGACCCGTTGTGGTAAGAAGGTAAGTGCTGCATTTTACTTATTCTAGTGTTCAGACCTAGTTTTTTTAAAAAAAAACGTTACTTTTAGTGGGTTGGCAGTGAAGGCAGTGCAATGTTCCTCTTGCAACATGTTTGAGGTGAGGGATGCCGTGGTCGTCCCTGCTGATTACACTTGCAGGAAATGCACCCATCTCCAGCTCCTCTAAGACCGTGTTAGGGAACTGGAGCTGGAGTTTGATGAACTTAGGATCATTCGGGAGGCAGAGAGGGGTCATAGATCGGAGCTTTAGGGAAGTAGTAACTCCAAAAATTGCAGACAGATGAGTGACAGTGAGGGGACTGGGAGGAAGCAGCCAGTACAGGGACACCCTGCGGCCGTTCCCCTCAAGAACAAGTATACCGTTTTGGATACTTGTGGGGTGGGGGGACGACTTACCAGGGATAAGCAATGGGGTTCAGGCCTCTGGCACGGAGCCTATCCCCATTGCTCAGAAGGGAAGGGTGGAGAAGAGCAGAGCAATAGTTATTGGAGACTCGATAGTTCGGCGCGCAGATAGGCGGTTTTGTGGGGGCGAGAGAGACTCACGTTTGGTATGTTGCCTCCCAGGTGCAAGGGTGCGTGATGTCTCTGATCGCGTTTTGCGGGAGGGGGAGCAGCCCGAAGTCGTGGTCCACATTGACACCAACGACATAGGTAGGAAGAGGGATGAGGATGTTAGGCAGGCTTTCAGGCAACTAGGGTGGAAGCTCAGGTTGAACAAACAGAGTTGTTGTCTCTGGTTTGTTACCAGTGCCACGTGATAGAGAGTCAAGGAATAGGGAGGGAGAGCAGTTAAATGCGTGGCTACAGGGATGGTGCAGGAGGGAGGGATTCCAGCTTCTGGATAACTGGGGTTCTTTCTGGGGAATGTGGGATCTCTATAAACAGGATGGTCTACACCTGAACCTGAAGGGCACCAGTATCCTTGGGGGGAGGTTTGCTAGTGCTCTTTGGTGGGGTTTAAACTAACCCTCCATGGGCATGGGAACCTGGACTGTAGCTTTATGGTGCAGGATCTGGAGTGTAGGGAGGTTAGGAACATGGCATCAATCTTGAAGGAGGGTGCCTGTAAACAGGAAGCTGGCTTGAAGTGTGTATAGTTCAATGCAAGAAGTATACGAAATAAGGTAGGTGAACTTGCAGAGTGGGTTGGTACCTGGGATTTCGATGTTGTGGCTATTACAGAGACATGGGTAGAACAGGGACAGGATTGGCTGTTGCAGGTTCCAGGGTTTAAATGTTTTAGTAGGGTCAGAGGTGGGGGTAAAAGAGGGGGAGGTGTGGCATTGCTTGTCAAAGATAGTATTACAGCAGTGGAAAGGACGATGGATGAAGACTCGCCATCTGAGGTAGTTTGGGCAGAGCTTAAAAATAGGAAAGGTGAGGTTACCCTGTTAGGAGTTTTCTACAGATCTCCTAATACTCCTAGAGACGTAGAAGAAAGGATTGCGAGGATGATTCAGGAGAAGAGTGAAAGTAATAGGGTGGTTGTTATGGGGGCTTTAACTTTACAGATATTGACTGGGAAAGCTATAGCTCGAGTACGTTAGATGGGTCGGTGTTTGTCCAATGTGTGCAGGAGGGTTTCCTGACACAATATGTAGACAGGCCAACAAGAGGTGAGGCCATACTGGATTTGGTTTTGGGTAACGAACCAGGCCAGGTGTTAGAATTGGAGGTAGGTGAGCATTTTGGGGACAGTGACCACAATTCGGTGACTTTTACTCCAGTGATGGAGAGGGATACGTGTGCACTACAGGCAAGAGATATAGCTGGGGGCAGGGAAATTATGATGTGGTAAGGCAAGACTTAGGATGTGTGGTTGGAAAAGTAGGCTTCAAGGCAAGGGTGCAATCGATATGTGGAGCTTGTTCAAGGAGCAACTATTGAGTGTCCTTGATAAGTATGTACTTGTCAGGCAGGGAGGAAAGGGTCGTGTGAGGGAGCCGTGGTTTAATAAGGAATTGGAATGCCTTGTTAAAGGGAAGAGGGCGATCTATATAAAGATGAGGTGTGAAAGTTCAATTGGGGCGATTGAGAGTTATAAAGTTGCCAAGAAGGATCTAAAGAGAGAGCTAAGAGCAGCAAGGAGGGGACATGAAAAGTCCTTGGTTGGTAGGATTAGGGAAAACCCAAAGGCTTTCTATAGGTAAGTCAGGAATAAAAGAATGACTAGGGTAGGAATAGGCCTAGTCAAGTATAGTAGTGGGAAGGTGCGTGTGGAGGCTGAAGAAATTGCGGAGACACTGAATGAATACTTTTCGTCAATATTCACTCAGGAACAGGACATTGTTGCCGATGTGAATATTGAGTCACAATTAATTAGAATGGATGGCTTTGAGGTATGTAGGGAAGAGGTGTTGGAAATTCTGGAAAGGGTGAAAATAGATAAGTCCCCTGGGCCTGATGGCATTTATCCTAGGATTCTCTTGGAAGCAAGGGAGGAGATTGCAGAGCCATTGGCCTAGATTTTTATGTCCTCGTTGTCTACAGGAATAGTGCCAGAAGACTGGAGGATAGCAAATGTGCTTCCCTTGTTCAAGAAGGGGAGTAGGGATAACCCTAGTAACTATAGGCCGGTGAGTCTCACTTCTTTTGTGGGCAAAGTCTTAGAGAGAATTGTAAGGGATAGGATTTATGAACATCTGGATAGGAATAATGTGATCAAGGATAGTCAGAATGGTTTTGTGAAGGACAGGTCGTGCCTCACAAACCTTATTGAATTCTTTGAGAAGGTGACTAAGGAGGTGGACGAGGGTAAAGCGGTAGATGTGGTGTACATGGATTTTAGTAGGCGTTTGATAAGGTTCCCCATGGTAGGCTACTGCAAAAAATACGGAGGTATGGCATTGAGAGTGAGTTGGAGGTTTGAATTATGAATTGGCTGGCTGGAAGGAGACAGAGGGTAATAGTTGATGGTAAAGGTTCATCTTGGAGTGCAGTTACTAGCGGTGTTCCGCAAGGATCTGTTTTGGGACCGTTGCTGTTTGTCATTTTTATAAATGACCTGGAGGAGGGGCTAGAAGGTTGGGTGAGCAAGTTTGAGGATGATACGAACGTCGGTAGAGTTGTTGGTAGTGAGGAAGGATGCAGCGGGTTACAGCGGGATATAGATAAGCTGCAGAGCTGGGCAGAAAGGTAGCAAATAGAGTTCAATGTAGCTCAGTGTGAAGTGATTCACTTTGATATGAGTAACAATAAGATGGGGTACTGGGCTAATGGTGGAATACTTGGTCGTGTGGATGAGCAGAGGGATCTTGTGTCCATGTACACAGATCTCTGAAAGTTGCCACCCAGGTAAATAGTGCTCTGAAGAAGGCATATGGCGTACTGGCTTTTATTGGTAGAGGAATTGAGTTCCGGGGTCCTGAGATCATGTTGCAGTTGTATAAGACTCTGGTGCGGCCGCATCTGGAGTATTGTGTGCAGTTTTGGTCGCCATACTATAGGAAGGATATGGAGGCACTGGAACGGGTGCAGAGAAGGTTTACCAGGATGTTGCCTGGCATGGTAGGAAGATCATATGAGGAAAGGCTGAGGCACTTGGGGCAGTTTTCATTGGAGAAAAGAAGGTTTAAGGGTAACTTGATAGAGGTGCACAAGATGATTAGGGGTTTACATAGGGTTGACCATGAGAACCTTTTTCCACATATGGAGTCAGATATTACGAGGGGGCATAGCTTTAAATTAAGGGGTGGTAGGTATAGGGCAGATCTTAGGGGTAGATTCTTTACTCAGCGAGTCGTGAGTTCATGGAATGCCCTGCCAGTAAAAGTGGTGGACTCTCCGTTTTTATGGGCATTTAAACGGGCATTGGATAGGCTTATGGAGGATTGTGGGCTTGTGTAGGTTAGGTGGGCTTGGATCGGTGCAACGTCAAGCTCCGAAGGGCCTGTTCTGCGCTGTATTTTTCTATGTTCTATGTGGTGATATTTAAACTGATTCCCCTGCCATCTCTCTCTGGCAGTGATGTTCACATCCACAGCTCCCCCTTGTCATGGCACAATGGAGAGATGGAGATTTTAATGTGTGGGAGCTGCGCAGCCCGTCACTTCCAGCATGGGCTGCAAGTTTCCCCGCACTGGGCAGTGATCAACTACTGGGCAATGCACTGGGGTGGCGTACACAGTCCTATATTCTGGGAGGGTAACTACCCCTGGTTTACAGATCAACGCATTGGGGTAAAGTACACAGCTCTGCATTGTGGGAGGGTAACTGCTCCTGGTTTACAGATCAATGCACTGGGGTGGTGCACACAGTCCTACAAGCTGGGAGGGTAACTGCTCCTGGGTTACAGATCAATGCACTGGGATGGTGTACACAGTCATACATGCTGGGAGGGTAACTGCACCTGGGTTACAGATCAATGCACTGGGGTGTTGTACACTGTCCTACAGGCTGGGAAGGTAACTGCACCTGGTTTGGAGATCAATGCACTGGGGTGGGGTACACAGTCCTGCATTCTGGGAGGGTAACTGCTCCTGGTTTGCAGATAAATTCACGGGTGATCACTGCACAGGTTGCTGTGCTAGTCAGATTATCTGATTGAGGTTTATAGATAATACAATGATGTGGTCTGTGCAGCTCCCCATGCTGGATGGATATTTGTTTCAGGTTTACACATTAGTGCCCTAGACATATATCTTGTCCGGGGGTTATAGATCAATGCAATGCTGTGGTCTGCACTGCTCCCCGTGCTGGACAGATATCTAGTCCGGGTTTATACATCAATGTACTGCTGTGGTCTGCGCAGTGTTCCACTCTGGCCAGATTGCTGGATTGTATTGACCAGTGCAATGGATGAATCTGGACAGATTGCTGGGTTGTACTGAGCAGTACACTGGCCTGTTCTGCACAGTGTTCCACGGTGAACAGATATCTCCCCTGTGTTTATCGTGTCTGGGCTGGTTCTGTGACGTGGATTGAGAATGTGGTCTATCTAACCATTTCAGCTGATCTGGCTATGCTTTTAGTTTCAATTCCTGTGATTGGATCCTCTGTCTCTCACCCCATTAACATTCCAGTGTGTCCAGGCACAGTACATCATGTTGGTGGGGTGGATGGGGGGGGGTGTGATGGACAGGTCAAGGAGTTCCTCGGAACGATCTGTCCCTGACATTAGTAACTGACATTGTTCAATTCACTGACGTCCGGCCGTTCACAAACAAATGTTAAGATCCCAAGGGAAGAGATCCCGTTCCAGGGAGAAGGAGACACTGTTCCGAAGGCCCCTCAGGCAGTTACAGGGGTGAATACGTTTTCCCTGCGTTTACATTTCATCACAACACAGGATCGACCACAATTTAGACTAAAATACAGAAATTCCCAAACTCCGTCTGTCTTCTCGAAACTGGGAGAGAAACCTTCAAGCAAGCAACGTTTCCACCCTCCGTATTAGGAACTGGGAAGGAGTGACCTGTGTCTGCTCTCGAATGATCAAGTCTGTGGGAATGTTCTAGAAACCATCTGTCGTTATGGATGTGTTTCCATGTGTTTGGGGAGGGAGGGCTTCTTGGTTTATGTCATATTTTTGTCAGTAATTCAGACCTTCCCATTTGTTATTTCAGCTCCAATTATTTTAATAAATCCCTGCATACAGGTACACAGGTGAAAATCTCACTGGGTCCCCAATCAAACGAGCCCTTTGCCTCCAGGCTGATGGATAATGGGTTTGTTTTTCTTCCTCACAGTTAACATCGTGACCATCTATGTCCTGCTTTATAAAGATTGTGGATTGTCTCCATGTGTCAGACGTTACCTGGGGGCCACGGCAGCGGCGGATCTCCTGGTCATTATCCTCGACCTGATCCTGAGACACATTCCCATTGTTTATCGGGAACAGTTTTATTTCCTGATGTACTCCATTCCCGTGTGTAATATCCATGCCGTCCTGCTTTATGCAGCCACTGACTGCTCTGTCTGGTTCACCGTCACTTTCACCTTTGATCGGTTTGTGGCCATTTGTTGCCAGAAGCTGAAAAGTAAATATTGCCGTGAGAAAACGGCAGCTGTGGTTCTGGGAGCACTGACTGGGCTGAGTTGTTTAAAGAACACTTTCTGGTATTTTATGCTCACGGCTTGGTATTTGCTGATGAACGACCCCTGGTTTTGTTTTGTAACAGAGGCTGTTCTATCCTCCAGTGTCTGGGTCACAATTGAGTTCCTCCACCACATTCTAACCCCGTGTGTCCCATTTCTCCTGATTCTGCTGCTCAATGTTCTCACCGTCAGACACATTTTAGTGACCAGCAGAACCCGCAGGAGACTCCGTGCTCACACCAATGGGGACGCTCAATCTGACACTGAAATGAGAAACCGAAAAAAATCCATCATTTTACTGTTTGTGATCTCGGCCAATTTCATCTTGTTATGGTCAACGTTAATGCTGTATTCTATATGGAGACGGATGGGTTGGATTGTGTTTACCACTCTGTATCTCCACCGCTACGTGCGGGAATTGGGCTTCATGCTGCAGCTCCTCAGTTGCTGCACAAACACCGCGATTTATGCCGTGACCCAGACAAAGTTCAGGCAGCAGCTGAAGAATGTGCTGAAATATCCCTTCACCCAAATCCATTCATCAATCAAATTCCCTCATTAATCACACCATCCGGGATTTTCTCATTTCAGTTCAGTGCTTCATCGATGGAGCAGCCTGTTGCTATGGTAACAGACTGAGGATAGCGCTGGTGTGTCCATCCTTATCCCACAGGGGGGTTACAGGAAAACATTTCAATGTTTCTCACAACTCGGGAGCCAGTGAGAAAAGGCACCATCCCACTGACTGTATCCATCACTTCCATTTGTAAACAATAAAAATGTTGATTAAAGCGTGCCGAGCAGCAGAGTGACCGATGTTGTTGCGTGTCTTTGTGTTGGAGAAGCTGCGCTGGAGAGAGACAGACTCAGCCCCAAGTCCTGGCCCTTAGGGAAGGGAAGGGCACCGCGCCCTGAGCTCAGGAGCTGGGTTTAACTCCTTCTGTCCTTACTTTCCCTTCCGGGTCTCCCACTCCAACTTGGCTCTCAGCAGAATTCACTTAGCTCCCTTTGTCCCTCTCCCTCCATGTATCCCTCCCACTCTCACACTGCATTGCTATTTCTCTCTCCTTTTCCCATTTACACACTCAATTCCACAGTCGTTGCCTTCACCAATCTCATTCACTCTCTCTCAATCTTGTGATCATCACCTCCCAATGTTACTGTCTTCCTTGAAGCCTTCGGTGCTGGGGGTACAGAAGAGGTTTGTCGATCTTCAGGCCGATGTTAGGGAACAGAGATTGGGACGACATATCAGGTCATTGCCAGGGCAACAGTATGGAGCTTGGGCCGAATGCCATTGGTCAGGGACATAATGGGTGTGAGAACATCAGCCGTTACTAGGGGGTAACAGGTGGAGTGGCTCCGTAGGCTGTGGCTGAGGCTGGTACAACAGAATATCACAAACAGAACACATTGTGTGGGACCCACTGTCTGTTACTCAGGGAATAGAATGAGGACAGGGTTAAAGGCCATTTAGAGGAGATCAACTGGGTCGGTGTTCACAGGCAGGAGCTCAGTTTAAGGCGTGTGAGGAGTGTGATAGTGGAAGACTGCGTGGGCATGTGAGTGTAATGCTGGGGGAGTGTGCGAGGGAGTGAGCATGTTGGTGGGGGTGGTGTGGGGAAGTGTGTGTGATGGTGGGAAGGGTGCAAAGGAGTGAGTGTGACAGTGGGGGTGTTGTTGGGCAGTGTGTGTGATGGTGGTGGAGTGTGTGGGGGTGAGCAGGCCAGTGGGGGTGGTGTGGGATAGTGTGTGATGAGGGTGCTGTGTGTGGGTATGAGCGTGTCGGTGAGGGTGGTTTGGGGCAATGTGTGTGATGGTGGTGGAGGGTGTGTGGGTGAGTGTGGTGTGGGGCAATGTGTGTGATGGCGGTGGAGTGTGTGGGCGTGAGCGTGACAGTGAGGGTGGTGTGGGGCTGTGTGTGATATTGGTGGAGTGTGTGGGGGTGAGTGTGACTGTGAGGGTGATGTGGGCCAGAGTGTGTGATGGTGGTGGAGTGTGTGGGGTAAGCGTGCCGGTGAGGGTGGAGTGGGGCAGTGTGTGAGGGTGGTGGAATGTGTGGGTGTGAGTGTGATGGTGAGGGTGGTGTGGGACAGTGTGTGTGGTGGTGGTGGAGTGTGTGGGGTGAGCGTGACTGTGAGGGTGGTGTAGGGCAGTGTGTGTGAGGATGGTGGAGTGTGTGGGTGTGAGTGTGATGGTGAGTTTGGTGTGGGGCAGTGTGTGTGATGGTTGTGGAGTGTGTGGGGGTGAGCGTGACAGTGACGATGATGGGGGCAGTGTGTGTGAAGGTGGTGAAGTGTGTGGGGGTGAGCGTGACAGTGGGGAGGTTTGGGGCAGTATGTGTGACGGTGGTGGAAGGTGTGGGTGTGGGTGTGACGGTGAGGGTGGTTTGAGGCAGTGTGTGTGATGGAGGTGGAGTGTGTGGGGGTGAGTGTGATGGTGTGCCTGGTGTGGGGCAGTGTGCGTGATGGTGGTGGATTGTGTGGGGGTGAGTGTGATGGTGGGGGTGGTGTGGGGCAGTGTGTGTGATGATGGTGGAGAGTGTGGGGGTGAGCGTGACAGTGGGGGTGGTGTGGGGCAGTGTGTGTGATGGATGTGGAATGGTGGGGGTGAGTGTGATGGTGTGGCTGGTGTGGGGCATTGTGTGTGACTGTGATGGAGTGTGTGGGTGTGAGCGTGACTGTGAGCGTGGTGTGGGACCGTGGGTGTGATGGTAGTGGAGTGTGCCAGTGTGAGTCTGATCGTGAGGGTGGTTTTGGGAAGTGTGTGTGATGGTGGTGGAGTGGGTGGGGGTGAGAGTGATGGTGGGAGTGATGTGGGGCAGTGTGTGTGAGGGTGGTGGAGTGTGTGGGGTGAGTATGAAGGTGGGGTTGGTGTGGGGCAGTGCGTGAGATGATGGTGGAGTGTATGGGAGTGAGCGTGACCATAGTGGGGTTGTGGGGCAGTGTGTGTGATGGTGTTGGAGTGTGTGGGAGTGTGTGTGACAGTGGAGGTGTTGTGCAGCAGTGTGTGTGATGGTGGTGGAATGTATGGGGGTGAGTGTGACGGTGCGGGTGGTGTGAGGCAGTGTGTGTGAGGGTGATGGAGTGTGTGGAATTAGTGTGACTGTGAGGAAGCTTTGGCGAAATGTGCGTGGAGCAGTGTGTGTGATGGTGGTGGAGTGTGTGGGGTGAGTGTGATGGTGTGTCTGGTGTAGAGCAGTGTGTGTGATAGTGGTGGAGCGTGTGGGGGTGAATGTGACGGTGGAGGTGGTGTGAGGCAGTATGTGTGATGGTGCTGGAGTGTGTGGGGGTGAGTTTGATGGTGGAGGTGGTGTGGGGCAGTCAGCGTGATGGAGGTGGAGTGTGCGGGAGTGAGCGTAATGGTGAGGGTGGTGTGGGGCAGTGTGGTGATGGTGGTGGAGTGTGGGGATGTGTGTGACATTGAGGCTGCTGCGGGGCAGTTTGTGTGTGATGTTGGTGGAGTGTGTGGGGCAGAGTGTGACGGTGGAGGTGGTGTGGGGCAGTGTGTATGATGGGGGTGGAGTGTGCGGGGGTGAGAGTGATGGTGAGGGTGGTGTGGGGCAGTGTGGTGATGGTGGTGGAGTGTGGGGGCGTGGGTGTGACATTGAGGGTGCTGCGGTGCAGTGTGTGTGTGATGGTGGTGGGGTGTGTGGGGGTGAGTGTGATGGTGAGGCTGGTTTGGGCAGTGTGTGTGATTGTGGTGGAGTGTGTGGGGTGAGTGTGACAGTGGGGGTGGTGTGCGGCAGTGTGTGTGATGGAGGTGGAGTGTGCAGGGTGAGCGTGATGGTGAGGGTGGTGTGGGGCAGTGTGGTGATGGTGGTGGAGTGTGGGGGTGTGTTTGACATTGAGGGTGCTGCGGGGAAGTGTGTGTGTGATTGTGGTGGAGTGTGTAGGGGTGAGTGTGACGGTGGAGGTGGTGTGGGGAAATGTGTGTGATGGCGGTGGAGTGTGTCGGGGTGAGCGTGAGTGTGGGGGTGGTGTGGGGCAGTGTGTGTGATGGTGGTTGAGTTTGTGGGTGTGAGCGTGACTGTGAGCGTGGTGTGGGACAGTGTGTGTGATGGTGATGGATTGTGTCAGGGTGAGTGTGATTGTGAGGGTGGTTTTGGGAAGTGTGTGTGATGGTGCTGGAGTGTGTGGTTGTGAGTGTGATGGTGGGGGTGGTGTGTGGCAGTGTGTGTGATTGTGGTGGAGTGTGTGGGTGTGACTGTGAGGGAGGTGTGGCGAAATGTGTGTGGAGCAGTGTGTGTGATGATGGTGGAGTGTGTGGGAGTGAGCGTGACATTGGGGGTGGTGTGGGGCAGTGTGTGTGATGGTGGTGGATAGTGTGGGTGTGAGTGTGATGGTGACGGTTGTGTGGGGCAGTGGGTGTGATGATGGTGGAGTGTGTGGGCATGAGTGTGATCATGTTGTGGTTTGGGGCAGTGTATGTGATGGAGGTGGAGTGAATGGGGGTGAGCGTGACAATGAGGATGGTGTGGGACTGTGTGTGTAATGGTGGTTGAGTGTGTAGGGGAGACTGTGACAGTGGGGTGGTTTGGGGCAGTGTGTGGAATGGTGGTGGAATGTGTGGGGGTGAGCATGATGGGGAGGGTGGTGTGGGTCAGTGTGTGTGACTCTGGTGGTGGGTGTGGCGCTGAGTATGACGGTGAGTGTGGTGTAGGGCAGTGTGTGTGAAGGTGGTGGAGCGTGTGGGGGTAGGCGTGATGGTGAGGGTGGTGTGGGGCAGTGTGTGTGATGGTGGTGGTGTGTGGAGGGGTGAGTTTGACATTGAGGGTGCTGCGGGGCAGTGTGTGTGTGATGGTGGTGGAGTGTGTGGGGGTGAGCGTGATGGTGGGGGTGGTGTGGGACAGTGTGTGTGATGGTGGTTGAGTGTGTGGGGGTGAGTGTGTCTGTGAGGGAAGTGTGGCGAAATGTGTGTAGAGCAGTGTGTGTCATGATGGTGCAGTGTGTGGGGGTGAGTGTGATGGTGTGGCTTGTGTGAGGCTGCGTGTGTGATGGTGATGGAATGTGTGGGAGTGAGTGTGATGGTGGGGGTGGTGTGGGACAGTGTGTGTGATGGTGGTTGAGTGTGTGGGGGTGAGCATGATGGAGAGGGTGGTGTAGATCAGTGTGTGTGACTGTGGTGGTGTGTGTGGCGCTGAGTATGACGATGGGAGTGGTGTGGGGCAGTGTGTGTGATTATTGTGGAGTGTGTGGGGGTGAGTGTGACGTTGGGGGCGGTGTGAAGCAGTGTGTGTGATGTTGATGGAGTGTGTGGGGGTGAGCGTGACATTGGGCATGGTGTGGGACAGTGTGTGTGATGATGGTGCAGAGTGTGGGGGTGAGCGTGAGAGTTGGGTTGGTGTGGGACAGTGTGTGTGATGGTGGTGGTTTGTGTCGGGGTGAGTGTGATTGTGAGGGTGGTTTTAGGAAGTCTGTGTGATGGTGGTGGAGTGTGTGAGCGTGAGCGTGACGGTGAGGGTGGTGTTGGGCAGAGTGTGTGAGTGTGGTGGAGTGTGTGGGAGTGAACATGACTGTGAGGGTGGTTTGGGGCAGTGTGTGTGATGGTGATGCAGTTTGTGGGGGTGAGGGTGACGGTGTGGGTGGTGTGGGACAGTGTGTATGATGGTGATGCAGTATATGGGGTGAGGGTGACAGTGGGGGTGGTGTGGGGCAGTGTGACAATGATATAATGAGTGTTAGGGGGTTAGGGTGACGGTGATGGAGTGAGTGTGTGAGGATCAGAGTGACGATGATGGAGTCAGTGCGAAGGGGTCAGTGTGACGGTGATGGAGTGAGTGTGAGGAGGTCAGTGTGACAGTGATGGAGTGAGTGTGAGGGTGTCAGGGACAGTGATGGAGTGAGTGTGAGGGGATTAAGGTGACAGTGACGGAGTGAGTGTGAGTCGGTCAGGGTGACGGTGATGGAGTGAGTGTGAGGGGGTCAGTGTGACAGCGATGGAGTAGGTGTGAGGGGGTCAGTGTGACAGTGATGGAGTGAGTGTGAGGGATTCAGCGTGACGGTGATGGAATGAGTGTAAGGTGGTCCGGGAGACTGTGATGGAGTTGAGTGTGAGGTGGCCCGAGTGATGTTAAGGGAGTGAGTGTGAGGTGGTTAGGGTGATGGTGATGGAGTGAGTGCGCGGGGGTCAGGGTGACGTTGGTGGAGTGAGTGGCTAAGGGTCGGGTGACATTGACGGAGTGAGTGTGAGGGGGACAGTGGGATGGGGATGGATGAGTGCACGGGGGTCAGGGTGACGGTGATGGAGTGAGTGGCTGAGTGTCAGGGCGACGGTGATGGAGTGAGTGTGAGGGGTCCAGGATGGCGATGATGGAGTGAGTGTGAGGGGGTCAGGGTGACGGTGATGGAGTGAGTGTGAGTGTTTCAGGGTGACGGTGATGGAGTGTGTGGGGTGGTCAAGGTGACGATGGTGGAGTGAGCATAGGGGGTTAAGGGTGACGTTGATGGAGTGAGTATGAGGGGGTCAGGGTGACGGAGATGGAGTGAGTGTGAGGGGGCCAGGGTGACAGTGATGGAGTGAGTGTGTGGGAGTCAGGGTGACAGTGATGGAGTTAGTGTGAGTGGGTCAGGGTGACGATGATCGAGTGAGTGTGAGGGGGTCAGAACGACGATGATCGAGTGAGTGTGTGGGAGTCAGGATGACGGTGATGGAGTGAGTGTGAGTGTGTCAGGGTGACGGTGATGGAGTGAGTGTGAGTGGGTCAGGGTGACGATGATCGAGTGAGTATGAGGGACTCAGGATGACAGTGATGGAGTGAGTGTGAGGTGGTCAGGGTAAATATGATGGAGTGAGTGTGAGGGGGTCAATGTTTGTGATGGAGTGAGTGTGAGGGGCAGGGTGAAGGTGGTGGAGTGAGTGTGAGGGGGTCACGGTGAGGGTGATAGTGTGACTGTGAGGAGATCAGTGTGCCGGTGATGGGGTGAGTGTGAGGGGTGAGTGTTATGGTGAGTGTGAGTGTGAGGGGGTAAGTGTGAGGGGGTGAGTGTGAGGGGGTAAGAGTGATGGTGATGGTGTGAGTTTGAGGGGATACATGTGACGGTAATGGAGTGAGTGTGAGTGAATCAGTGTTTGTGATGGAGTGAGTGTGAGAGGCAGGGTGAAAGTGATGGAGTGAGTGTGAGGGGGTCATGGTGAGGGTGATAGTGTGAGTGTGAGGAGATCAGTGTGACGGTGATGGAGTGAGTGTGAGGGGTCAGTGTTATGGTGATGGAGTGAGTGTTAGCAGGTCAGGATAACGATGATGGAGTGAAGGTTGGAGGGTGGACAAAGTGATGGTGGTGGAGTGAGTGTGAAAGGAATCAGTGTGACGACGATGGAGTTAGTGTGAGGGGGTCAGGTTGAGGGTGATGAAGTGAGTGTTAGTGTGTCAGGGGGATGATGAAGGAGTGAGTGTGAGGGGGTCAGTGTGACGGTGATGGAGTTATTGTGAGGGGGTCAGGGTGACGATGATGGAGTGAGTGTGAGGGTGTAAGGGTGAAGGTGATGGAGTGAGTGTGAGGATGTCAGGGTGATGGTGATGAAGTGAGTGTGAGGAGGTCACGGTGAGGGTGATAGGGTGAGTGTGGGGAGATCAGTGTGACAGTGATGGAGTGAGTGTGAGGGGTCAGTGTTATGGTGATGGAGTGAGTGTGAGGGGGTCAGGGTGACCTTGATGGAGTGACTGTGAGCCAGTCAGTGTGACAGTGATGGAATGAGTGTGAGGGGGTCAGTGTCAGGGTGATAGTGTGAGTGCGAGGAGATCAGTGTGTCGATGATGGAGTGAGTGAGGGGTCAGAGTGATGGTGATCGCGTGAGTGTGAGGGGATAATTGTGATGGAGATGCAGTGAGTGTGAGGGGGTCAGGGTGAGTGTGTTAGTGTGAGTGTGAGGGGATCTGTGTGACGATGATGGGGTGAGTGTGAGGGGTCAGGGTGACTGTAATGGAGTGAGTGTAAGGGTAAAGTGAGGTCTGCAGATGCTGGAGATCAGAGCTGAAAATGTGTGGCTGGAAAAGCGCAGCAGGTCAGGCAGCATCCAAGGAACAGGAGATTCGACATTTCGGGCATAAGTCCTTCTTCAGGAATGAAGAAGGGCTTATGCCCGAAACGTTGAATCTCAGGATGAGGGGATCAGTGTGACGATGAATGAGTGAGTGTGAGTGGATCAGTTTGACGGTGATGGAGTGAGTGTGAGGGGGTCAGGGTAAGGGTAATTATGTGGGTGTGATCTGATCAGTTGGCAGTGATGGAGTGAGTGTGAGCGGTCAGGGTGACGGGGATGGGGTGAGTGTGAGTGGATCACTTTGACGGTGATGGAGTGAGTGTGAAGGGGTCAGGGTGACGCTGAAGGTGTTAGTGAGAGGGGGTTCAGGGTTACAGTGATGGAGTGAGTGTGAGGGAGTCAGGGTGACGGTGATGGAGTGAGTGTGAGGGGGTCAGGGTAAGGGTAATTATGTGAGTGTGATCTGATCAGTTGGCAGTGATGGAGTGAGTGTGAGCGGTCAGGGTGACGGGGATGGGGTGAGTGTGAGTGGATCAGTTTGACGGTGATGGAGTGAGTGTGAAGGGGTCAGGGTGATGGTGATGGAGTGAGTGTGAGGGAATCACTGTGATGGTGGTGGAGTGAGTGTGAGGGGATCAGGGTGAGGGTGATAGTGTGAGTATGAGGAGGTCAGTGTGACGATGATGGAGTGAGTGTGAGGGGGTCAGGGTGATCGTGATGGAGTGAGTGCGAGGAGATCAGTGTGACGGTGATGGAGAGAGTGTGAGGGGATCAGTGTGATAGTGAAGTTGTGAGTGTGAGGGGATCATTGTTACTGTGATGGAGAGAGTGTGAGGGAATCAGTGTGACGGTGATGTAGTATTTGTAAGGGGGTCAGTGTGCCGGTGATGGAGTGAGTGTGAGGGGGTCAGGGTAAGGGTGATTATGTGGGTGTGATCTGATCAGTTGACAGTGATGGAGTGAGTGTGAGCGGTCAGGGTGACGGTGATGGAGTGTGTGGGGTGGTCAGGGTGACGATGGTGGAGTGAGCATAGGGGGTTAAGGGTGACGTTGATGGAGTGAGTATGAGGGGGTCAGGGTGACGGAGATGGAGTGAGTGTGAGGGGGCCAGGGTGACAGTGATGGAGTGACTGTGACGAGGTAAGTGTGTTGGTGATGGAGTGTGTGAGAGGGGATAATTTTGATGGTGGTTGACTGAGTGTGAGGGGATCAGGATGACCTTGATGGAGTGAGTGTGAGGGGATCAGTGTGACAGTGTTGGAGGGAGTGTGAGCCGGTTAGTTTGACTGTGATGGAGTGAGTGTGAGGGAATCAGTGTGACGGTGGTGGAGTGAGTGTGAGGGGATCACTGTTAGGATGATAGTGTGAGTGTGAGGAGATCAGTGTGACGATGATGGAGTTTGAGTGAGGGGATCAGGGTGAGGGAGATAGCGTGAGTATGAGGGGATTGGTATGACTGTGATGATGTAAGTGTGAGGCATCAGGGTGACGGTAATGCAGAGAGTATGAGGGAATCATTGTGACTGAGATGGAAAGAGTGTGAGTGGATCAATGTGACAGTGATGGAGTGAGTCAGTGTGACGGTGATGGAGTGAGTGTGAGTAGATAAGTGTGATGGTGATTGAGTGATTGTGAGGGGGTCAGGATGACCTTGATGGAGAGAGTGTGAGGGGATCAGTGTGACAATGTTGGAGTGAGTGTGAGGCGTACATTGTAACGGTGATGGAGTGAGTGTCACGGGATCAGTGTGATGGTGATGGAGTGAGTATGAGAGGGTAAAGGTGTACGGTTATGGAGTGAGTGTGAGGGGGTCAGGGTGATGGTGATGGTGTGAGTGTGAGGGGATCTGTGTTACGGTGGTGGAGTGAGTATGATGGCTCAGTGTGAGAGTGATAGTGTGAATGTGCGGGGATCATTGTGACAGCAATGGAGTGAGTGTGAGAGGGTCAGGGTGACGGTGATGGAGTGAGTATGACGGGGTAAGTGTAATGGTGATTGAGTGAATGTGAGGGGGTCAGGATGACCTTGATGGAGAGAGTGTGAGGGGATCAGTGTGACTTTGTTGGAGTGAGTGTGAGGGGGTCAGGTTGACTGTGAAGGAGTGAGTGTGAGGGGGTCAGGATGATGGTGATGGAGTGAGTGTGAGGGTATCAGTATGACGGTAATGGAGTGAGTGTGAGCCTGTCATGGTGTCCGAGATGGAGTGAGTCTGAGGGAGTAAGGGTGATGGTAACGGAGTGAGTGTTAGAGGGTCAGGTTGACGGTGATGGAGTGAGTGTGAGGGAATCATAGTTACGGTGATGGAGTGAGGGTGAGGTGTCAGTGTGACGGAGATGGAGTGAGTGTGATGAGATCAGTTTGACGGTGATGGAGTGAGTGTGAGGGAATCAGAGTGACAGTGGTGGAGTGAGTGTGAGGTGGTCAGGTTGAGGGTGATTATGAAAGTGTGAGTGGGTCAGGGTACGGAGATGGAGTGAGTTTGAGAGGGTAAGGATGACGGTGATGGAGTGAGAGTTAGGGAAACAGCGTGACATTGATGGAGTGACTGTGAGGGGGCCAGGGTGACAATGATGGAGTGAGTGTGAGGGGTCAGTGTGACGGTGATGGAGTGACTTTGACGGGGTAAGTGTGCTGGTGGTGGAGTGAGTGTGAGGCGGTCAGGGAGAGGGTGATAGTGTGAGTGTGAGGGGAACAGTGTGACGGTGATGGAGTGAATGTGAGGGGGTCAGGGTAATGGTGATGGAGTGAGTGTCGGGGGTCAGAGTGACAATGATGGAGTGAGTGTTGGGGGTCAGGGTGACGGAGATGGCGTTAGTGTGATGGGGTCAGGTTGAGGGCGATGGGGTAAGTGTAAGGGGATCAGTGTGACGGTGGTGGAGTGAGTCTGTGATGTCAGGGTGAGGGTGATAGCGAGAGTGTGAGGGGATCGGAGTGACTGTGATGGGGTGAGTGTGAGGGGTCAGGGTGACGGTGATGGAGTGAGTGTGAGGGTGTCATGGTAATGGTGAAGGAGTGAGAATGAGGGGATCAGTGTGAAATTGATGGAGTGATTGCGAGGGCATCAGGGTGAGGGGGATAGAGTGAGTGTGAGGGGGTCAGTATGATGGGGATAGAGTTAGTGTGAGGGGGTCAGGGTGACGATGATGGATTGAGTGTGAGGGGATAATTGTGATGGTGATTGAGTGAGTGTGAGGGGTTCATGATGACCTTGATGGAGAGAGTGTGAGGGGATCAGTGTGACAGTGAGTGTGAGCCAGTCAGGTTGACTGTGAAGGAGTGAGTGTGAGGGGGTCGGGGTGATGGTGATGGAGTGAGTGTGAGGGTTATGGTGGTGGAGTGAGTGTTTGCGGATAAGGGTGACGGTGATGGACTGTGTGTTAGGGGGTCAGGTTGAGGGTGATGGAGAGAGTGTGAAGGGGTGTGGGTGTGAGCCGGTCAGGGTGACGGTAAAGGAGTGAGAGTGAGAAGGTCAGGATGATGGTGATGGAGAGAGTGTGAGGGGGTCAGGGTGATGGTGTTGAAGTGAGTGTGAGGGGGTCAGGGTGACAATGATGTAGTGAGTGTTGGGGCAGGGTGACGGTGATGGCGTTAGTGTGATGGGGTCAGGGTGAGTGTGATGGTGTGAGTGTGAGGGGATCAGTGTGACGATGACGGAGTGAGTGTGAGTGGATCAGTTTGACGGTGATGGAGTGGTTGTGAGGGGATCAGGGTGATGGTGATGGAGTGATTCTGACGGTGTCATGGTGAAGGTGAAAAAGTGAGAATGAGGGGATCAGTGTGAAATTGATGGAGTGATTGCGAGGGCGTCAGGGTGAGGGGATAGAGTGAGCGTGAGGGGGTCAGTATGATGGGGATAGAGTTAGTGTGAGGGGGTCAGGTTGACGATGATGGAGTGATTGTGAGGGGATAATTGTGATAGTGATTGAGTGCGTGTGAGTGGGTCAGGATGACATTGATGGAGAGAGTCTGAGGGGATCATGTGTGACAGTGTTGGAATGAGTGTGAGCCAGTCAGGTTGACTGTGAAGGAGTGAATGTGAGGAGGTCAGGGTGATGGTTATGGAGTGAGTGTGAGGGGATAAGGGAGATGGTGTTGGAGTGAGTGTGAGGGCGTTAGGGTGAGGGTGATGGGGTAAGTGTAAGGGGATCAGTGTGACGGTGATGGAGTGAGTATGTGAGGTCAGGATGAGGGTGATAGCGAGAGTGTGAGGGGATCGGTGTGACTGTGATGGTGTGAGTGTGAGGTGTCAGGGTGACGGTGATGGAGTGAGTGTGAGGGTGTCAGAGTGATGCTGAAAGTGTGAGAATGAGGGGATCAGTGTGAAATTGGAGTGATTGCGAGGGCGTCAGGGTGAGGGGATAGAGTGAGTGTGAGGGGGTCAGGGTGACGATGATGGAGTGAGTGTGACGGGGTAAGTGTGTTGGTGATGGACTGAGTGTGAGGGTATAATTGTGATGGTGCCTGAGTGAGTGTGAGGGGGTCAGGATGACCTTGATGGAGAGCATGTGAGGGGATCAGTGTGACAGTGTTGGAGTGAGTGTGAGCCGGTCAGGTTGACTGTGAAGGAGTGAGTGTGAGGGGGTCAGGGTGATGGTGATGGAGTGAGTGTGAGGGGAACGGTGTGACTGTGATGGAGAGAGTATGAGACGTACATTGTGACGGTGATGGAGTGAGTGCGAGGGGATCAGTGTGACGGTGATGGACGGAGTTTGAGGTTGACGGTGATGGTTATGGAGTGAGTGTGAGGGGATAAGGGAAATGGTGTTGGAGTGAGTGTGAAGGGGTTAGGGTGAGGATGATGGTGTAAGTGTAAGGGGATCAGTGTGATGGTGGTGGAGTGAGTGTGTGAGGTCAGGGTGAGGATGATAGCGAGAGTGTGAGGGGATCAGTGTGACTGTGATGGAGTGAGTATGAGGGTGTCATGGTGAAGGTGAAAGAGTGAGAATGAGGGGATCAGTATGTAATTGATGGAGTGATTGCGACGGCGTCAGGGTGAGGGGGATAGAGTGAGTGTGAGGGGGTCAGTTTGATGGGGATAGAGTTAGTGTGAGGGGTTCAGGGTGACAATGATGGAGTGAGTGTGACGAGGTAAGTGGGATGGTGATGGAGTGAGTGTGAGCCAGTCAGGTTGACTGTGAAGGAGTGATTGTGAGGCGGTCAGGGTGATGGTGATGGAGTGAGTGTGAGGGTTATGGTGGTGGAGTGAGTGTGTGCGGATAAGGGTGACGGTGATGGACTGAGTGTTAGGGGGTTAGGTTGAGGGTAATTGAGAGAGTGTGAGGGGGTGGGTATGAGCCGGTCAGGGTGACGGTAATGGAGTGAGTGTGAGAAGGTCAGGATGATGGTGATGGAGAGCGTGCGAGGGGGTCAGGGTGATGGTGATGGAGTGAGTGTGAGAAGGTCAGGATGATGGTGATGGAGTGAGTGTTGGAGGTTAGGGTGACGGTGATGGCGTTAGTGTGATGGGGTCAGGGTGAGCGGGATGGTTTGAGTGTGAGGGGGTCAGGATGAACGAGATAGCGTGAGTGTGAGGGGATCAGTGTGACTGTGATGGTGTGAGTGTGATTGGTCAGTGTGACTGTGATGGAGTTATTGTGAGGGGGTTAGAATGACGGTGATGGTGTGAGATGAGGGGATCAATGTGACGGTGATTCAGTGCGTATGATGGGGTCACTGTGAGGGTGATAGTGTGAATGTGTGGGGATCATTGTGACTGTGATGGAGTGAGTGTGAGGGGTCAGTGTGACGGTAATGCTGAGAGGGTGAGGGAATCAGTGTGACGGTGATGGAGTGAGTGTGAGGGTGTCTGGGTGAGTGGGAGAGAGTTAGTGTGAGGGGGTCAGAGTGACGATGATGGAGTGAATGTGACAGGGTAAGTGTGACGGTGATGGAGTTAATGTGAGGGGATAAGTGTGATGGTGTTTGAGTGAGTGTGAGGGGGTCATGATGACCTTGATGGAGAGAGTGTGAGGGGACGAGTGTGACAGTGTTGGAGTGAGTGTGAGGGGGGCAGGTTGACTGTGAAGGAATGAGTGTGAGAGGGTCAGGGTGATGGTGATGGAGTCAGTGTGAGGGGGTAAGGGTGATAGTGATGGAGTCAGTGTGAGGGGATCAGTGTGACGGTGATGGCGTTAGTGTGACGGGGTCAGCGTGAGGGTGATGGCGTGAGTGTGAGTGGATCAGTTTGATGGTGATGGAGTGAGTGTGAGGGGATCAGGGTGACAGTGTTGTAATGTTGTAATGAGTGTGAGGGTGTCAGGGTGATAATGATTGGGTGACTGTGAGGGGGTCAGGTTGACGGTGATGGAGTGAGTGTGAGGAGGTCATGGTGACGGAGATATGGAGCGTTAAGTCTCTGGATGGTTTGGTTGGTTGGTCCGGATGTCCCAGAGGTGTTCCTTGAAACGTTCCACATGTAGGTGGCCTGTTTCCTCAATTTAGTAGAGGCCACACTGAGTGCAGCGGACCAACCGGTGGCTCAACACTTCAGCTCCCCCTCCCACTCCACCAAGGAGATGCAGGTCCTTGGACTCCTCCATCGCCAGACCATAACAACATGACAGCTGGTGGAAGAGCCCCTCATCTTCCGCCTAGGAACCCTCCGACCACAAGGGATGTACCTAGATTTCTCCAGTTTCCTCATTCCCCTCCCCCCACCTTGTCTTAGTCAAATCCCCTAAACTCAGCACCACCTTCCGAACCTGCAATCTTCTTCCTGACGTCTCCGCCCCACTCCCACTCCGGCCTATCACCCTCACCTTGACTTCCTTCCACGTATCGCATTTCCTACGCCCCTCCCCCAAGTCCCTCCTTCCTACCTTTTATCTTAGCCTGCTGGACACACTTTCCTCATTCCTGCAGAAGGGCTCATGCCCGAAACATCGACTCTCCTGATCCTTGTTTGCTGCCTGACCTGCTGCGCTTTTCCCGCAACACATTTTCAGCCATAGGAGTATTTGAAACTAGCTCAGTCAGTCATTACACTCACGCCATGTGGGCTGATCGGGAGAATATTGACCTGTTACTGTCTCTGTCTGTCTGTGACAGAGTGTGGGCTGGGGTTCACTTCTACCTTTTTGCCTTTTCTATCTCTCTCTCGTTCTCTTTTTCTCTTCTCTCTCTCTCTCTTCCTCTCTTGCTTTCTCTCTCACACTCTCACTCTCTTGTTCTCTCCTCTCCACCTCTTCTTCACCTCTCTTCTCCCCCTCCCTCCTCCCTTCTCTCGCCCATGTCTCTTCTCTCTCTCCCCTCACTCTTCTCTCTCCCATCTTTCCTCTCTCTCCCCCACTCTCTCTTCATCTCTCTCTCTCACTCTCTCTCGTTAGGGTCGCATGGTGGCTCATTGGTTACCACTGCTGCCTCACGGTGCCAGGGACCTGCTCAAATCCTGCCCCAGGCGACTGTCTGTGTGGAGTGTGCACATTCTCTGTGTGGGTTTTCTCACCCGGTCCAATGGTGTGCAGGTCAGGGTGGACTGGACAGGGGGGAGTTGCCCATAGGGTTTGATGAACTGTTCTGACAGAGAAAGGTCTGGGTGGGTTACTCTCCTACCCAACTTCCCACCCCTCTCTTTCCCCCAGTCTCCTACTCCCCTCTCCTCTGCCACTCTGCACTCACCCTTCTTCCTGATTCTCTTCTCGCTTTCCTCTCCCATTTTCACCATTTTACCCATCTGCCCTTCTGTCTTTCAGCCAATCTCCTCCTCCCCCACCTCCAACTGCTCTGTCCTCCCAAACTCTCCTCTCCATCTCCTTCTGTTCCCACCCATCCTGCTGTCTACTCCCGCTCTCCACACCACCACCTCCTCCCCCTCCTCCCCCTCACCTCTTCTCTCCCGGCTAATATGCACCCCTCCTCTCCCCCTCCTCGCCTCCACACCTCACCCACTCTCCTCCTCGCCTCCACACCTCACCCACTCTCCTCCTTCCCTCTCTGACACTCTCATTGCCCCTGCTGCTCTCTGCCTCATCCTCCACCCTCTCCCTGCCCCTCTCTCCTCCACCTCTCTCTCCTCTCCCTCCCTCTCTCTCTCTCTCTTCCGCCCCTCTCTTTCCTCCCCCCTCTACCCTCCCTCCTGCATCTCCCCCTCTCCTCCCCTCTCCGTCCTCCCCCTCTCTCCTCCCACACCCTCCCTTCCTCTCTCTCTCTCCTCCCCCTCTCTCCTCCCCCTCTCCATCCTCCTCTCTCTCCACTCTCTCTCTGCCCCATCTCCCCTCTCTCCTCCCCCTTTCCTCCCCAACACTCTCCACCCCTCACTCTCTTCCCCCTCTCTCTTTCCCCCTTCTCTTCCCCTCTTTCTCCTATCCCTCTCCCTCCTCCCCTCACCTCTCCCCTCTCCTCTCCCCTCTCCCCTCTCCTCTCCCCTCTCTCTTCTCCCCCTCCCTCTCTCCTCTCCCCTCTTACCTCTTCCCTCTCTCCTCTCCACTCTCTTCTTTCCTCTCTCCTCTCCCCGCTCCCTTCTCACCTCTCTCCTCTTTCCTCTCTTCTCTCCCCTCTCACCTTTCCCCTCTGCTCTCTTTTCTCCCCTCTCCCGCTCACCTCTCCACCCTCTCATCTCCACTCTCTCCTCATCCCCTCTCCTTACTCCTTCCCTTCATCCACCCTCTCCTTTCTACACCTCCCCTCTTTCCTCTCTCCCTTCCCTGCCGTCTCTTCTCTACACTCACTTCTTCCCCTCTCCCATCCCCCTCTTCATCACTCCTTCTCCCAAACTCCTTCCCTACCCCCTATGTTCTCCCCACGTATCTTCTCCTCCCAACTGTCTTCCCCTCTACTCTCCCATAGAAGTGGATGAGGGTAAAGCAGTAGATGTTGTGTATATGGATTTTAGTAAGGCGTTCGATAAGGTTCCCCATGGTAGGCTAATGCTAAAACTTCGGAGGTATGGCATTGAGGATACATTAGAGGTTTGGATTAGGAATTGGCTGGCTGGAAGGAGACAGAGGGTAGTAGTTGATAGATTATGTTCATCTTGGAGCGCAGTTACTAGCGGTGTACCACAAGGATCTGTTTTGGGACCATTGCTTTTTGTTATCTTTATAAATGATCTAGAGAAAGGACTTGAAAGCTGGGTAAGCAAGTTTGCGGATGACACAAAAGTCGGTGGAGTTGTGGATAGTGAGGAAGGAAGTGGTAGGTTACAGCGGGATATAGATAAGTTGCAGAGCTGGGCAGAAATGTGGCAAATGGAATTCAATGTAGCTAAGTGCGAAGTCGTTCACTTTGGTAGGAATAACAAGATGATGGATTACTGGGCTAATGGTAGGCTACTTGGTAGTGTGGATGAGCAGAGGGATCTTGGTGTCCATGTACACAGATCTCTGAAAGTTGCCACCCAGGTAAATAGTGCTGTGAGGAAGGCATATGGTGTACTGGGCTTTATTGGCAGAGGAATTGAGTTCCGGAGTCCTGAGGTCATGTTGCAGTTGTATAAGACTCTGGTGCGGCCTCATCTGCAGTATTGTGTGCAGTTTTGGTCGCCATACTATAGGAAGGATGTGGAAGCTTTAGAACGAGTGCAGAGGAGGTTTACCAGGATGTTGCCTGGAATGGTAGGAAAATCTTATGAGGAAAGGCTGAGGCACTTGGGGCTGTTCTCATTGGAGAAGAGAAGGTTTAGGGGAGATCTGATAGAAGTGTATAAGATGATTAGGGGTTTAGATAGGGTAGATACTAAGAACCTTTTACCGCTAATGGAGTCAGGTGTTACTAGGGGACATAGCTTTAAATTAAGGGGTGGTAGGTATAGGACAGATGTTAGGGGTAGATTCTTCACACAGCGGGTTGTGAGTTCATGGAATGCCCTGCCCGTATCAGTGGTGAACTCTCCTTCTTTATGGTCATTTAAGCGGGCATTGGATAGGCATTTGGAAGTTATTGGGCTAGTATAGGTTAGGTAGGATTCGGTCGGCGCAACATCGAGGGCCGAAGGGCCTGTACTGCGCTGTATCCTTCTATGTTCTATGTTCTATGTTCTATATTTCCTGCCCCCTCGTCCCCGGCTCTCCTTTCTGTCTCTGCTCCCCTTCCCTCCTCACCTTCCACCCTCCTTCCCCCACTCTTTCGTCCCCTGACCTTCCACCGTCCTCCCCACTCCTCCTCATCTTCACCTCTCTCCTCCCCACTCCTCCACACATCCTCCACCCTTCATGTCCCTCTCTCCTCCGCCTCCCACACCCTTCTCCACCCCCTCTCTCCTACTCCACCCCAAACTCGCCCCTATCTCACACCCCAAACTTCCCCTATGTCCTCGCCTCCTCCCCTCTCTCCTTCCCTCTCTCCTTCCCCTGTCTCCTATCCCCTCTCCTCCCCATCACTCATCCCCCACTTCATTTGCTATCTCCTCCCCCTCTTCCACCTTCCCCTTGCTCCCCACCTCTACTCCTCTCCCTCTCTCCTACAACCCCTATCACTTACACCCTCCACCCCTCTATTCCCCCGCACGCAATCCACCCCTCGCTCCTCACCCCCGTCCTCTTGTTCCCCCTCCTACCCAACTCCTCCTACCCTCTCCTCCCATCGCTCCTCCTATTATCGCCCACCATTCCCAGCTCTCTACTGCCCCTTCTCTCCTACAGCCCTCTCTCCCCTCTGCCTCTTTCCCCAATCCCCTTATCTCTGCACCGCGCCCTCCTCTACCCTCTCTTTTCCCCCAGTTTCCTCGCCTGTCTCTACCCCTCCCTTCCCCACTCTCCCTCCCCATTTCTCACATTGAAAGATGAGGCATACAAAGTGGTCAAAAACAGCATGAAACTGGAAGATTGGGAAAGCGTTAAAGGTTAAAAGAAAGTCACAAAAGTAGCGATAAAGAACCGTTGGAAAGAACAGGAGAGAAAAGATGCATTGCAGAATTTAAAGACAGACAGCAGAAGTTTCCATGAAAACTTTAAATGAAAAAGAGTGGCTAAGGTAAATGTTCAGAGTTGAGAAGGGACATTTAGTTATGGGATGTGATGAAATTACTGAGGCACTGAACAGGTATTTTGCATAGGTCTTCACACTGGAGGGCACAAATAACATGCCAGAGATTGACAAAGAGATGGAGTCGGTGAGGACCTGGAAGCAAACATTATTATGGAACGCTCGTGTTAGGCAAGCTCATGGACCTAAGGATAGGCAAGTCTACTGTCCTGGTGTAATGCATCCCAGGGTGCTAAAAGAGACATTGGGGGATAGAACATGTGCACTGTCAGTAATTTTCCAAGTTTGCTGGGCTCTGGGGCTGTTCCATCAGATTGGAATACAGTGGCACCATCTGTAGTGGTGAAAATGCTTGAGTTTCTTATCAAAGAAGAAAGAGCAAGGCACTGCTGGATCCCCAAGTGAATACCTTCCCACACATGGAACATCTGAATGACTTCGCCCCCATGTGAACAGGGTGATGCTAAATAAAGACCACTGAATGTAAGACCTTTACAATTCTCTTAAAGTTTTTTCTTCCCACAGTCAGGGGAAAGATCTCTTGTCAGTGTAAAGCCACTGGTGTGACATGAAGCTGGATGACAAAATAAATCTCTTCCCACAGAATGTCTGTGTCAATGAGTCTCCAGATGGTCTGGGAATTTGCAATTCTTCTCACAATCCAGACATTTCCATTGTGCTCATCTCCTCACATAATCTCCAAGTTGGATGATCTGGTGAATCCTTTCCCAAAAACACAACATATTTATGGCGTCTCTGTCTGTGAATGTTTTTAGATTGTTAACTGGATAATTTTAAATAATTTCTGCAGTCAGTTCACTGGAACACTCACACTCTTGTGTGTGTGTGTGTGTGTGTGTGTGTGTGTGTGTGTGTCTGTGTGTCTGTGTCTGTGTTGGTGCTTGACCACACAATGATATGCTCACTGACATACCAGATAATTATGTTCCCTTTATGTCCAAATGAATTTAGTGACTGTTAGATCTTTATATCATGTTCGATTTGTCTCACTGATCTTCAGTTCTTCCAAACTATTTCTCTGAGATATGATTTTCAAATATTATCGTGGTCCATACAGTGTAAAATCTCAGATCAAACAAATCCAATTTCAGAGAGACATCCTTTCTCTATTCCACACCTCCTCCCAAACAAATGGTCTAATCATCTCGAAAGATGCAAAAAGCACCATCAAATGCAAAAAGTAACCTGAGACATTGTGTGCCTTGAGATGCAAAACTATTGCAGAATGTACCTCGCCACTGGTGAATAGCACAGCCCCCTACACAGAAGGATGTTACACAAGAGATGATGCCCTTTGCTGCTACTGGACATCAATGGTGATGAAAGGCAATGGTGAAGGTTGCTGACAATCAAAAATGCTATTTTGTTCCAGACGATGACAAGCTCAGATTACTTACAGTGTAAAAAAAGGCCCTTCAGCCCAACAAGTCCACGCCGACCCACCACTCACTCAAACCCATTCCCCTACACCTAACATTTCGGGCAATTTATCTTGACCAATTCATCTATCCTGCGCATTTTTAGATTGTGGGAGGAAATTGGAGCACTCGGAGGAAACCCACGCTGACACGGGGAGAATGGGCAAACTCCACATAGAGAGTCACTGAGGCAGGAATTGAACCTTGGTCTCCGGCGATATGAAGTAGCAGTGCTAACCATTGTGCCACTGTGCTGCTTCTTGCGTTGTTGAAGCAGCATTCAACCAGGTAGGTGGAGAGGATTCCCTATCGCATCATACATACATCTTGTAAGGTGGAAATCTGGAGGTGAGTTGAGCGCTGCAAGGCTTTTTGCCTCTGCCCTGATCTTGCATCAACAGTTGTATGGTCAGTCCTTTTCAGTTTCTCATCAATATTACATGCCGGAATGCTGCTTGTGGAGGATTCAACAATGATATTTCTGTTGAATGTCAACAAGGGATACTCAGATTTTCTCTTGTTGAAGATTGCCTTTGCCAGGCACGGATGTGATACAGCTGTTACTTGACTCTTGCGCAGACTTTAGATGCTGGCCAGGTCTTGCCCCATGTGGGTATCCCATTTTTGAGAACATTTTTAGCTTAGGTTGAGGTTCAGGTTGGAAGATTTTTCTCAATGCGAGCAAGCCTACCAGTTCAGAAAGCAAACTCACAACCTGAACACATGGATATACGCGACACCAGTATCTGTGCATTTGAAAATGATGCTGAATATTGTCCAATCGTCAACCAACATCCCTACTTCTGAAGGGAAAGTGATTGGTAAAACAGCTGAAGATGGTTAGGCCAAAGACTCGGCCCTGAGGAACTCCCCTCTAACTAAGAATGCCTGGATTCTCAAGCCCCTACCTGCTTCACAAGTGGGACGTGACACGTCTGAACAGGTTCGTTAAAAATGTCACCTGCAGAAAAATCCAGAGATTCAGGTAGACTGTTGTTTGTTTCAAAGATCATCTGAGGGTGAAGCTGTTATAAAGCTAGCGCCGAGGACGCAACAGCACGAGGGTAATGGGTTCTGAAGAAGATGCACACAGGAGTGGAATTGTTTACTCTGTTTTTCCGTCTATATCTCCTGCTGACCTCCTCTGGCACTTTCTGATTTCCTCTCAGATTTTCAGCACCTGCATGAGTCACCCTCAGGTCCCGCCCTGCACTGTGACGTCACTGACCCGTCTGCGCATGCGTCCAGATCCCCGGACAGGATGGCGGATGTTCACCTTAGAACCGCGATACATTTAAACTCAAGTTATTTTTCAAGGTGCTTGATTCTTGCTGAAAGGGTTTATAAAGTCTCTCCAGCCTTATCATGTGGAAAAGCGCATCTCTTCCGATTTCCCATGAAGATGGAGTAGGTACTGCAATGTGCTGCCCTCACCTGTCGTGAGTATAGAGGGTCTTCAGGATCGCGCGGCATGCTGGGTAGTTACATCTGCCGTTGAATCCAGGTATGACAGAAGATTGATTCTGTTCATGATTTTTTCCCCTGTATTCCAACGTTTTGTTTTCCAAATAATCTATGGAAGAGCAAAACTGGCTTTTAGTAAAACATCTTAACAAGTGATGCATCTGTCAAATCTCTCAAATTGTCTCTACAATATAACCTTGTCATTGAATTACAAGAGCTTTCGAATCATTTTGTAAATTCCTGTCCTGAGTTGATAGTGGTGGATTTTGGAAACTCATTTAACTGGTGACTGTTTAGCACTCTAACCAAGAGATATGTTTGTTTATTCTGAATGTCTTTCAACATGTGTCTTTTGTCTTCTCATTTTGCAGAGAAATGGAAGTAATGAAAATTGATTCCAGTTCTGTACCATCTTCTCAGCTACAATGTCCAGCCTGAGAGTTTACATTGAAGGATGATGAAATTGGTTCAGAGGTGAATATTATTGAGCATCATCTATAATTCAATACTGAATGTGCTTTGCTGTTGTTCATTGGTCAGGCCCTGGTGTGATCACTTTACTGTGGATCTGAATCCATGTCCACCCATTACTCTATTTCATCCCTGTCCTCCATGACAATCTCTTTTCCATTATCAAACCTGCGCCACATTTAATAAGCAGATGTGATCATTTATTGTTATTCCTTCCAGTCATGTTCAAATGAGGGTTTCATCACTGCATGTCCCTAAGCTATGTGCAGCGAATTTATTCCACTCTTATATCTGGCCTCCCTCACAAACATCACTCAGACTTTCATATACTCCTGCTTGCTTTTATTCTTCATGCTCCCTCTTACACACTGTATTCCGTTCCCTGTTCTTACCATATCACCTCACCTTTCCTGTTCTTACCAATCCACCTCCCCCACAACCATTTATGTCTCTTTCATTCCTGAGAGGCCCGAGTCTTTTCCCGGTCGAGATCCTTCGTTGATGCATAATTGTTAAAGAGTTACATTGAACATGGAACAATATAGCATAGGAGTGGGCCATGATGTTGTGTTGAATATGCCGCCCAAAATCATTTGTGCAGTCAGACTGAAACCAATGTTAGCCTGACAGAAAGTCGGGAACATGCTGGACTGTATTATAAAGGATATGACAATAAATGATAACTGGATGCTTAGAAACCATGGGAGAAACATGGTTTTATACAAGCAGAATATTTTAAAATCTGTTGGATTCTATATTTTGGTGTGAGCATAGGTGGCAGAATAGATAAGGGTGTGGGAGGCTATTGGTGGTGGAGGATATTTGAAATTTCAGAGGCATTTTGACAAGTTTTAACAGGGGCTATGACTATACCTCTATGACCCTCTGTCTGTGCCTATCAGTCTGCCTGCCTCTACCCTATATTTATCCCTATCCCTATCTCTGTAAATTCCTCCAATCCCCAAACCCCTTTGTCCCACTGACATTCTTGAACAGATGTAACTCTATTTAACTCTAACATCCTCGAGCCCCTGCAAGCCTCCCTATCCCTGTAACCTCTAACCATCTGTCCAACCCCCACGACTGAGGAATAATTCCCTGCATTCGCCATAAGGGAGATGGAATGACAGTGAACAGATATGATCAAACCGTTATTCGGGAGATGTGTCTGCAGAATGGCCATCGCAGGGAAGTGAATACTGAAGGGTTTTGTGGGATCGAGACAGGCGAGGCAAAAAGTCAATAAGTTGTGAAGAAAGGATGAGGTAAACACAGAAATAAGACATTTATGTGGGAGTGAAGATCAAAATTTGGAGTCTTATTTGAGTTGAACTGAGAAGAAGCAAACAGCAGCAATCATTAGCAGGAATTCTTTTAAAGGTGCCGACCAGTGATGGTGAAGTCAATATGGTTACAGTCAGGACACTGAATGTACTTGCAGCAAGGGCAGTCATTAACTGTGTGTGACATTGGTCTCCATCCCGACTGGATAACTAATGAGTGTCAGGGCTGTAATGGATGGAATCCTGGACAGTAATGGAGGCGGTTTTACATAACATCACATCAGGGAGCCATCAGCTCAATCGTCTGTTACAGATCAAATGCTGTGCAAAATAAATATTTAATAATCCCATTATAAAGGTGTTTTGTGAGTAGAGACCCATAATGTTATACAGAAAATATTGAGTTTGAGTTCAGAACATGAGATGGAGGAGCGGAATTAGGCCATCTGGTCCATTGAGGATGCTGTGCCCTTCAGTCAGATCATAGTTGATCTGATGTTCCTCCACTCTATTTACCTGCCTTTTCCAAAAGCTCTTGTTTCCCGATTAATTAAAATCTGATCAAGTCTGTTGTAAATATTCTCAATGACCCAGCCTCGACAGCCTCTGACTCCCATAGAGTCACTAGCCTCTGAGTGAAGGCATTCCTCCTCATCTCCATCTTAACTGGGCGAGCCCTTGCTGGGATTTTCTGCTGTCTGGTTACAAATTCTCGCACCATTAAAATGAAAGGACGTGGCAGAGATAATTGTTATTGCAGATTACATGAAAATTGATGGAGTTGGGGTTAATGAGCAAGGAGATCCAAGGTTGGAGGAGGTTACAGATCAGTAGGAAAGACGTGCAGAGAAATGACAAATTGAGTTTAATCTGGACAAGTGTGAGATAATGTCAAATTCAAGAAGAAAATTAGCATACTGAGGGATATTGATATACAGAAGGATCTTGGTGCAAATCAGTAACTCTCCGAAAATGGCAACAGATGTGTTTCAGGTGGGAAGGAAAGCAAATGGAGCACTGGCCTTCATTGGTCACAACGTTGGGTAAAGTGGTTTGCATCTGATGTTGTAATTGTATAAAATGTTTGGCCACATTTGGAGTACTGTGCGTTCTTATCTCCACACAATAGGAAGGATTTGGAGGCTTTTGAGAAGGTGAAAAATGAGTTTATCAGCACGTTGCCTGTGTTAGGTTTTTGAAGAGAGTGTTACGTGTAAGAGGAAATTAAACAAAGTTGAATTGTTTTGTGAGAGTATCAGAAGGTGACAGGTGGCCAGGTGCAGGAAAATAACATTAGGACAGGGACAGTTCATCTGGATAGTCAGAATCTCTTTTCCACTGTGTAAGTTTCAAATAGTAGAGCACAGAGGTTTAAGATGAGAAAGAGGAAGTCGAAACGAGATGTGTGAGGCACGAATTTTTAACATAGAGTGTGGAAGATACCGAGGGAGGTCGGAGAAGCAGAAATATGAGCAACGCATTGAAGTGGCATTTAGACAGAAACATGAACAGGTAGAAAATAGAGGGTATGGACCATGTGGAGTCAGATGGGGCTAGTTTAGAATAGCATCATGGACAGCACAGCAATGGTTAGCCGAAGGCCCGGTTACTGTGCTGTACTGTTCAGTTTTCTAAATTCCCAGCACCTAACCTGCCAAAGCCCCCCAGAATCTTGAATGTTTCATTCAATTTCTCTCTCCTGTTTTCTGAATGTCAATGGATTCAACCTCAATTAAATCTACCTCTTCTCATTAGAAATTCCTGCATTTTCAGGATCAGCCGAGTGACTCTCCTCTGGCCTGCCTTCAATGTGACAATGTCGTTCCTTAGGGCACTCAGAATATTCAAGGTGTGGTCTGACTTGCACCTTACCCTAGATCTCCCTCTTTTTTAGACTCCATTCCCTTTGTAATAAATACAGCATTTGATTTGCCTTCTCTGTTACCTGCTGACCGTGTGAGCTACCTTTTTCAGATTGATAAACAAGAACTCCCACAGCCTTTTCTGCGATAAGTCTGAAACCAAATAGTGTTAGTTAGCCAGACACAAAGTCAGGAACTGGAATGGGTTAGAAAGGATATGCCAATATACAATAACTGGGCCCTTAGAAACACATTTTATTCAGAGAATGTGTTATTGAGCCTGTTGGAGTTTATTTGCTGGTGTAGGTATAAATGGCAAAGTAGATAACGGTGTCGGAGATGTGTGGTGGTACAGAGGTTATAGATTATTCAAAATTTCAGAAGCCTTTGCACAAGTTTCAAGAAGGGCTAATGAGTAACTTGTTAGAGAATAGGGGCCGTTAAAGCTCAATGAAGTCACCTATGTGTGTAACCAGAGGAAATGGGTGAGATATCAGACAAAATAGTATTGTCAGTATTTACTGTGGAGAAAGACACGAAGGCTCAGGAACTTGGGGAAATAAATAGTGATGTCTTGGAAAGAATGCTCAACAGAAAAGAGAAAATGCTGGAGTCTTCAAACAACTGAAGGTCGATCAATACTCAGGAGCTCATTAGGTCGATCCTAGAACATTGTGGGAAGCTAGGGAAGAGATTGCAGTGTCCCTAACAGAGGTATTTACATTATAAACAGACGCAGTGAGGTGTTGGAAGACTGGAGGGCGGCTAATGCTGTTCCATCACTTCAGGGCTGCAGGGAAAAGTGAGGAAATTACAGCCCAGTGATAGGTAAGTTGTTGGAGGTGCTTCTGAGAGAAAGGAGCTACGTATATTCGTAAGGGCAATGGCTGATTAGAGATAGTCAGCATGGCTTTGTGAGTGGATAACAGTGTTTCTTAAACCCGATTGACTCTTCAAGGAGGTGGAGACAGTGAGGTCTGCAGATACTGGAGATCAGACTTGAGAATGTGTTGCTGGAAAAGCACAGCAGGTCAGGCAGCATCTGAGGAGCAGGAAAATCGACATTTCAGGCCGGAGCCCTTCAACAGGAATGAGGAGGTTGCCAAGAGATAGATGAATGTAGAGCAGTCAATGTTGTCCGCATGGACTTCAGCAAATAATTTGACAAAGTTCTAAGGGATGTAGAACGTCTAATCAAGAGGAAGAAGGAAGCTGACTTAAGGTTGAAGAAGCAAAAATCAAATAGAACTCTAGAAGGTTACATGGGGCAGCACGGTGTCTCCGTGGTTAACACTGCTGCTTCATAGCACCAGAGACCTGATTTTAATTCCAGCCCCCGGCGAATGTATATGGAGTTTGGACGTTTTCCCGTCATCTGCGGGTGTTTCCTCCCAGTGCTCCGCTTTCCACCAACAGCACAGAGATGTGCAGGTTAGGTGACTCAGCCCTGCTAAATTACCCATAATGTTCAAGGATGTGTAGGTTTGACATTTTAGTCATGTAAAATGTAGAGTAATATGGTGGGGGAAATGGGTCTGGGTGGGACACTTTGGAAGGTTGGTATGGAGTTGTTGGGCCAAATTGCCTGTTTACACACTGTAGGGATTCTCTGAAGGTATCAGGAAGGAACTGAAGAATGTAGTTAGGACAGCTAGAAGGGGGTATGAAAATGCTTTTTTGGGAAGAATTAAGGAGAGCTGTAAGGCATTCTCCACTTACATGCGGAACAAGAGGGTGGCCAGAGTGAGGGTAGGGCTAATTAGGGACAGTGGAGGGAACATGTGTCTGGAGTTGGAGGAGGTAGGGGTGGTCCTTAATAAATACTATGCCTCAGTATTTACTACTGAGAGGGACCTTGCCATTTGTGAGGACAGCATGAAAAGGACTGATACATGTTTACAGATTGATGCTAAGAAAGAGGATGTGCTGAGAATTTTGTAAAACGTAAGACTAGATAAATCTGCCGCACCCGAAGGAATATGTCAAAAGTTACTACCGTAAGCGAGGGAAGAGATTGTTGCGCCTTTGTGGATGAGCTTTGTACTCTCACTGTCCACCGGAGTCACACCAGATGATTGGAAGGTGGCAAATTTTATTCCATTGTTCAGGATAGGTAATAGGGATAATCTTGGGATTTACAGACCTATCAGTCTTATGTCTGTGGTGTGCAGATTATTGAGGAGGCCTCTGAGATATATGATTTATAATTCATAGTTTGATTAGAAATAGTCAGCATGGCTTTGTAAGGGGAAGGTCATACCTCATAAATTTAATTGAATCTTCGAGAATGTGACAAAACATGTTTTATGGCTCATTCAGAAATTACAGAGGCATGGGGTACAGGGAAACTTGTCTGTCTGGATACAGAATCCCTGGTTCACAGAAGACATGGGTGATGAAAGATGGAAAGCATTCACCCTGGATCTTGGTGACCAGTGGTGTTCTGCAGGGATCCGTTCCAGGAACTCTGCTGTTTGAGATTTTTATAAATGACTTGGATGTGGGTGTGGAAGAGTTGGTTAGTAAGTTTTCCAATGTCACGAAGGTTGGTGGACTGGTGGATAGTGTGGTGGTCTGTTGAAGTTTGCAATGGGACATTGACAGGATGCATAGCTGGACTGAGAAGTGGCATTTGGAGTTCGGTCTGGAAAAATGTGGAATGATTCATTTTGGAAGGTCGAATTTGATTTTAGATTACAGGGTTAAAGGCGGGAACTATGGCAATGTGGAACAACAGAGAGATCTTGTGTTTCATGTCCATAGATCCCTCAAAGTTGCCACGAAAGCTGGTAGGGTTATTAAGAAGGAATATGTTGTGTTGACTTCCATCAGCTGGAGGATTGAGGTTTAAAGCTGTGAGTTTTTGCTGCAGCTCTATAGAGCCCTGGTTCGACCCCACTTAGGTCATTGTGTTCAGTTCAGGTTCCCTCATTACATGAAGGATATGGAAGCTTTCGAGATGATAAAGAGAAGACATACCAGGATACTGTCAGTATAGCAGAGCATGTCTTATGAAGAAAGGTTGAGGGAGCTAAGGCTTTTCTCATTGATGTGGAGGGGGGTGAGGGGCAACGTGGTCCAGGAGAAACAAGATGGTGTGAGGCATAGACAGTGAACAGTGCGAGATTTTTTTTCACATGGCATAAGTGGCTATTAGTAGGGGGAATAATTTTAACGTGATTGGAGTATGGTTAAGGGCAGATGTTAGAGGTAGGTTCTTTACATAGATTGGTGGGTGGGTGGAATACACTGCCAGCTGTGGTAGTAAAATTAGATACACGAGGGACATTTAGTACACTCTTGGATAGGCACATGGATGATCGTAAAATTACGGGTACATAGTTAGTTTGATCTTACAATCGGACAAATGATTAGCATGACATCATGGCCGAAGGGTCTTGTGCTGCACTGTTCTGTCTTCTACGTTCCGTATGGTAAATGGGTAATAAGCTCAAATCAGTGTAAAAGGATATGGCATTCAGGAGAAGCTAGTCAACTGGATACAAAATTGGGTTGATGGTAGGAGACGGAGGGTGGTGGGAGACATGTCTTTTTTCTGACTGGAGGCATGTGACCAGCGGTGCAGTGGGATCACTGTTCTTTGTCATTTGGATAAATTGTTTGGAAGGGAATATTGGTTTCCTGGTAAGTAAGTTTAAGTTTAAGTTCCCATTCTGTCTATTTCTCTGCCTCTTGTAGGTATTTAGAAAGTCCCTGACTCAGTATGTTTCCCAGCTTCTGGGTGTCTCGTTCATCACCTTATTGAAGATAGTTGGTCAGCCAGAGAGACAAAGGGGAGGGAGATCTGGAGACTTCAATATATCCTGTAGTGAGGTAAGATCGCCCACAGTGCACAGAGGAGAGAGCAATGAGATGGCTCCAAACATCAACTAACAAGGCATGGCATAGATCCAGTGCTCGATGGGGAGCACAGTATAGATACACCCCAGTTTCAATCACCGCCCATAATGTAAGTTTTGTTGTACTGAGACAGCATCGGGTGTACAGAGTACTGAATCCAGGCCTGTGCTGTCTTAGTGAGCATCAGTACAACAGAGGGGAAAGCAGGCATCCCATGAGAAGGAGAGAATGCTGCCTGGGATCTTTCTGTTCTGTGTTCTCCCTCCAACCCTGTATCTATGGCATGTTTCGTTGTCCATGTCTTCAATAATTTGTGACTCCCATAAAAGTTCCTGTCCCCGTGACCTTCTCTATTTCCACATGTTTAAAATCTACTGCTTTCCAGACTAAGATCCCTATCTCTGTAACTTGCTTCAGCCTCGACAAGATGCCTTATCTCAGTAGTCTCCTCCTCCAATGACAGAGCCGAATCAGAACCTTTGGTTTGATCCAACTAGTCCATGCTGACCAGTGTCCCTGAAAGAGTTGCTTTTGCCTGCATTTGACCCAGAGCCCTTCAAACCTTCTCCGCTCCATGTACATGCCCAAGTATCTTTCACGCGTTTTACTGTACTTTTCTCTGCCATTTCCCCAGCAATTCATTTAATATGTACACCATCTTCTGTGTTGGAAATGTTCTCCTCAGGTCCCTTTTTAACTCTTTCCTTTCTCACCACACATTTATGCCATTGAGTTATGGACTCCCCTACCCTGGGGTAAAGATCTTGGCAATTCAGCTTATGTATACCCCTCATGGTTTTATAAACCTTTATTAGATCACCCCTCAGCCACCTAAACCCAATGGAAATATGAAGGATAATGATACAAAGACCTCTGCCATGGTAACCGCCACTACTTTGCTACAATGTGCTGGGATACACTTGTTCAGGACCTGGATTTTTATTAACCTTTATGTTTTAAGACCTCTAATATCACCTCCTCTGTAATGGGGAACTCTTTTCAAGACATCACTGTTTCTTTCCCTTTGTTTCCTAGTCTTTATACACAATGTGCTTTGACATGAAATATTCATTTTGGATCTCAACCATCTCCTGTGGTTCCACACATGAGGGGCCTTATTGTCTCAGTAGTTGCTTTTTTTGTACTTGTGTGCTGTAGGATCTCTTTGGATTTTCCTTAACCTTTTCTGAGAATCTATCTCTTCCACCCCCCGTTTTGCTTTCCAGCTTATGTAACCCCTCCTTGTAAGTCACACCCTCCAGTTTCAGGAACGTCTTCGTCAATCTTTGCTCCGTATACAGTTTCAGAAAATGCTTCCTAAATCAGGATGATCCGAATTCTACACAGTGCACCAACTGGGGACCCAGAAATGTCTGATTACAGCCGTATCATGGTGTCCCAACTCATGTACTCATTGCTCTGTCCCATGAGGATAGGTGAGCCGAATGCCGCATTCACCACCCTGTCCACCTGTGATACCATTTCCAAGGAATAATGTAACTGCACACCTTGGTCTCTCTCTGTTTGACAACACTGCCCAGGGCACTACCATTAACAGTTAGTCCTCCCTGGTTTGTCTTAATTAAATCCAACACCTAAATTAAATGCCACTTTTTATTCCTTATCCAACTGTCCCTGTTATTCAACAGTCCATTTGATAACTGTATTCTCTGCCCACTATAACACGGATGCTATTATCCACAAACCTACTGACAATGACTTCTATATTCTGTCTATCTTATTGGTCACCTCTTCAGCAAATTCAATTCATTTGTGAGACATGACTTCATATGCACAAAGCTGTGCTGACCATCCATAATCAATCCTTACTTTCTGAAATGCATGTAACTCTGTCCTGTGGAAACACTTCCAACAACATTTGCACCACTGACATCGAGCTAATTGGTCTTTAGGTCCCTGCCTTTCCCTTGCAACCTTTCCTAAATCCTGGCACAACATTAGCCACCCTCCATGCTCCCAGCTAACCACCTGTGGCTGTCAGTATTAGAAATATATCTGTGAGGGACTCTTTAATTTCGTCCCTAACTTCCTCCAATATCCAGAGACAAACTTGATTTGTTCCCAGAAACTGCCTTGTCTTTATGGATTTTAAATCCTCCAGCACCTCCTGATTTGTAATGTGAACTCTTTTGACCATTACCTCAGTATTCCGAGTCATGTTGGGTTTCCTACTTGTGTCAGCATTGTTCTTCACACTAACAGGAATATGCTGGCCCTGAACTTTCATTTTCTCTCTTTTGAAAGCTTCCCAAGTGTCTGAGGTCCCTTTACATGCAAATAGCTTCCAAATATCAACTTTTAAAATCTCTTGACTAATACCTTCTGGATTGGGGCAAGGCCAATTTTGGTCTTTAACTTGTCGACCAGGCCTATCAATTTTTCTTAGCCGTTTTCAAACTAATACATTTGTGGTCACTTTACCAAAATGCTCCACCACTAACACCTCTAGCATTTTTCTCTACCTTGCTTCCCAAGGGGAGGTCAGACTTTATCCCTTTCTCCAGTCAGGTCATTTAAATATTGATGGAGACAGTTTTATTGAATGTACTGAACAAATCTCTCCCCTCGGAGCGCAGAACACTTTGGCAGTCTCAGTCTCGGTTTGTGGGCGGCAGCACGGTGGCACAGCGGTTAGCACTGCTGCCTTACAGCGCCTGAGACCCGGGTTCAATTCCCGACTCAGGCGACTCACTGTGTGGAGTTTGCACGTTCTCCCGTGTCTGCGTGGGTTTCTTCCGGGTGCTCCGGTTTCCTCCCACAATCCAAAGATGTGCGGGTCAGGTGAATTTGCTATGCTAAATTGCCCATAGTGTTATGGATGGGTTGCGCTTCGGCGGGTCAGTGAGGACTTGTTGGGCCAAAGGGCCTGTTTCCACACTGTAAGTAATCTAATCTTGAAAATTAAAATCCCTATCATTCTTACAGACAGCTGAGATGTCCTGACCAATTTGCTGTTTAATTTCCCGATGACTATTGGGGGCCTGGAATACAGTCATATCAAACTGATGAGTCATTCTCATTTCTCAGTTCCATTCATATGTCTTCCCTGGGCGATCCCCAGGGATATCTTCTCTAAGTGCTGCGGTTATGTTTTCAGGAATCTAAACCTCCACTCCCCCTCCTCCCTTGCCTCCCCTTTTATCCTCCCTGTCGCATCTGTACCCTGGAACATCGAGTTGCCAGTCTTGGCCCTCCCTTAGCTGTATTTATCACGTACCTATGGTATCCCAGTCCCATGCACGCGTTGAGTTCATGTGCTTTCCCTGTCAGGTCTTTTACATCAAAATAAATGCAGTTTAATTGATCAGTTTTCCCTCATTGTGTGCTGTACTCTTGCCTGCCTTGTCCATTGAAAAGACTTTCTTGATATTCTGTCCTCGCTTCATCTTTCAAACTGTCGCCTGGGACCATCACCCTCACTATGGACAATACCCTCACCTTCCATGTCATCTTCAAAACTGATAATGATACCTTCTGCATTCACATCCAACTCATTAATGTACATAATAGACAGCGATGGTTCCTGCACAGACCCATGTGGTACATCCGCTGGCGAAAGTCTTCTCATCACAAAAACAACCCTCCACCAATTTTGGATCCAATTTGCCAACTTGCCTTGGATCCCAGTGGCTCTTCTCTTTTGGACCAGCCTTCCATATGGGACCTTGTCAAAGGCCTTAATGAACTCCATGTTAACTATATCATCTGCACTGCACTCATCAATATTTTCAGACACCATTTCAAATAACTAAACTGAATTCCTCAATCAGTATCTTCCTCTACCAATTTCAGGATGACTTTCCCTAATCGATTCCTGCCTTTCCAAATGTTGTTACATTTTGTCCCTCACAATTGTTCCCAATAATTTCCCTCCCCCACTGTCAGACTATCTGCTCTGTAAATACCTGGCCTATCCTGCTTCCTTTCTTGAACAAAGGAACCACATTAGCGATCCTCCAGTCATTTGGCACTTCACCTATGGCCAGCAAAGTATTAAATATATCTGCCAGGGCCCCAGCAATCTCCTCTCTTACCTCCCAAAGTATCCTGGGATACATTTCATTGGACACTGCGGATTTCCCCACCTATTCAGCAGCGAAAACATTTAATATCCCTCCTTATTGATCTTCACATGTTCTCGAACCTCACCATCCCCGAATGAAACATCGGGCAACGATGCCTTGCTCCTGTTTGAATACAGAATGGAAGTATGCATTGAATACGTCACCTACTTCCTTTGGCTCCATGCCCACATTGTCCCTTTGATTTCTAACAGACCCCAGTCTTTCCGCAGTCATCCTCTTACTCTAACTGGTAAATACCTTTTCCCTAACAGTATCTGCCAAGGATATTTCGGGACCGTTGTTTGACCCTCATTTTTAAGGACCCCTTGCACTCTCCATACTTGTGAAGGACTTCACCTGGTTTTATTTTACTGTATTTACTTTATCAAACTCACGATATCGCTTGATCAGTATTTCCTGGAGTTGTTGCCTTTGTTATTCCATCCTCATGAACACACTGGCCCTGAATTTTCACTGTATCACTTTAAAATGCTCCCATTTTGCAAAAATAGACCCAAACGCAGGTGGTTCTTCGCAGCCCATATTGGTCACATCCCGTCCAATGATCGTGATACTGATAGGAGACTCAGTTCTGAGGGTGATTCAGAGGAGGCTGTGTGGGTGCAGAAGAGACCACAGGATGGTGTGCAGCCTCCCGTGTGCCAGGGTCAAGGATGTCTATGAACAGTTGCAGAACATTCAGAACAGAGAGGGAAAACAGCCAGAGGCCATTGTGCCCATTGGTACGATTGTACCAGGTAAACAAAGGGATGGGGTCCTGTGAAATTAGTACAGGGAGTTCAGTAAGAACTTAAAAAGCAGGACTTCAAAGGTAGTGATCTCTGGATTACTCCAAGTCCCACGGGCGAGTGAGGATAGACATAGAAAGTTAGGCCAGACGGATGTGTGGTTCAGGCGCTGGTGTAGGGGCGAGGGTTTTCAGTCCTTGGATCATTGGGATATCTTCTGAGGTAGAGGTGACCTGTACAAAGGGACGGGTTGGACTTGAACCAGAGAGGCACCAGTATCCCTGGGTGGTGGGGTGTGGAGATTTGCTTGTGTTACCTCAGAAGGGTTTAAACTAGTTTGGCAGGAGGTTGGGACTCTGCATAAGGGAGGGACCATTGACGAGTAAGGGGAAGATACATCAGCCACCGAGAGTAAGTTTCCTATTCAGGATATCCATGGGCATAGTCAGGGAAGGGAAAATATTTTTGGTTTCACGGGCATTTATTTCAACACACGAGACCTGACTGGTAAGGTAGACTATATCAGAGCATGGATTAGCTCTGGGGACTGATATTATAGCCATAACAGAAACATGCTGAGAGAAGGGCAGGACTGGCAGCTCAGTGTTCCAGGATACAGAAACTGCAGGTGTGACAGAAGGACAGGTAAGTAAGGAGGGGGAGCTTCCGTTGTGATAAGGGAGGACATAACAACAGTGCTTAGAGAGGATACTCTTTTAGGATCATTAAATAAGGCCATATGTTTAGAAGTTATAAACAAAAAGGAGATGGTCAAACTGTTGGGACTGTGTTATGACCCTCCAACAGCCAGCGGATACTAGAGCAGATGTGTTGAGAGATTGGTGATAACAGTAGGAATAATAAAGTAGTATTGTTTGGAGATTTTAATTTCCCTTGGATTGACTGGGCCACCCAGAGTGTAACAGGCCCGTACGGAATGAAATTTGTCACATGTGCCCAAGAACATTTCATAAATCAAGATGTAGATGGCCTAACTCTACTCAGGCGGGTACAACACATGACCTCCCCATAGAAAACGAGGTCAGGCAAGTGACTAAAGTCTCAGTCAGATATCACTTTAGTTCCAGTGACCACAACTGTCTGAGAATTCACATAGTTATGGAAAAATATCGAACAGGTCAACAGATTAAGGTGTGAAACTGAAACAGGGCCAGTTTTTGGGCCATTAGGCAGGATCTACCAGAGGTCGATTGGGAGAAGCTAAAAATCACACAACACCTGTTTATTGTCCAACTAGATTTGGAAGCGCTATTGGCCATTCCAAAATATGAAAGACTTAATCTAAATCTATTTAATATTACATTCCATGACACTGCAATCCTGTTGCTATAAATTCTGTGCCTTATCACTGTGCTCCACAACCACCGATGAAGAAGCAATGCTCAGAAAACTAGCACTTCCAAACAAACCTGCTGGATGTAGTGTTGTGTGGCTTTTAACTTTGCCCACCCCAGTCCAACACTGGCATCTCCAAATCATGACTACCATCGATTGGCTGAGTCTGTTTGAATAAAAAGTAACGACTGGCAAATGGGAAGCTTTGAAAAATGTGTTCTCAAGAATCCAGGGTCAGTATGTCCCTGTTAGGGTGAAGGGAAAAGCTGGCTGGTTCAGGGATCCATGGCTGATGGAGGATATTGAGGCTATACTCAGGAAGAAGAAGATAGCATACATTGGCTTTCAGGTTTCTGTATCTACATAACCTCTTCCAGTCCGAGAGACACAATCAATATTTGGAGACCCCACAATCCTCTCAGGTCCCTGCTGCACTCCTGATCTGTAGAACTCACTCCAATGCCTGTGGCTCTCCAGATCCAGTTCCTACAAGACCCACCGTCTGTGTAACGTCCTCCTGTTGCTAGCACACACCCTGTCAATGTAATCTCCTCCAGTCTCTCCATCCATCTACTCATCTCCATAATCTTCTCCAGCTCTGACATTCTAATCTGTGTAAATGTCACCCTCCCCTACAACCCTTCCCTTGACCAATTTGTAGCAGCTTACTAATAGTCCCTTTTTTTTCTGTAAAACTGTCTCCAATGAAAATTGCTGTCCTTATCTCTCAGAAAATCTGTCAGACTCCACACCGTCCATATCCAAATAAATTCCAGAACATTAGCCTTCCTATATCTATAAACATTTTCGGTCTGACTACTCCGAATAGGTCTGTTCTTTCAATTTTTACACTTTATCTCTGTGATCTGCTCCTAAAGCACTGCTTGCCTGTGTAAACCACTCCATCCTCCCAACATCCTTATGCCTGTAAACTGCTTCATTCCTCCCAACCTCCCCATCTCCATCAACACCTGTGGGCACTACAGCTCTCCACATTTCTGAAACCACCTGTGACTCTACGTTCCTCATTTCTGGTGAAATCACATCCAATCCCCAGAACCCTTGGAGACTGTGTCATCTGCTCCAGATCCGATCATTGCTGCCTCTACTACCTCTGACTTTCCGAGCAACCCCTCCTATTTGTGTCTGTTCCTCGAGATCTCATCCTCTCCAGCTTTCTGAAACATCTGCGTGCCATTGTAGCCCTTCCTATATAGAACACAGAACGTAGAATCGTAGAGCACATGACAGGCCCATTGGCTCTCAATGATGTGCCGACCTTTTATCCGACTCGATGATCAAACAATAATCTGAAGACCCTACATTTTACTATCATCCATGTGCTTACCTTTTCCTAATGTAACTTATGCTATTACCACCATTGGCAGTACATTCCACCCACCCACCGCACTCTGTGTAAAGAACCTACCTCTGACATCCCCCCTGAACATTCCTCCAATCACCTTTCAATTATGCCCCCTTCTGATAACCGTCTTCACAGTGGGATAATTCTCGAGCTATCACCCTCTCTGAAGCTTCCATATCTTTCTAATAATAAGGCAACCAGAACTGAGCATGATATTCCGAGTATGGTCTAACCAGGGCTCTATACAGCTGCAGCATAACTTGGTGGTTCTTAAACTCAATCCCCCCGCTAATGAATGCCAGCACACCATACAACACCCCTATATACTTGGTTGTCAAATTCGAGGGATCTATGGATTGAACCCCAAGATCCCACTGTTCCTTCACCCTTACCAAGAATCTTGCTTTTAACCTTGTCAAGGTTTTCTGTGAAATCCTTCCAATCTTAAACCCTCCCAATCTTGGGAACTTCCTCCAGTCCCTATAACACTCCGAAACTGTGAAATCTCTTCACGTCCCTACAATCTCCTTAGCTCTGTAAACTCCTTTATTAGCATCAACACTCTAAATCCCTGAAGCCTCCTTTTGCCACTGCAATGTTCCTAATATCTGTATTACCCTCCTGTCCTGATGTCCCTCCGTTTCCACGTAACCTCCACCATCCTCCAGTTCCCTTCTGGGGAACATTGCAGAGGAGGAAAGAGTTGTAGAGTCCGGGCCATGTTATGGAGGTAGAAGGCTGCCGAACCTGGAGGGTGGCACAAATATAGGAAGGAAAGTGGATCCTGCAGGAGGTTAGAGTTAGTAGGATTTATAGAACCTGTAGTATGGGACCAAGTTAGAATGTGTTATGGAAACTGAAGGATGTTCCAGTTTGAATGATGGATTTTATTTTTGATTTGATCACTGTTCAATCTTGATGACCTAATTTTGGAGATGTTTATCAGAATGGCTGAACACAGCTTCAGGCTCCCAGGTTGGGAGATGTGAGTTCAGATGTGAATCTATTTACCCTTTCTGTCTGTGTGCCTAACACTGACCTCTTGCTGCTCATGTGCCCTCCACATCTGCATGACTGACCAGAGCTCAGCTCAACGAAGCCTTCGATTGTTTTTTTTTCATTATATTTCAGCGGCAGTTTCAAAAGATGCAGGAATTAGAGAGTTTTGATTTTGAGAGAATGAAACCTTTACCATTGCAAATGGGAAGCCTTCAAAAATTAGATAACGAGAGTCCAGAGACAGTATACAGTATTCCTGTTCGGGTGAAGGAAAGGCTTAAAAGCCTTATAGGTCCAGGAAATGTTGATATTTTGAATGTTGATATAGAGAAACTGATATTTTGGTTGAGAAAAAGAAGGAAACATATGTCAAGTACCTATAGGAGAAATCCAGTGAATCTTTAGAGTATAAAGGCAGTAAGAACGAAAAGCCGATAGGAGATAGCTTTGGCAATGAGAGTGAAGGAGAATCCAAAGGGATTTTATACATACATAAATGACAAAAAGGTAGAAACTTTGACCATTCTTTAAAAAAAGCATAATTTACTCTTTCCGACAATTCCCTGTCACCAGTCGATTGGCTGATGTACAGTTTTAGTTAAACTTTGTCCCATCCTGCTCCTTTCAGCTTGTCTTCAGCCACATCCCCATGCTGTTCCGATGCTTCACCTTTTCCCTTTGGATTTGTAAAGCTCCTTTCACCTGAACGCTGCCCCTGCATCCTCTCTGTCAGTTTAAAGCCCTGTCCATAAACCTACTGACATGATTGGCCAGGACACTGGTCCCAGTTATGTTCCATTGGGAACATCCTAATGGATTTTTTTATAAACGTGGTGTGTGATGTTGGTGTCTCTGGCTTACCAGCCTTTCTTGCCCAACCCTAGCTGCCCCTGAGCTGAGTAACTTGCTCAGCCATTTCAGGGGGTAATTGAGAGGCAAACACTTTGCTGTGGGGATGTCGTGCAGACCATGTGAGATGTCCTTCTCTAATGGACACGTGGTTGGTTTTTTTGTACATCAACAATAGTTTCATGCATATTTATGAAATGTTAGTTACTATTTTTAACATTACTAATTTCAAATTCCACCATTTCAGATGGTGGGATTCAAACCTACCTCTGCTGAAAGTTAGCTGAGGTTTTGGATACATGCTCTAGCAATAATACCACTAGGTCATCACTTCGCCTGATCACTGGTTGCTCATCCCTGACCAGTTATATCAGTGCATCATGAAGTTAAATCCTTTCATCTGACACAATTGTGTGACCCTGACATCTTCCAGTACTCTGGTGATATCACTCAGTATCTCTCCATGTGATATCCCTCACTGTGTGGGTCTAATTATTGCCTCTGTCAGTCTGTGTGTGTGTGTGTGTGTGTGTCACGCACACACACAGACACACACTCTCTCACACACACTCTCACACACTCTCTCTCACACACACTCTCTGTCTCTCACACACTCTCTGTCTCTCACATACACACTCTCTCTCACACACACTCTCTCTCTCTCGCACTCTCTCTCTCTCACACACACACTCTCTCACATCCTCTCTCTCACACTCCAGATTCCGATCTAACAGAAGTCTCCTCCCTGGAGAGCCGAGGCAGTAAAGAACAGGGATGGAGACTGGGATTTTCCACATCTCTGTGATACTCAGGACCATTCTCCATTTATAACCCTCACTGCACCACTCTAATTTCCCACTCTGTTTATTTCTCTGTCTCCTGTAGGTACTCAGGAAGGTCCTAACTCAACAGGTTTCCCAGCTGCTAGATGTCTCGTCTATCACCACATTTAAGACGGTTGGTAAGCCAGAGAGACAAAGGACAGGGAGATCTGGAGCCTTCAAATACTGCAGTGAGGTAAGATAACTTAGTGCACAGAGCAGACAGCAATGAGAGGGCTCCAAATACCGACTAAGAGGACATGACATAGATACATTGCTGAATTTGTTGCAGAGTACAGACTTACTACCCAGTACTAAGGCTTGTTACTCTGCAACACTTATCTATGGCATGTCTTGTGGACCAGTTTCTTCAATAATTTTAATTGCTATAATAAGTCTTACCTCTGTAACCTCCTCTCTTCCTTATAGTCCCTCCACGTATTTGAAATTTACTGCTTTCCAGACTGCCATCCCTATGTCTGTAACTTGTTTTCAGTGTCTACAACATGCCCTATCTCAGTCGTCTCCTCCTCCAATAACTGGAGACAGATCATGTAGCATGGCAACTGTTCCTTCGATCCAACTGGTCCATGCTGATCGGACTCCCTGAACGAGTCACGTTTCGCTGCGTTTGACCCATTTCCCTTCAAACCTTCTCCTCTTCATGTATCTTCCCAAATGTCTTTTACATGTTGTCATTGTGTTTTTTTCTACCATTTCTCCTGGAAGCTCATTCCATACTTGCATCATCCTCTGTGTGAAATATATTCTCCTCCAATCCCTTTTATGTCTTTCCTCTCTCGACTCATATTTATGCCCTCCAGAACATGGCAGTGCAGTGAGGCCCTTCGGCCCTCGATGATGCGCCAACATGTGGAACTAATCTGAAGCTCGTCTAACCAACACTATTCCAATTCTGTCCAATGACTGTTTAAATGACCTTAATGTTGGCGAGTCCAATGATGTTGCAGGCAATGCATTCCACGCCCCTACTACTCTGAGTAAAGAAACTACCTCTGGCATCTGTCCTATCAAACAGCAATTTAAAGCACTATTCCCTCGTGTTAGGCATCGCCATCCAGGGGAAATGTTCTCATTTTCCAACACATCTAACCCTCAGATTATCTTATTTGTTTCAGTTTGTAGGCCTGAAAATGTCTTCTCTTGAACAAGAACAGCTTCAATTTTTTTTCAGCCTTCCTCATAAGACACTCCATCAGTACCAGATGACATCATAGTAAATCTTCTCTGAACCCTTTGCAAAGCTCACACATCCTTCCGGTAATGTGGTGACCTAAACTGTTCACAACACTCCAATTGTGGCAGCATCAGAGTTTTGTCCAGCCGCAGCATGATCTCATCGTTCCGAAACTCAATCCCTCTACCAATAAAAGCTGACACATTGAATGCCTTTTTAACAACCCTATCCACCTGGTTGGCAACTTAAAATGATTTATGTACATGTACACAGAGATCTTTCTGTTCATCTACATTACCAAGAATGTTACCAGTAGCCTAGTAGTCTGTGTTCCTGTTCCTCCTTCCAAAATGAATGACGTCACACTTTTCCACATTAAACTCCATTTGTGAACTTTCAGTCCAGCTCTGCAGCTTACCTATGACTCTCCGTTACCGACAGGATCCTTCGTCACTTTTGACAACTTTACCGACCTTAGTGTCATCTGCAAATTTACTAACCCATCATTCAATGCCCTCATCCAGGTCATTTATATAAATGACAAGCAACATTAGACCCAAAAAAGTTTCTGTCTTAACCAGCTAGCAACTGAACTCCGGGACGAGTATTTCCCATGACACGCTACTTTGTCTTCTTTTACCGAGCTAATTTCTAAACTACTAAATCACACTCAATCCCAGGCCTCTGTATTGTATGCAATAGGCGACCATGGGGACCCTTAACACATGCCTTACTATAATCCATATACAACACATCAACTGCTTTACCCTCATCGACCTTCTTAAAGAACTCAATAAGGTTTGCGAGGCACTGCCTACCCTTCACAAAACCGTGTTGACTATCCTTAATCAAGTTATTCTTCTCCAGCTGATTATAAATCCCATCCTTTGCAAGCCTTTCCAATGCTTTACCTAGAATTGAAGTAAGGCTCATAGCTCTATAATTACAAGGGTTTTCTCTACTTCACTTCTTGGATAAGGAGACAACATTGCTGTCCTCCAGCCTTCTGGCACTATCTCTGTAGACAATGATGGCATAAAGGGCAAAGCGAAAGGCTCTGCAATCTCCTTCCTGGCTTCCCAGAGAATCCGAGGAAAATCCCATCCGGCCCAGGGACTTAGCTATTTTCACACTTTCCAGAATTGCTAATACCTCCTCCTCCTGCACTTCAATCCCCCCCAATTATGGACTCCCCTGCCCTGGGTTTAAGATGTGGGTTAATCACCTTATGTGTACCCCTCATGGTTTTACAAACCTTTATAAGGTCACCCCTCAGCCACGTACACCCAATGGAAATACGAAGGACAATGATACAAATATCTCTGTTCTGTGTCCCCAACACTACTTTGCCGCAATGTTCTGGAATACACTTGTTCAAGACCTGAGGCTTTCTCTACCTTTGCGTTTTGTAATGGGGACTATTTACAAGCCATCACTGTTTCTTTCCCTTTGTGTACTAGTCTTTGTCTTTGTGGGCGGCGCAGTGGCACAGTGGTAAGCACTGCTGCCTCACAGCGCCACAGACCCGGGTTCAATTACCGCCTCAAGTGACTGACTGTGTGGAGTTTGCACGATCTCCCTGTGCCTGCGTGGGTTTCCTCCTGGTGCTCCGGTTTCCTCCCACAGTCTAAAGATGTGTGGGTCAGGTGAATTGGCCATGCTAACTTGCCTGTAGTGTTAGGTAAGGGGTAAATGTAGGGGTATGGGTGGGTTGCGCTTCGGCCAGTCTGTGTGGACTTGTTGGGCTGAAGGGCCTGTTTCTACACTGTAAGGAATCTAATTTAATACATCCTGACGTGAAATGCTCATTGAGGGTATCGCGCATCTCCTGTGTTTCCACACTTGGGTGGCCTCACTGATCTTAGGGGCCCTGTTATCTCTCCAGTTACATTTTTGTACTTGTGTGCAGTCTACATTTTTGCATTCTCCTTAACCTTTATCTGCCAAATCTATCTCATTCCCCACCCCACCCCCACCTCCGATTCTGTCAAACCCTTCAGTATCAGTAACATATTTGTCAACCTCTGCCCCATTCACAGTTTCAGGAAATACTTCCTAAATCAGGATGATCAGAATTCTGAACAGCGTTCCAAAGCTGTTCTGTCTATCCCTAATCAATCCTTGCCTTTGCAAATGCATGTTAATCCTGTCCTGCAGAATCGCTTCCAACAACATGTGCATCACTGACATCAAGCTAATTGGTGTTGATGTCCCTGGCTTTCCCTCACAGTCATTCCTAAACACTGGCGCAACATTAGCCACCCTCCAGGCTCCCAGATCACCACCCGTGGCTGTCAGTTTTTAAAAAATCTTTTTACAGGATCCCACAATTTCTTCCTTAGCTTCCCACAATATCCAGGGATATACTTGATTAGTTCCCAAAGATTTGTCTCCCTTTTATGCATTTTTAAACTTCCAGTACCTCCTGTTCTGTGATGTGGAGTCTTTTGAAGACATCATTGTTTATTTCCCTGAGTTCAAAGGTGAAATTTACGTTTATGATCTCAGCTATCTCCTCTGGTTCCACACTTCGATGGCTGCATTGATCTTTAAGGAGCCATATTTCATCCATATTTAATCTTCTGTTATTATTATACTTGCATTTCCCTCAGCCTGGTCTACCAGAGCTTTCTGTGGTCCCCTTTGTGCCATCCCGATTTCCCTCTTAAGTGTATTACTCCAACCACAATGTTTCTCAATAGATTCCCTTAATCCAGTTGGCTATATGTGACAAGTGCCTCCTTTTTGTTGACCAGAACCTCAATACTCCCAGTCATCCAGTTTTTCCCACTTGTGTCAGCATTATCCTTCACACTAACAGGAATATGCTGGCCCTGAAGACTCATTTTATCACTCTTTTGAAAGCTTCCCATCTGCCTGACGCCCATTTACCTGCAAATAGCCTCCACAATCAGTTGTTAAAAACTCTTGACTCATACCTTCTGGATTCAGGCAAGGCCAGTTTAGATCATTAACTTGAGGGCCAGCCATGTTCTTTTCCATAGCTATTTTCAAACTAATAGAATTGTGGTGACTTTGCCAAAGTTTTCCCACGAACACCTCAGTCCCTTTCCCTCCCTTGTTTCCCAACGGATGGTCAGGTTTTACTCCTTACTGCAGTCCGACCATTTACATTCTGACTGGGACAGTTTTCTTCAACACACCTAACAAATCCCTCCCATCCAAGCTCTGACACTCTGGCAGTCCCAGTCTAAGTTTGGAAAGTTAAAATCCCCTATCCTTCTTACAGGTACCTGTGATCTCCCGACATATTTGCTGCTCCTTTTCCCGCTGACTGTATTGGGCCTGTAGTGCAGTCATATCAAAGTGATGACCAATTCTCATTTCTCATTTCCACCTCTACAGCATCACTGGGCGATCAGCAGGAATATCCTCTCTAAATGCTGCAGTGATGTTTCACTGATCAAAAACTCCACTCCCCCATCCTCTCTCATCTCCTGCTCTCTCCTTCCTGTACCCTAGAACATTGAGCTGTCAGTCCTGTCCTTCCTTCAGCTGTGTTTCTGTAATATCTATGGTGTCCCAGCCCCATGTTCCCATCCATGCACCATGTTCATCTGCCTTACCTGTTAGGCCTATTATGTTGAAATAAAATAGTTTAATTGATGCGTTTTCCCTCATTGTCTGCCGTGCTCTTGTTTGCCTTGTCTACTTAAATGACTCTCTTGAAATTCTGTCCCAGCCTCACCCGTCACACTGTAGCCTGAGATATCCCCCTCATTGTGGGCAACACCCTAATCTTTCATGTCGTCTGAAAACCTAATAGTGATTCCTTCTGCTTTCACATCCAAAGTATTAATGTAAATACAAACAGCAATTATTCCTGCACAGTTCCCTGTGGTACATAAACTGGTGAAAGAATTTCAAACACAAAACCAACCCTCCACCAATTGTGGATCCAATTTGCCAACTTGCCTTGGATGCCATTGGTCCGTTGCACTAGCCTTGTTAAAGGCCATAGTGAACTCCAACGAACCCACATCATCTGCACTGTCCTCATCAATATTTTTAATAATGATTTCAAAGAAAACACAGCTGAATTAATCAGACAGGATCTTTCTGTACCAAATCTGTGCTGACTATGCGTAATTGTTTCCTTCCTTTCCAATTATTGATTCATTATGACCCTCAGAATTGTTCCCAATAATTTCCCTCCCCCTGCTGTCAGACTATCTGCTCTGTAATTATCTGGCCCAACCCTGCTGCCCTTCTTGAACAAACGAACCACATTAGCGATCCGCCAGTCATTCAGCACTTCTGTGGCCAGCAAAGTATTAAATATATCCACCAGGGACCCGGAAATCTCCTGTCTTACCTCCTATAGCAGCCTGGGATACATTTCATTGGGCACTGGAGATTTCTCCACCTTTATGCCTGAGAAAACCTTTAATACCTCCTCCTTATTGATCTTAACATATTCTTGAACCTCATCATCTCACCTGAAATCCCCGGCTACAATGCCTTTCTCCTGTATGAATACAGATTGGAAGTTGTTGGGTAAGAAGTTGAAAAGAGGACTCAAGGGTTGTGATCTCCAGATTACTCCCAGTGCCACGTGCCAGTGAGGGTAGAAATAGAAAGATAGGACAGATGGATGTGTGGCTGAGGAGCTGGTACAGGGGCAAGAGTTTTCAGTTCTTGGATCATTGGGATCTCTTCTGGGATGGAGGTGATCTGGCTAAGGTGGTACGGGTTGGACTTGAAACAGAGAGACAACAGTATCCCTTGTTTGGGGGTGGGGGAATGTTGGCTGATTGGCAATGCACGAGGCCTGACTGGTAAGGCATTTGAGCTCAGAACATGGATTGGCTCTGGAGACTGGGATATTCCAGCCATAACAGAAACATGGCTGACAGATATAGGATATGGTTACAATGCTGGGCAAGGAACAGTTACATTCCAGGCTTCAATACCACCATCTTGTGCGGGTCCTGCATCCCCCTCTGCTGTACTGATCTTCACGGAGTCAGCACAGGAGGTCCCAGGCATGAATCCTGGCCCATGCTGTATTTGTGATCTCTGTAATATCCTCCAGTCCCGATAATCCTTCCTCTGTTTGGAATCTCCTCTTGTCCACACAATGCTCTCTGTCTCTGTCAGATTCTCTAATCCCTAACACTCTAATCCCTAAACTTCTCCAGTAGATACTAAATTCCTTCATCCCTGTAAATCCAAACAGTCCTGTCTATCCCTGTAATCTCCTCCTACCAATAACAACTTCTATGTCAAAGTATTTGCCTGTAACCTCTCTATCCAAACCTATCATAGCAAACTATTCCGGCTCCTCCAACCCTTCCTTATCTGCGAAAAAATATTCAGTCCATTGAGTTGTCCAGATCGGTGTAATCCCTTCCAGACCTGAAATACATCCCTGTGTTTATAACTATGTCAGGCTCCTACCTGAGGATCTCACTATCTGTGAAATCTCCCAAGGAATCCTGACCTTAGGAACATCCTCCAACTGTTCACATCCTCCATATCTGTGGATACCATCAAGTTCTACTGTCCCTACCATGGACTTAAGTCTCTACAATCCTCATGATGACATTAAACTCGTCCTCTCTCAACCAGACTCAATCTCTGTAAACTCGAGTAGTCCCTACTCCCCTCGCTGTGCATGTAATCTTCTTCAGTCACTACAAATCCGTTTTTAATGTGCTCCCCTTATCACTACACATTTTATTTCTGTTACCTTCATGAGCTGCCATAATTGTCACTGTGACTCTCACCATGTTCCATCCCTGCATCCTTCCGTTTCTCTGAAAGGGCCTCCTTATTCTTAAAACCCTCCCTCTCTATGTCACCTGTTCCAGTCTCCACAACCCTCCCTATTTCTGGAGAAACACTATACAGTTAAAGCTGCTCCTATAAGCTCAAATCCTCCTGATCTTTCTAATTCCTTTTAGTTGTGAAAATCTCCCACCTCTGTAACATACTATCCCATAATGTTGAAAGCTCTCCCGATCTTTGTATGCTCCTCCAATCCCTATAACTGTCTCTGTCCTTGTAACTTTGTCCTGCGCCTTGAAGCCTCCTGGTTGCTGAGCCCTCTTCAGGCACTGCACTTTCTCTATTACTGTTACTTTCCCCTGCTCTTAGAAATCCGTCGTCTGTGTGATCCCCTGCAATCTCTGCTGTGCTCCCTGTCTCTAACCACCAACTCTTTCCCCAACCCTCCCGACATCTTTTACCACTTCCAGTCCCTTCAGCACCTTCTATAGCTGCAAACTCACCATTTTCCAAGGCTACTCCACTTTGTACAATGGCTGTCAGAATCTGAAGCCCACACTTTCTCAAATTTGCAAGTCTCTCTATAATCCGTTATCATCTGCAGCCATCACTCCTGTCTGTACCTTTCTTCTCTCCTCCAGTCCCATTAAGCTTCCCATTCTTGCATTAACTAAAGCCTGTGTATCTTAATACTATCCTGAACGTTTTCATGACTCTGCTAACTGCTTCAGCCCTACCACTATCTCCATAAACATCTACAGCCCTTAAAGCCCTTCCTTTCTGTGTAACCTCTTCCAGTCCTGACAACACCCCAATCTATGGAGTCCCCTTAATGTTCCCTTGTTGGGTAATCCCTTGGAGTCCCTGCCGATTTCCCGATCTTAGCACCAACCCCAATCTTTGTGACTCTCCAGTTTCCATAAGACTCCCTTTCAATTTCAGCTCATCCAATCCATACATCTATCTGTAACCTTCTTATCCTTCTCCAATTCTTCGATCTTAATCTATTTAAACTTCATCCTCCCCACCCTCCAACCCTCCTGACCACAGGAACCTCGTTCAGTTTGTGCAATCCTCCCCATTTGTGTAACTCTCTCCAACCCAGTAACCTGACATTCTCTATTGCCTTCCTATCTATGTAGACTTCAGAACCTGGAAACCTTCTTATAACTGTAAATGTCTTCCGTCATTACAACGTTCTATATCTCTGACAGTATATGCCATGCACTTCTCCCTGAAACACCCCCGTCTGTGCCTCTCCCTACATCCATCCATATCCCTATCTCCAGAATCTAATCCAGCTCCCTCTATCTCAGTGAATTCCTCCAATCGCCAAACCTGTTTTTCTCACTGACATTCTTGACCAGGTGTAACTCTGTTTAACTCTAACATCCTCGAGCACATGTATGCCTCCTTGTCTCTGTAACCTGTACCCATCTGTTCAACCGCTCCCCCCACCCCACCCCCACTACTGGGGAACGACTCCCTGCATTTGACATAAGGCAGTGGATAAATATGATGGAGATATAGCAGCAGAATCACCATCGCTGGGAAAGTTGGGTGGAGCTGAGAATAAGCAAGCAGCAGCAATAATTAGCATGAATTCTTTTATATGCATCGACCAATGATGGTAATGTAAATGTGATTAATGTCAGGACACTGAATGTACTTATAGTAAAGGCGGTACAGTGACTGTGTGTGTATATCCCGACTGGATATCGAATGAGTATCAGTGCTGTAATGGATGGAATCCTGGATTATATACGCGATGTTTTTTATAACATCATATCAAGGAACCATTAACAAAATTGTCTTTTGTAGATCAAATGCTGTGTAATAATAAATATTCAAAGTTTGGGAGAAGATTTGTAGCTCGGGTGCTTGTTGTTGTGGTTCTGTTCGCCGAGCCGGGAATTTGTGTTGCAGACGTTTCATCCTCGGTCTAGGTGACATCCTCAGTGATTGGGAGCCTCCTGTGAAGCGCTTCTGTGATGTTTCCTCTGGCATTTATAGTGGTTTGCCTCTACCGCTTCCGGTCGTCAGTTCCAGCTGCCCGCTGCAGTGGTCGTTATATTGGGTCCAGGTCGATGTGCTTATTGATTGAATCTGTGGATGAGTGCCATGCCTCTACTAACTTGTACCTGGATCCATAGGAGGTACGGGAGGTCCTTAATGAATACGATGACTCAGTATTCACTGCTGAGAAGAGTCTTGTCATTTGTGAGGACAGTGTGAAACAGGCTGATTACGTGAACAGGTGGCTGTTAAGAAGGAGCATGTGCTGAGAATTTTGTAAAAGATAAGGATAGATAAGTCGCTGAACCAGACTGGATGCATCCAAAGTTACTACACGAAGCGAGGGAATGGATTGCTGCGCACCTGGTGATGACCTTTGCACCCTCACTGTCCACTGGATTCGGACCAGATGATTGCAGGCAGGAAAAATATTATTCCCTTGTTCAGGAAAGGGAACAGGGATAATCCTGGGAATTGCATACATATCAGTCTTATGTCAGTGATGTGCAGATTATTGGAGAGGACTCTGGGAGACAGGATTTATTATTTCTTAGGAAACCATAGTTTGATTAGTGATAGTCAGTATAGTTTTGTAAGGGGCAGGTCATGCCTTACAAATCTTCTTGAATCTTTTGAAAATGTGACAAAACACCTTTATGGCTCATTCAAATACATGGGATACAGGGAAACCTGTCTGTCTGGATACAGGATTACTGGCCCACAGAAGACAGAGTGTGATGATAGATAGAAACAATTCATCCTGGAGCTCAGTGACCAGTGGTTTTCTGCAGGGAGCGGTTACAGACCTCTGCTTTTTGCGATTTTATTAATAACTTGGATGTGTGAGTGGAAGAGTTGGTTAGTAGGTTTGCCAATGATACGAAGGTTGGTGGAGTGGTGGATAGTGTGGAGGGCTGTTGTAGGTTGCAACGGGACAATGATAGGATGCAGAGCTGGGCTGAGAAATGGCGGATGGAGTTCAATCTGGAAAAGTGTGAAGTCATTCATTTTGAAGATTGAATTTGAATGCAAAATCAGGGTTAAAGGCAGGATCTTGGCAGTATAGAGGAACAGCGGGATCTTGGGTTCCAAGTACATAGATCCCTCAAAGTTGCCACCTAAGCTGATAGACTTGTTAAGAAGGAATATATTGTGCTGGATTTCATTAGCTGGAGGATTGAGATTTAAAGCTGAGAGGTTATGCTGCAGCTCTGGAGAGCCCTGGTTAGACCCCACTTGGAAGATTGTGTTCAGTTCTGGTTCTTTTGTTACAAGAAGGACGTGGAAGCTTTCGAGAGTGTAAAGAGGAGATTTACCAGGATGCTGCCTGTACTTGAGGGCATGTCTTATGAAGAAAGGTTGAGGGAGCTGTGTTTTTTCTCATTGGAGTGAAGAAGGGTGAGGGGTAACTTTGCAGAGATGAACAAGGTGATGAGAGGCATAGATAGAGTGAATAGAGAGAGATACTTTTTACCCTGACATAAATAGCTATTACAAGGAAGCATAATTTTCGGGCGATTACTGGATGGTTAAGGGGAGATTTCAAAGGTAGGTCCGTTACATACAGAGTGGTGGCTGAGTGGAATGCCCTACCAGTGGTGGCAGTACAATTAGATGCAATAGGGACATTTAATATACTTCTGGATTGGCACATGGATGACAATAGAATGAAGGGTATGGAAGTTAGAGTCATAGAGATGTACAGCATGGAAACAGACCCTTCAGTCCAACCCGTCCATGCCAACCAGATATAACAACTCAATCTAGTCCCACCTGCCAGCACCCAGAAAATATCACTCCAAACCCCACCCTATTCATATACCCATCCAAATGCCTCTTAAATGCTGCCTCCACCACTTCCTCTGGCAGCTTATTCCATACACGTACCGCCCTCTGTGTAAAAAGGTTGCCCCTTAGGTTTTTCCCCTCTCACCCTAAACCTATGCCCTCTAGTTCTGGATTCCCCAACCCCAGGGAAAAGACTTTGCCTACTTATCCTAGCCATGCCCCTCTATAAGGTCACCCCTCAGACTCCGACTCTCCAAGGAAAACAGCCCCAGCCTGTTCAGCCTCTCCATATAGCTCAAATCATCCAACCCTGTTAATATCTTTGTAAAGCTTTTCTGAACCCTTTCAAATTTCCCAACAACTTTCCGATAAGAAGGAGACCAAAGCTGCACGCAATATTCCAACAGTGGCCTAACCCATATGCTGTACAGTCGCAACATGAACTCCCAACTCCTGTACTCAATATTCTGACCAATAAACGAAAGCATACCTATCGCCTTCTTCACTATCCTATCTCCCTGCGACTCCACTTTCAAGGTGCTATGAACCGGCACACCAATACCTCTTTGTTCAGCAACATTCCCTAGGACCTTACCATTAAGTGTTTAAGTCCTACTGAGATTTGCTTTCCCAAAATGCAGCACCTCAGGTTTATCTGAAATAAACTATTGCCACTTTTATTTTTGATCTTACGGTCGGATAAAAGACTGGCATGTCATCATGGCCAAAGGTCTTGTCCTGTACTGTTCTGTGTTCTATGTGTTGTATAGTAAACTGGGTAATAAGGCCAGATTAGTGTAAAAGGAAATGGCGTTCATGAGGAGCTCATCAACTGGACAGAAAATTGGGCTTGATGGTCGGAGACAGTGGGTGATGGGAGACATGTTGTTTTTACTACTGAGGCATGTGACCAGCGGTGTAGTGGGTCCTCTGTTGTTTGTTATTTGAATAAATGGTTTGGATTGGAATATTAGTTTCCTGGTAAGTAAGGTTTTTGGGTGACACTGAAATTGGTGGTAAAGTGGAAAGTGAAGAAGGTAACTATGATAAAACTGGAAGAACAGTACTGCTGTAATAGTGGGCTGAAGAATAGCAGATGTAGTTTAATTAGATAAACGTGAAGTGTGCCATTTTGGTGAAACAAACCAGGATGAGACTTGTACAGTTAATGTTCAGGCCCTGGGTGGTGTTGTTAATCAATGACCCAGTGACCCAGAATACACAATTCTTTGAAAGTGGTGTCACAGGTAGACAGGCTGGTGAAGCAGGCGTTTGAGATGGTTTCCTTCATTGGATACAGCATTAGGAGTAGGAGTTGGGACGTCATGTCGTGGTGGACATTGGTGAGGCCACCATAAAAGCATTGTTGAACAGTGGGAAGAACTCATCTGGTTCACTTATCTCCTTAAGGGAAGGACATCTGACATTCTAACATGGTCTGGCTAACATGTGACTTCAGACCCACTGCAATATGGCTGACACTGAACTGTCCTCTGGGTAATTAGCAGTTACACCCACATCCCATGAATTAATAAATAAAAATGCATATGTCCCTCCCTACCTCTGCAAACACCTCCATCTGCAGCAATTCATACTGGCTTTGTAACACCATTCAGGTCTTTGACCACTCTCTGTAACACTCTTACCACCTCCGGCACCTTCACCTCTCCCTGTTCATTTTGTGACATTAAATCCTGACAATGATTCCCCTTGCCACTGCCCAACTCCTGCTCGCAGACCCTTTGCAATCCCTTTAACACTTACTCCTCAAACACACTCTCACGTCAGGATTTCAAGCCCATTTTGCTGATCTTGTTAGCCTGATAATCTAACCTGATTCATTTTGTCCTTGATGAGGGACATGTGAGGATATGTTGCTGCGGTTTTGTCTGTTTCAACGGAATGTCCTTTTGTTGTGTGTTTTGCACTGTACTTCGAATATTTTCCATTGTTCATTCACAGACACACATTTCGGTCTGTTTAGCTTGTTTACCTTTGTCAGTACTCCTGTCAAACTCATGTAATTAGCTGTTTTTGTTTCTAGTTATAGCTTGTCCTTTTTACTTTAAAACTTTATATTTCTTTAAACTGCACTTTATCACAATTTCCCGGAAGATCTCTCCTGGTGACATTACTCATTCACGAAGTTTCATCACACAACGATCGCTCTGAGGTAGTTATGTCCCTACCCAGTTGCACAACATGTTATTCAAAGAAACATTGAAATAAAATTCTCAGAACTCCTCTTCCAATATCAATGTTGTCAGTGTGACTGTCCCAGATTATGCTAATATTGAAGTTTCCCAAAATTATCACAATGCCTTTGTTAAAAAATCCCAATGAATTCCTTTTTAATGCAGTGATGAGCAATGAAATGCTGTTCGGTGGCTAAGATCGTTCTGCTGCTTGTATCCTTGACAAGTAGTAGCCAGAATTTACATTCAGATTGACTCTACTTCATGATCTGAGGCCAAATGCTTTCTCTTTAATGTCTTTGTTATCTATTATTGTTAACGTTGGCCATTTTACCTGAGTTTGCACAAGGTTGTGAACCATTGAATATGTATGTCCACCTTTTGTTCACCCTGTAACCATGTCTCCCTACTATCTAAATCTGTTTATCTCTGTCACAAATCCATCTACATATATTGCAGAGACTTTGTCCATTCCAAAACAAGACATAATGTACTCTTTCACACTATGTCCTGTCACAACCCTATTCACTGATGTACAGTTTTAGTTAAACTCTGTCCCTTCCTGTAACTTTCTGCTTGTCTTCAGTCACATCTCCATGCTGTTCCGATGCGTCACCTTTTCTTTTTGGATTTGGAAAGCTCCTTTCACCTGAACCCTGTCCCTGCATCCTCTCTGTCAGTTTAAAACCCTGTCCATAAACCTACTGACATGATTGGCCCGGACCCTGTTCCCGTATGGTTATTTACTAAATCAGGTATGGGATGTGGGTGTCTCTGGCTGACCAGCCTTTCTTGCCCAGCCCTAGCTGCCCTTGAGCTGAGTAACTTGCTCGATCATTTCAGAGGGTATTTGAGAGGCAAACACTTTGCAGTGGGGATGTCGTGCAGACCAGGTGAGGATGGGCAGATATCCTTCTCACAAAGACATGTGTTTGGATTTTTTGTAAATCAGCAATGGTCTCGTATTTATTTGTGAATTGTAAATTCCAGTTTTGAAATAATTCATTTCAAATTCTACCATTTCAAATGGTGGGATTCAAACCTGTCTCCCCTGAACATGAGCTGGGGTTTGGGATACATGCTCTAGCAATAATACCACACGGCCATCACTTCGCCTGCTAACTGTTTCCACATCCCTGAGCAGTGATACCAGTGCATCATGAAGCTAAACCCATTCTCACGACTCGATAGCATGATCCCGATAATTTCCTGCACTCTGGTGATATCACTTAGTACCTCTCCGTGTGCGATTCTCACTGTGTGGGTCTAATTGCTGCCTCTGTCAGCGCCTCTCACTCTTGCAGCTACTCCAGATTCTGAGCCAACAGAATTGTCCACTCTAGACAGGCGCAGCAGCACAGGCCTGGGATGGAGCCTGGGATTTTCCAGATCTCTGTGGGACTCAGTGCCATTCTCCATGTGTAATCCTCACTACATCAGTCTAATTTCCCATCGTGTCTATTTCTCTGTCTCCTGTACGTACTCAGGAAGTTCCTGACTCAACAGACTTCCCAAATCCTGGGTGTCTCATCCATCACCACATTGAAGAATGTTGGTCACCAGAGAGAGAAAAGAAAGGGAGATCTGGAGCCTTTAATAAATCCTGCAGCAAAGTAAGATCACTCAGTGCACAGAACAGAGAGCAATGAGAGGGCTCCAAACATCGGCTAACAAGACATGACAGAGATACAGTGCTGGAGTGGCAGCACAGGACAGCCACACCCCACACTCAATCACTGCCCCTACTGTAAGTTCTGTTGCACTAAGATTCGCTGCTCTGCAACACTGTATCTATGGCATGTCTTGGTGACCAGTGTCTTCAATAATTTTTTTAATCCTATAACAGTTGCTATGTCTGTAACTTCCTCCCTTCCCTACAGTATCTCCACATAATTATGTCTGCATTCCAGACTACTATTCCTATCGCTGTAGCTTGCTTCAGTGTCTACAACAGGCCTTATTCTCAGTAGTCTCCTCCTCTTTAACTGGATACAGGGTCATGCAGCACAGAAACAGAACCATCGGTCCAACTCATCAATGCTGACCATGATTCTGATACTAAACGTGTCGCATTTGCCTGTGTTTGGTCCTTAACTCATCAAATCTTCTCCTCTCCATGCACCTCCCCAAATGTCTTTTCCATGTTGTAATTGTTCTTGTTTCTTGCATTTCCTGTGGCTGCCCGTTCCGTCGATGCACCAACCTCTGTGGATAATGTTGCCCCTCCGCTCTCTCTTTAAATCCTTGCTCTCACTTCATATTTATACCCTCTAGTTTAGACTCACCTACCCTTGGCTTTTCACCTTTCTGAGGCCCTGCATGGTTTTATGAACCTTTATAAGGTCAATCCGTCGATCCCTCTGCCCAAGGCAAACATTTAGGACAATGTTACAAATATCTCCAATTCATATCAATGCTCTACACAATGACGGCAAGTGTGCCAAATACCGCATTAACCACCCTATCCAACTGTGATGCCACGACCAAGGAACGATGTAACTGCACCCCTTGGTCTCTGTCTGTTCGACAACACTGACCATTAATTCTGCCATTAACTGTGTTTGTCCTCCCTGGTGTGTCTTAACAAAACCCAACACCATACTTCAACTCCATCTTTGATTCCTTGGTCCACTGTCCCAGTTGTTCAAGTGCCCCTTTGAAAACCGTATTCACGGCCCACTGCACCATTACTTTGATCATCCACAAGCTTACTAACAATGATTTCTATATTCTCAACCAAATCGTTTGTGTAGATGATGCCCATCAATGGACCCCGCCCCGATCCTTATAGCACACTGCTGGTCACAGGCCTCCAGTCTGAACAACAACCCTCTCTCACCACCCTCTGACTCCTACTGTCATGACAATTTTGTGTATAGACAACTGGCGCTCGCTGATCCCATGTGATCTAACTGTACAAACCAGAATATCATGCTAAATCCTGTCAAAGGCCATGTTGACGTTAGTGCAGACAATGTATGGTCACTACTTCAACAAAAGGAATCAAGTTAGTGGGGCCTGACGTTGTACGCACAAAGCTGTGCTGATTATCTTTCATCAATCCTTAACTTTCCAAATGCATGTCAATCCTGTCCCACAGAATCACTTGCCCAACTTACCCACCACTGACACCCAGCTAATTGGCCTTTAGTTCCATGGCTTTCTTTCGCAGCCTTTCTTTAGTAATGGAATAAAACCATAGACTTGTCAGAGTCGTACAGCATGGAAACTGACCCTTTGGTTGATACCAACTATAATCTCAAAATAACCTCATCCCAGCTGTCTCTTGATGGCCCAAATCCGTCCAAACCATTCCTATTCATGGACTTACCCAAGTGTTTCTTAAACATTGTAATTGTACCCTCATCCACCACTTCCTCAGGAAGTTCCTTCCACACTCAAACCACCCTTTATGTAAAAATTGGCCTGCATGTCCTTTTTTTGAAGATAACCCTCCTCCAACTTAAAAAAAACGTGGCCGCTCCAGTTGAGACTCTCCATCCTGGGGAAAATGCAACTGCCATTAACTCTATCAATGCGCCTCACTTTTTCATAAACTTCCATAAGGTCACCTCTCATCCTCCAGGCTCCAGTGAAAAAAAGACTCAGCCTATCCAGCCATTTTTCAGACCTCAAGCCTTCCATACCCAGCAACATCCTGGTAAATCTCTTCTGAACCCCATGCTGGTTAATAATATCCTCCCTATAACTGGGGGACCAGAACTGGATGGAGTATTGCAGAACAGGCCTCATCAATGACTGTGCAATCTCAACATGACGTCCCAAATCCTACACTCAATAGACTGCGAAATAGTTAAGCATACCAAGCACTGTCTATTCCATCCTGTGATGCAAACATCAAGAACCCGGAGATCCCTCTGCTCTAATGTACTAACCGAGGCCCTAAAATTAATTGTATAAGCTCTACCCTTGTTTGTTTTACCAAATGCATTACTTCGCATTTATTCAGATTGAATTCATTTCACAGTTTTTCAGCCCATTCACCCATTTCATCAAGATCCCTTTGTAATCTTAGCAAACGTCCTTCACTGTCTACCATGCCACCCTCCAGCCTTCCAGCCCATCACACATGGCTGTCAATAGTACAAATGCCTTTGCTCGGGGCTCCACAAGTTCTTCCTTAGCATCCCACAATGTCCTGTGATGCACTTAATCAAATCCTGGGGCTTTTCATAGCTTTGTGTTTGAAAACCTCCAGCACCATCTCTTCTCTAACATGCACTCTTGCCAAGTCATAGAGATGCACAGCATAGAAACAGATCTTTCGATCCAACTAGTCCATGCTGACTAGAAGGTCTGAATACATCCACCCCATTCACCAGCATTTGGTTCATGTACCTCTGAATCATTACAATTCATATACCCATCCAGACACCTATGACCTTATGTTGTCATAGTATCAGCCTCTGTTACTTGCTCTCTCAGCTCATTCCATAGACACATTGCCATGTGCATGAAAAAGCTGTGCCTTCGGTCCCTTTTAAACTTTTCCCCTCAAACCTTTAACCGACGCCCTCCAGGTTTGGACTCCCCAACACCTGGGAAAAGACCCTGAATGTTTACCCAATCCATGTCCCTCACATTTATATAAAGCTCTGCTCGGTCACTCCTCAGTCTCCGACGCTCCATGGAAAATAACTCCAACTTATTCACCAACAACCCAATGCATTTAAACGGGCATTGGATAGGCATACGGAGGATAGTGGGCTAGTGTAGGTTAGGTGGGCTTGGATCTGCGCAACATCGAGGGCCGAAGGGCCTGTACTGCGCTATATTTTTCTATGTTCTATGTTCGCATCGAAGTTATTATTCCATAGACTAACCAGCGATGGTACCTGCACAGGTCCCTGTGGTACACTAGCTGGTGAAAGAAAATCAAACACAAAGAAGTTTTTCCACCAATTTTGTATCCAAATTACCGACTTGCCTTGGATCCCAGTGGCTCTTTCCTTTTGGTCCGGCCTTCCATGTGGGACCTTGTCAGAGGCCTTAATGGGCTCCATGAAACCCACATCATCTGCACTGCCTTCTTCAGTACTTTTAGACATTTTTAATACTTTAGTCAATTAGTACTTTACTGTTCCCTCGTCAGCAACACACTGGCCCTGAATTCTCACTGTATTACTTTAACATACTTCCACTCCCCTAATACAGATCCAAATGCAGGTAGTCCTCCCAGTCTATGTTTGCCAGACCTCTCTAATGATGGTGATACTGATAGGAGACTCAGTTGCGAGTGGGACAGACAGGAGATTGTGTGGCTGCAGAAGAGACCCCAGGATGGTGTGCTGCCTCCCGGTATCAGGGTCAGGTGTGTCTCTGATCGGTTACAGAACATTCTGAAAGGTAGGGGGAAACAGCCAGAGGTTATTGTGCCTACCGACCGACATGACAGAGGTAGACAAAGGGATGGGATCCTGCGAAATGAGTATTTGTCATTAAGTAAGTAGTTAAAAAGCTGACCTCAAGGGTAGTGATCTCCAGATTAATCCCAGTGCCATGTGCCAGTGAGGATGGATAGATGAAGAAAGATAGGCCGCTGGGTGTGTGGCTGAGGAGCTGGTGGAGGGGGAAGGGAATTTCAGTTTTTACACCATTAAGATCTCCTCTTGGGTAGAGGTGACCAGGACAAGGGGATGGGTTTGACTTGAACCAGAGGGGCACCAGTATCCCTGAGGGGAGACTTGCTACTGTTCCCCTATAAAATTTAAACTAGTTTGGCAGGAGGTTGGGACATTGAATAAGAGAAGGACCACCTAAAAGTCAGAGGAAAATAGTTTGGCCATCAAGAGCAAGTATCCAGTTCAGGGACACAATCAAGGAAGGGAAAAGACTTCTGGTTTAAAGTTAATTTATTTCAACACACGAGACCTGACTGGGAAGGCAGACGAGCTCAGAGCATGGATTGGCTCTGGGGACTGGGATATTATAGCCATAACAGAATACTGGTAAAAACAATGACTGCAGATGCTGGAAACCAGATTCTGGATCAGTGGTGCTGGAAGAGCACAGCAGTTCAGCCAGCATCCAACGAGCAGCGAAATCGACGTTTCGGGCTAAAGCCCTTCATCAGGAATAAAGGCAGTGATCTGGAAGCATGGAGAGATAAGCTAGAGGGGGGTGGGGTGGGGAGAGTGTAGCATAGAGTACAATGGGTGAGTGGGGGAGGAGAGGAAGGTGATAGGTCAGGGAGGAGAGGGTGAAGTGGATAGGTGGCAAAGAAGATAGGCAGGTTCGACCAGTCCGGACAAGTCATGGTGACAGTGCTGAGCTGGAAGTTTGAAACTAGGATGAGGTGGGGGAAGGGGAATTGAGGAAGCTGTTGAAGTCCACATTGATGTCCTGGGGTTGAAGTGTTCCGAGGCGGAAGATGAGGCGTTCTTCCTCCAGGCGTCTGGTGGTGAGGGAGCGGCGGTGAAGGAGCCCCAGGACCTCCATGTCCTCAGCAGACTGAGAGGGGGAGTTGAAATGTTGGGCCACAGGGCAGTGTGGTTGATTGGTGCGGGTATCTCAGAAATGTTCCCGAAAGCGCTCTGCTAGGAGGCGCCCAGACTCCCCAGTGTAGAGGAGACCGCATCGGGAGCAACGGATACAATAAATGATATTAGTGGATGTGCAGGTAAAACTTTGATGGTTGTGGAAGGCTCCTTTAGGGCCTTGGATAGAGGTGAGGGAGGAGGTATGGGCCCAGGTTTTACAGTTCCTGCGGTGGCAGGGGAAAGTGCAGGATGGGAGGGTGGGTCGTAGGGGGGTCATGGCCCTGACCAGGTAGTCACAGAGGGAACAGTGTTTGCGGAAGGCGGAAAGGGGTGGGGATGGAAATATATACCTGGTGGTGGGGTCTTTTTGGAGGTGGCTGAAATGTCGGCAGATAATTTGGTTTATGCGAAGGTTGGTAGGGTGGAAGGAGAGCACCAGGGGCGTTCTGTCCTTGTTACAGTTGGAGGGGTGTGGTCTGAGGGCGGAGGTGCGGGAGGTGGACGAGTTGCATCGGAGGGCATCTTTAACCACGTGGGAAGGGAAATTGCGGTCTCTAAAGAAGGAGGCCATCTGGTGTGTTCTATGGTGGAACTGGTCCTCCTGGGAGCAGATACGGCGGAGACGGAGGAATTGGGAATACGGGATGGCATTTTTGCAAGAGATAGGGTGGGAAGAGGTGTAATCCAGGTAGCTGTGGGAGTCGGTGGGTTTGTAAAAAATGTCAGAGTCAAGTCGGTCATCATTAATGGAGATGGAGAGGTCCAGGAAGGGGAGGGAGGTGTCAGAGATGGTCCAGGTAAATTTACGGTCAGGGTGGAATGTGTTGGTGAAAATGATGAATTGCTCAACCTCCTCGCGGGCGCACCAGGTGGCGCCAATGCAGTCATCAATGTAGCGGAGGAAGAGGTGGGAAGTGGTGCCGGCGTAATTACGGAAGATCAACTGTTCTACGTAGACAACAAAGAGACAGGCATAGCTGGGGCCCATACGTGTGCCCATGGCTATCCCTTTGATCTGGAGGAAGTGGGACGATTCAAAGGAGAAATTGTTAAGGGTGAGGACCAGTTCAGCCAAACGAATGAGAGTGTCGGTAGAAGGGTACTGTTGGGGACGTCTGCAGAGGAAAAAAACGGAGGGCTTGGAGGCCCAGGTCATGTCGGATGGAGGTGTAGAGGGTTTGGATGTCAATAGTGAAGATGAGGCGTTGTGGGCCGGGGAAACAGAAGTCTTGGAGGAGGTGGAGGGCGTGGGTGGTGTCTTGAAAGTATATTGGGAGTTCCTGGACTAGGGGGATAGGACATTGTCGAGGTAGGTAGAGATGAGTTCAGTGGGGCAGGAGCATGCTGAGACAATGGGTCGGCCAGGGTGGTCAGGCTTGTGGATTTTGGGAAGGAGGTAGAACCGGGCAGTGCGTGGTTCCTGGACTATGAGGTTGGAAGCTGTGGTTGGGAGATCTCCTGAGGTGATGAGGTTCTGTATGGTCTGGGAGATGATGGTTTGGTGATGGGAGGTGGGGTCATGGTCTAGGAGGTAGTAGGAAGAGCTGTCCTTGAGTTGGCGTTTAGCTTCAGTGGTGTAGAGGTCAGTGCGCTAGACTACCACTGCACCCCGTTTATCCGCTGGCTTAATGGTGAGGTTGGGATTGGAGCAGAGGGATTGGAGGGCTGTGTATTGTGAGGGTGAGAGGTTAGAGTGCGGGAGCGGCGTAGACAGGTTGAGGCGGTTAATGTCCCGGCGGCAGTTGGAAATGAAGAGGTCGAGAACAGGTAATAGGCCAGCGCAGGGTGTCCAGGTTGATGCAGTGTGTTGGAGGTGGGCGAAGGGGTCCTTGGAAGGTAAGCGGGAATCCTGATTGTGAAAGTAAGCTCGGAGGCGGAGGCGACGGAAGAGTTGTTCGACATCACGACGTGTATTAAATTCATTGATGCATGGACGGAGGGGGATGAAGGTGATTCCTTTGCTGAGTACTGATCGTTCGTCCTCAGTGAGGGGGAGGTCTGGAGGGATGGTGAAAATTCGGCAGGACTGGGAGCTGGGATCTGGTGTGGGTGTGGAGCTGGGAGTGGAGTCGGAGCCAGTACCTGGAGTGGGTGTGTTGGTGGGGGAATGGGGGTGGTGTCATGAGCAGAGGTAATGTGCCCCTCAGGGTTCTGGGGGTGGGGATAGTGACAGTGGGGTCTGTGGGGTGGGGCGTGTCAGCAGACTGCTGGTGAGTGGCGCTGGTGGGGGCGGAAGTGGTGGCAGACACGGCAGTAGGGCTGGCGGATGTCACTGAGAGTGTAGCAACAGCGATGATGTGAGGGCCGGAAGTGGCTTTGGGAGTGGCAATGATGGGGACGGAAGTCCACATCCATCAAAGTTTTACCTGCACATTCACCAATATCATTTATTTTATCCATTGCTCCCGATGCGGTCTCCTCTACTTTGGGGAGACTGGGCGCCTCCTAGCAGAGCGCTTGAGGGAACATCTTCGAGATACCCGCACCAATCAACCACACTGCCGCGTGGCCCAACGTTTCATATCCCCCTCCCACTCTGCCGAGGACACGGAGGTCCTGGGCCTCCTTCACCGCCGCCCCCTCACCACCAGACACCTGGAGGAAGAACGCCTCGGAACCCTTCAACCCCAGGGCATCAATGTGGACTTCAACAGCTTCCTCATTTCCCCTTCCCCCACCTCATCCTAGTTTCAAACTTCCAGCTCAGCACTGTCACCATGACTTGTCCGGACTGGTTCAACATGCCTAACTTCTTTTCCACCTGTCCACTTCACCCTCTCCTTCCTGGCCTATCACGTTCCTCTCCTCCCCCACTCACCCATTGTACTCTATGCTACTCTCTCCCCCCACCCCCCTCTAGCTTATCTCTCCAAGCTTCTATCTCACTGCCTTTATTCCTGATGAAGGGCTTTAGCCCGAAATGTCGATTTCGCTGCTCGTTGGATGCAGCCTGAACTGCTGTGATCTTCCAGCACCACTGATCCAGAATAACAGCAACATGGCTGAGAGAAGGGCAGGACTGGCAGCTCAGTGTTCCAGGATAGAGAAACTACAGGCGTGTCAGAAGGACAAGTACGTGAGGAGTGGGAGTGGTCCTTTTGATAAAGGAGGACATAACAACAGTGCTTAGAAAGGATACTCTTAAAGAGTCAACAAATGAGGACATATGTTTAGCGGTGAGAAACAAAACAGGGGATGGTCTCTCTGTTGGGACTGTATTATAGACCTCCAAATAGCCAGTGGGCACTAGAGGATCAGATGTGTTGAGAGGTTGGAGATAACAGTCGGAATGATAGAGTAGTATTAGTTGGAGATTTTAATTTTCCCAGTATTGATTGGGCCACGCAGAGAGTAAAAGGCCTGTACGGAGTGCAGTTTGTCAGATGTGTCCAAGAACATTTCCTAAATCAAGATGCATCTATAACAAGGCCTAACTCTGCCCCGGCGGGTGCAACACCGGACCTCCCCTCAGAAAACGAGGTCAGAGACCATTTTGTGTCCAGTGACCACAACTGTCTTCTTTTAACATAGTTATGGATAACGATCAGACAGATTCACTTGTAAGGTGGGAAACTGGAGCATGGCCAGGTTGAGAGAGGCAGGATTGAGCAGAGGTTGATTGGGTGAATTAAAAATCACACAACACCTGGTTATAGTCCAACAGGTTTATTTCGAAGCACTTGGTTTTGAAGTGCAGGTGATCATCCTAAAAGATGAAAGGCATAATCTAAATTTGTTTGATATTACATATCAAGACACTGCCATCCTGTTGCTAAACATTCTGTGCCTTATGATTGTGCTGCCAAACCAACTGACGAAGCAGTGGTCCGAAAGCTAGTGCCTCCAAATGAACCTGCTGGACTCTAAGCTAGCGTTGTGTGATTTTTAAAAATGTCCACCCCAGTCCAACACCGGCTCCTCCATATCGTGCTTCCATCAACGGAGTGAGTCTGTTTGAAGGAAATGGAATGTCTTGCAGACAGGAGGCTTTTAAAAGTGTGATATTAAGAATCCAGAACCAGTATGTCCCTGTTAGAGTGATGGGGAAAGCGGACAGGTTTAGGGATTCGTGGCTGATGAGTGATATTGAGGTTCTGGTCTGGAAAATGAAGATGGTATACATTGGATTTAAACTTTCCATATCTACCTCAACTAGCTCACCAGACTGATTGACACAATCAATCTGTGAAGACCCTACAATCCTCTTCGGTCCCTGCAGCATTCCGATCTGTAGAACCCGTTCCAATGTTGTGACTCTCCCAATTCATTTCCTATAAGTTTCTCTATCTATGTGACATCCTCCTATCGCCAGCACACACCCTGTTAATGCAAGCTCCTGCAGTCTCTCTATACATCGACCCATCTCTATAACCTTCTCGAACTCTTACACTCCTGTCTGTGTAAATTGCATCCTCCCCTACAACCCTTTCCACTTAGGCTAAACTGTAGGAGGTTACTAATGCTCCCTTATCTGTGAAACTGTCTACAGCCAAAATTGCTCTCATTATCTCCTGGAAAACACTGTCCAATTCCACATCCTCCATGTCTAAATAACCTGAAAAATGTTAGACTTCCTGTATCTGTAAACATCTACAGTCAGCACTACCCTCCATATGTCTGTTCGTTCTTCCCGTCTGTACAACAGTCGTTATGACTGTCATCTCATCCGTTCCATAAACCATCCCTGTCTGTGTAAACCACCCCAACCTAATGCCACCATAATTCTATTAGTTTTGAAATATTGATGGAAGAGGATAGGACAGATACAAAAGTTGAAGTTCTAAATTGGAGGAAGACCAATTTTTATGGTATGAGTCAAGAACTTTCAAAAGCCCATTGGGTGCAGGTGTTTGCAGGTAAAGGGATGGCTGGAAAATGGGCAACCTTCAGAAATGAGATAATGAAAGTGCAGAGAAAAATATTCCTGTTCAGGTAAAAGGAAAGGCTGGTAGGTACAGTGAATAATGGATGACTAAAGAAATTGAGGGTTAAGAAAGAGAAGGAAGCATATATCAGGTGTAGACAAGATAGATCGAGTGAATCCTTCGGGGAGTATATAGGCAGTCGGGGTACCCTTGAGAGAGAAATCAGGAGGGCAAAAAGAGGACATGAGATAGCTTTGGCAAATAGAGGGAAGGAGAACCCAAAGGGTTTTTACAATACATTAAGTACAAAAGGGTAACTAAGGAGAGAAAAGGGCCACTCAAAGATCTGCAAGGTGGCCATTGTGTGGAGTTGCAGGAGATGGGGAGATACTAAATAAATATTTTGCATCAGTATTTACTGTGGTAAAGGACATGGAAGATATAGAAGATATAGGGAAATAGATGGTGACATCTTGAAAACAAAATGCACATATTACTGAGGAGGAAGTGCTCTGAGCACATAAAAGTGGATAAATCCCCAGAACCTGATCAGGTGTACCTGAGAACTCTGTGGGAAGCTATGGAAGTGATTGCTGGTCCTCTTACTGAGATATTTATATCATCAATAATGACAGATGAGGTGCCAGAAGACTGGGGGTTGGCTAATGTGGTGCCATTATTTAAGAAAGCTGGTGAGGACAAGCCAGGGAACTATAGACCAGTGAGCCTGATGTCGGTGGTGGGCAAGTTGATGGAGGGAATCCTAAGGAACAGGATGTACATGTATTTGGAAAGGCAAGGACTGATCAGGGATAGTCAACATGGTTTTGTGCATGGGAAATCATGTCTCACAAACTTGATTGAGATTTTTTTTGAAGAAGTAACAAAGAGGATTGATGAGGGCAGAGCAGTAGGTGTGATCTTTATGAACGTCAGTAAGGCATTCGACAAGGTTCCCCGGGAGACTGGTTAGCAAGGTTAGGTCTCTCTGAATACAGGGAGAAGTAGCCATTTGGATGCAGAACTGGCTCAAAAGTCGAAGGCAGAGGGTGGTGGACGGTTGTTTTTCAGACAGGAGGCCTGTAAACAGTGGAGTGCCACAAGGATCGGTGCTGGTCCATTACTTTTCATCATTTATATAAATGATTTGGATGTGAGCATAAGAGGTACAGTTAGTTAATTTACGGATGATACAAAAGTTGGAGGTGTAATGGACAGCGAGGAAGGTTACCTCAGATTACAACAGGAGCTTGATCAGATGGTCCAATGGGATGAGAAGTAGCAGGTGGAGTTTAATTCAGATAAATGCGAAGTGCTGCATTTTGAAAAAGCATGTCTTAGCAGGACTTATAGATTTAATGGTAAGGTCCCAGGGAGTGTTGCTGAACTTAGAGATCTTGGAGTGCAGGTTAATAGCTCCTTGAAAGTGGAGCTGCAGGTTGCCAGGTTAGTGACGGCGGCGTTTGTAATGTATTGGTCAGAGTATTGAGGATGGGAGTTAGGAGGTCATGTTGCAGTTGTACAGGGCACTGGTTAGGACAGTGTTGGAATCTTGCCTGCAATTGTGGTCTCCTTCATATTGGAAAGATGTTGTGAAACTTGACAGGGTTCAAAAATGATTTACAAGGATGTTGCCAAGGTTGAAGAATTTGTTGCTATAGGGAGAAGTTGAATAGGCTAGAGCTGTTTTCCCTGGATCATCAGAGGCTGAGGGGTCACCTTATAGACTTGTTGGAGATACCCCTGAACAGCAGGAAGATGTGAGTGGGGCAGACTGGGCAATGGACTAGCACATGGTGCTGCTCCAGACGCAGTTCAACATTTGTACAACGACCTGTAAACAACCATGTTTTCCAAGTATATCTCTTCTTGTGTGTCATCTTGCACTCGATCCTGAATGAAGGTGTTATAAAGGTAATGGGCTCCTGCAGCATATGGCATCTTACATTGATTCCCTCATAAATGATATCCAGTGTATGTTAGCCCCACAATGTCAGTATCCAAACAGAATTGTGCAGCTCCATTGATGGCAGGCATCAGCCCAGCCCAACGCCCTTGTGTGTGACTTGATCTGGAAATCTCTGTTTCCATGTTTGCAGCATTGTTCTGATCATTAACAGCAAAGTCTCTTTACTGAAGGTCCGACATCCTTTCATAATACCAACTTTTAGATTGCCCAATAAGCACAAAATCCACTCATTTATTCTGTTCACTTTTATAACAACAATATAATAAAAACAGTGTACAACTCACAATAAGGAGCATTGAAATGATGAAGCTCATTCCCACAACCAATACCACATTATTTTTAAGTGTAAGAACTTTGAAAATATGCAATTATTTTCCTTTGTATTAATGTTGTGAACTAATAGTTGACTCTCCTGCTCCTCAGATGCTGCCTGAATGGCTGCGCTTTTTCAGAACCACATTTTTTTTAGTCTGATTTTCAGCATCTGCTGTCCTCACTTTCCCCCTGGTAGTACTCACTCATATTCATTTTTGTGGTAACAATTTCACTTTGTGATTAAACATGTCAGTCAGATATGAGTACACTTTGAACAGCTTATGTCTATCTCAGAGCTCAGATAATGTTGTGTGTGAATGTCAATATCTGTGTGATACTTGGCATGTAGGCCATGCCTCTGAGAGACTGACAGATTATCCCTTCAGCTGTTCACAACAAGCAAGTTGCGGACTGAACCCAACCAGCCTGAGCTCACAAAACCCAAAGCATAATATCCAGCATTGGACATGTTTGGAAAATATTTTTCATTTTAATTTATTCATAGAATATGATTGGGCCAGTATTTATTGTCAGTCCTTTGTTACCCTTGAGAAGGTGGTGGTGAGCTGCTGCACTGAACCACTGCAGCCCATGTGTTGTAGTTAGACTTCAAATACTATTCGGGGGGACCTTGAAACAGTGACACAGAAGGAATAGCAATACACTTCCCAATAAGAATGGTGGGTGGTTTGGAACAGAACGCGAACACTCCCACTTTATTAACGCAAATCCCTCACAGCTTAATAAACCATTATCTATGCCTTGGTAAAATTCTGACTTTATGGTTCCAACTCTCCTGTAAGCACTCTTTCAGTTGCAAATATTTCATTAACAACCTTGTTCTTGTCGTTAACGTACCTTCATGACAGCGACACTGTGTCAGAGTAGCAACATCGCAAGAAATGTAATTCAGAGGCACAGGTTATTACACATAAAGATACTGTTTCACATGCTACCACAGTTGATGTCAGAACAATGCAGGAATTGAAAATGCATGAATTGAAAATAAAAGTTTCACTAATAACAACCATAACATCACCTACATGTTATCTATAATTTTATCTATTTCCCTGGTATCCTTTGGTAAAGAAACCTAGCATTATTATGTGGTCTGTCTCAGTGCCATAGCAATGTGCTTGGCTCTATACTGTTTGAAAGAATGCCATCACAATAAAGGACATTTCGTGTTGGTCAACAAATGCTGCCCTTGCCGGTGAAGCAGGTCTCCCATGTAATAACAACGTTAAATAATGCAAACCATGATGCTGGATGTCAGAAACAAAAACAACAAGAAATTGCCAGAGACACTGAGCAGCATTGGCAGCCTCGGATCGAGAGAAGAACAGAATTGGCACTTCGAGTCCACTGACCATACATCAGAACTGAACATCGCTGGGAAATATTGTAATTGATGTTGGTGACAGGGATGTCTGTTGTGGAAGGGAGAATGAGTGAGTTGAATAGATAGAGAAAGAGACACGTAGACAGAATGAAACAAACAAATGAATTGTTGATGATCAGCTGGAATGGAAATATAAACGAAAATAAACTTATCTATTTTCTCCTGTTCACATTCTACTGAAAATCCTTCCCACTTAGGGTATACATCAAAGTCCCTGTTTAAAGTGAGTTATGTCCCTTTGTCTCTCTTTGTTAAAGTGTGATGATCTATTTTTACTCAATAATTGGATGTTGGGTCAGTATTAAATCCCATTTCCTCATTGTCCTTGAGAAGGTGTTGGTGAGTTGCCTTTCTGACCCCATGCAGTCCGTGAACTGTAAGTAGTCAGTGCTGAAGTCCGTCCAGTTTCATTTCTTTGAGACTTTGGAGTGAGTGATATAACCGAGTGCCTGGCTTGGCCAATGCAAACTTCAACTGAGAGTTAACCACATTGCTGTAGGTCTGGAGTCACACGTCAGCACGACCAGGTGAAGATGGTAGATTTTCCCTGAAGGGCATAAAGGTGCCAGGTAGTACAATCAACAATGACTTCATTATTTTATTTGATTCTTAATTCCTCACATTTTAACTAAATCAAATTCCAACATTTGCTGAGGTATAATTCAAATGCGGGGTCTGAGTCATTGCTTGCATCCCTGGGTTAATATTCCGGAGAAAATACAGCCTCTCCCATTGCCTCCTCAGCATTTCCAACCATCTCCAATAGCTAGTGATGATGCTGATGGTCTGGCTTTGCTTCATAGGGCAAAGAAATGATTTGGTAAAACATATCATCTTTCTCATTTTGTATTTATGAGAAGGCGAAATGGTCCTTGGTCATGAGTCATTTACAGAATTCATATGGAGCAGTAATTAATCAGCACAGTAAATGAGTGGTGTCCTTCATTACACAATGATTAGGTCTAAGAGTAAAAACACCATCCTGCAGTTGTAAACTGTTGTTGAGACAGTACTTGGAGCACTGTGGACGGATTTTCTCTTCTTTATAATGAATGATCCACTTGCTACAATGAAATGGAGTTTCACCAGACTATCCCTACAGTAATAGTACCATGAGGAGACTCTGAAGGAGATGACTGCTTTCTATGTATCGCTACAAAATAGTAAAAACTGATTGGATGAAACCTTAAGTGTTATGAACTAACACTCAGTATTTCCAAAAAAATCCATTGAAACCATGAAATATATGGTGTTTTCTGCGATACACGTATGCACGTTTGTACAAATATATAGATAGAAAACTTTGAGAAGGATATTGGCCAAGTGCAGGAAAGCTGAGTGAGCATGGATGGATAGTTTGGTCAGCATGAACCATTTGGTGCTAAAGGGGTTGCCTCCGTGGTGTTGTACTCTATGATTCTATGATAGTTTGCATAGCTCTGTGGACCCACATTTGATTGAGAGAGAGCTCCATATCCTGAATTAATTTTTACCCCCTCAATGTACAGTTAGTTTGTGATCCGGCTATGAACGTCTTCTTGTTCACAAATCTGTCAGCAGGCACATTCTGATCGAGTTAGCCATTCCCACCAGTTTCGGACCTCCAACATAAAACGAGACCATCTTCTCTGTTACAAACCTAGTCGTTCTTTTTTCTCAAAGCGTTTCCTTGGCTCAAGGAGACTCTGTCCTTGATTGTTTACAGAGGGCATTAAAATGGGGCCTGACTCCGATCAGTCTGGCTTCGTATGGAGATGATATATGGAAGCGGGTGAAACTTCCAGCCAAAGTTGTCATGCTTTAGAAGGGATCTGTATAATGAAAGGGGAGTGGTCAGCTTTTTTTAGCTGAACATGCTGAGCTGAGCTGAGCTGAGCAGTTTTCAGTTGAGCCTTGAACTGGGAAGTTCAACAGGGAGTTGTGTGGAAACTGTCTCTCTTTTCTGTCCTTCAACTTCAACCTGAATGCATGCGTTTCATTTCTATTGATTTTTAAAGGGAGTTTGCATATTCGGACTGTTGTGTACATTTGGAACAGCATAATTAAGTCTAGCTGGATAGGTTGAGTTCGGTACGGGGTCCTTATTCTGTTCTTTGTGTTTCATTGTGTAATTTTGTGAATAAAGTTTTTGTCTGTTTTAAAATTTATTTGACAACCTCTCTATCTTACTCCTGGTAATTTTCTTTGTAAACTTTCCGAAACAAATTGCAAATTTATGCCCTGGCCTGCTTGCTTAAGAATATTTTAAGTGGTCTAGCCGAGTCCATAACAGATGGCGGGCTCTTTGCGGGATTTTAAACAGCAAGTGTGAGGTGCATGTATCTTTACTGCGGGTTTTGCTTTTGTTGTGTAGGCAAAGCTTGAGATAGCAATGGCTCTTTCAGTCGCCAAAAGTTTTCTGCATGTGGATGCAGTGACTGGAAGTTTTGAAGAAAATGAATAAGACCAAGTTGCATGAATTAGCAGAGAAGCTGGAATCAGAACTGCCTGCTTCTGTGAGGAAAGAAGAGTTAGTTGTAGTAGTAGGTCATCAATTAAACTTACTGGAGAAACCATCAGAATCTGTACAGATGGTCAGAATTCAATTGCAAAGGAAGCAGCTTGACTTAGCGGCGAGAGGTAAGGAATAGGCAGCAGAAATGAAACAGTTTCAGTTACGATTTAAAGTAGAACAGAGGGGAAAAATAGAGAGAGCAGCAGAAGAGAGAGAAAAAGAGAGAGCAGCAGAGAAAGAAAGAGACAGCTTTCGAACAGTTAAAACTGACACTTAAAAAGGAAAGTCAGCGTAGAAGGCGGGAGATAAAAGTTGGGGGTAGGGTTCGTGAGGAAGAGAGTGAGGATGAGCAACCCCCAGGAAGTCAGTAGCCTAGCTGATTACAAGCATTATCTAAATTTGATGACAAGGATGGGGAAGTCTTTTTCAACTCACTTGAAAAGGTGGCTAAACAAATGCACTGGCCAGAGGCAATAAGAGTTTTATTGATCCAAAGAAAAAATTTAGGTAGGGCTAGTGAGGTATTCTCATCCCTATCAGAGGAGGTATCTGCGGAATATGAGAAGCTGAAAAAAGTAATTTTAACTGCATATGACCTTGTACCTGAAGCCTATGGACAACGTTACAGGAATCTAACAGATGCCCTGGTCAAACCTTCGTTGATTTTGAAAGGATTAAACAGTAATTTCGATAGAAGGATACGAGCTTAAAAACTCAAGCAACCTATGATGCCCTTAGAGAAGTAGTTATTTCGGAGTAATTCATAAATCCAATGCCTGAGGATGTGCGATCTCATGTAGAAGAGCAGATAGTGATAATATCAAGGTTAGCAGCTGAAGGAGCTGATGATTATGAGCTGTTCCATAAACTCGGTTGGGCTTCCAGAATCAATTTCAGTCCATCAGAAATACAAATTGGAGCAAAGAGCGGTCCTCACGTGGAAAGGGAAAAATAGATCTCAGTGAAGACCATAAGGCGAATTTACCACAGAGTCAAAAAAGAAACCCTTGAGGGGAACAAACAAGATACAAGACCCAGCGTTTTCATTATAAAAAAGTGAGCCACAAAAAATCACAGAGTTGTTGTGTGAGGAGAAAACCAGACGTAGGAAAACCAGAGAAGACTATAAGATTTCTTGGAAAGTAACAAAAAGCTCAAGGGAAGTTCGACAACTGCCTCAGACTGCACAAGATGGTCACAGGTTGATCAATGAGGACGTGCCAGACTGCTTAAAACATCTACATGCAAGGGTAAAGTTTATTCACATAGGCCAGGAGTAATAGATCTGGAGGTTCCAATATTAAGGGACACATGATCTTCTCAGCCTGAAATGCTGAGGGATGAGGAGATATGTACTCCTGACGGACTATTGACAGAAAATGTGGGGGTAGCAGGAATTCATGGTGAGACAAAAAGTGCTCACTTATGTAAAATGAGGCGAAAGAGCCCAGAGAAGAGTAGAGAATGTGTGGCAGGAGCACTGGACCCCAAACTCTCAGCTCGAGGAATAAAATTTGTCCTTGCAAATGATATAGCTGATTCACCAGTAGGCATGCTGCCTACACTAATTGGAAAGCCAGTGGAGAACTGGAGAACGGTTATCCAAGAAGTTTCCCTGATTGTGTGATCATAAGATCATAGATGAACAGTTTGAAGCAGGAGAGATCAAAAGGCACAGATAAGGAAGCTGGCATAGAGTTATCCGAAACCTCTTTTTTTGACCAGATAAGTGGAACAGAGAAGGTGCAAGTAAGAAAACAAGCAAGTATTTTTAGCTCTGCTAAGCTGTATGATTTGCAGCAGAAAGATGGGGAATTAAAACAGTTAAATCAAAAGACATTTAGCAAGAAAGAGAATGAATGTATTCCTGTGTATTATTATTTAACAAATGATGTCTTAATGCGGATATGGAGATCAGCGCACATTGAAGCAGATCAGACGTGGGCAGAAATTCATCAAATTGTTTTGCCTGTTGGGTAAAGAAAGGAGCTGCTGCGAGTGGCACATGAACTACCAGTTGGAGATCATTTCGGGGTGAGGACAATGCAGGTTAAAATACAAATTTATTTTCACTGGCCTGGACTGTACAAAGATGTAGTTGAATTTTGCCAGACGTCTCAAACATGTCACACAGGCAGTCATAAAACCTGCAACTTTAATAACTATTCCAGCATTTGAGGAACCTTTCACAAGTGTTTTGATAGATTGCATAGGTCCCCTACCTCAAACAAAAAGTGGGAATAACAATTTATTAACAATAATGGGTGTGTCGACTAGATGTCCAGTGGCAATCCCATATTGCAGCATCACAGTTAAAAGAATTGTAGAAAAAATACTTTTTTTGACTAGATACGGACTACCAATTGAGATCCAGGCAGATCAATGATTAAACCTCACATCCGATCTATTCAAGGCAGAGATGGATTACTTGGGAATTAAGCAATTCAAATCGACCAAATTCAGAGTATTTGAATTAATCTTGGGGTATGGAGTAAAAGGACCATTAACATTGGTTAAGGAGAAATTAATAAGTCAGAAGTCAGAGACCACCCATTTGGATGATGTGTCAAATTTTAGGGAACGATTAAATAAAGCTGGCAATTTGGGTAGACAGCATTTAAAAGTATTGCAGCATACAATGAAACAGGAAGTGGATTAGAAGTCATATAATTCAGAATTTTGCAATTGGGAATAAGGTCTTGGTGTTACTTCCAGTAACCGTTGAGCCTTTAAAATCAAGTTTCAGTGTACCTTATCAAATTGGGAAGAAATTCAATGAGGTAAACTACTTTAAACGGACTCCAGACAGGAAAAGATCTCACAGTATGTGTCATGTGAATATGCTCAAAAGGTATTTTGATAGGGAATGAAAGCCAAGACGATAAGGTGTTAATGATTACAGCACAGAAGGAAGAACCAAATTCAGAGGATTCTGAATTGGACATTCCTCAAATCAAATTGAACAATGAGAAAGTTGTTAAAAATTGGGATAAATTATTGAGTTACCTTCCACAATAAAATCAAAGTGATCTGGAAAAGTTATAACTATCTCGTGGAGAGATTTCCGGAAATAAACTGCGACGTATGGACATAATTGTACACGATTTAGACACAGGAGATGCTGTTCTGATTAAGCAACATCCTTATAGGCATGACCCCCCCAAAATTGGCACAGGTTCAGAAGGAGTAGAGCACATGCTCCAAGATGGCATCATTCATGTGAGTTACAATGACTGGAGCTCACGTTTAGTCATGGTGCCAAAGCCAGATCGCACCCAACGGTCATATGTGGACTATCACAAAGTCAACGCTGTTACAAAGACTGATGCATATCCAATTCCACGTTTGGAAAACTGTCGGAAAAGTGGGAGAAGCTACTTATGTTTCTAAATTGGACTTGCTCAGAGGCTACTGGCAAGGACCTCTGTCACAGAATGCAAAGGCAATTTCGACTTTTGTAACGCCAAATGGACTACATCAGTTCAAAGTCGTGGCACTTGGTATGAGAAACGATCCAGCCACATTTCAGAGACTAATAATCAGGATATTGTCGGATTACCCAAACATTGATGACCTGATGATTTTTAGTCACTCATTGAAGGAACATTTACAGCATTTATTGGACTTTTTCCATCGACTTCAGAAGGCAGGCTTAGTGGTAAACCCAGCTCCAAGTGAATTTGCGAAAGCCCAAGTCACGTTCCTGGGTCACGTTATTGGACTTGGACAAATGGCCCCATAAGATACGAAAATAAACGTAGTTGGTGAATGTTCCAGACCTTCGACAAAAAAAAAGCACAGTACTACGGTTCCTGGGATTGAGTGGATTCTACCGAAAGTTTGTGCCATACGTTAAGAAGTGTGGCTGCTCTCCTCACTGAATTGTCAAGGGTAAAAACTCTGAGTGGACAGAGGACTGTCATATGGCATTTGACAGCCTAAAAACTGTGTTGCATACTGCCCACAGTATTAGCTACACAGGATTACACGAAGCATTTCAAGGTGGCTATCGATGCCAGTAATGTGGGTGTTAGTCTGGTGCTCCTGCAGGAGGATGACGAGGGAATAGAAAGTTCCATAGGGTGTTTTTCTAAGAAGTCGAACGTGTATCAACAGAAATGTTCAACGGTGTAGAAAGAGACTTTAAGCTTGGTGTTGCCATTAAAACACCACAGTGTTTATATTACCAACAATGTATCCGAGACAATCATAGACACTGATCACAAAACATTGATGTGACAAAACTGCCAGACTGTTTAGATGGATCTTGTTGGTGCAGCCGTTCAATCTGACAATTATGCATGCGGCAGGTCGGGAATACATGAAAGCTGATGAGTTAGTCAGACTCCAATGAGATACGGAGGCATTCAGTGACGGGTATGCGGCGGCCTGAATTTGCATGGGTTTGTGCATGTTTGCATGTTTAGTTAGTATAGTGTGTATGCCCGCATTTGAAGGAATAAAAATGCAACCATCTTCTTGTATTCTGTTTATTTTTTCAAGGGAGGTGGAGATGTCACAAAGCTAGTCCCTTTTTTGCACAAAAGCTGTTCCTTCTCTCAAGGAGACTCTGTCCATTATGTTTTTCAGAGGGACAATAAAAAGGGGCCGGGCTCAGATCAGTCTGGTTTGGTACAGAGATGAAAAGCATTTTCAGAGGCCTTTTGTTTATATGTAAATAGATGAGACTTCACGCCAAGGTGGCCATGATTTATTAGTGACCAGTATAATGAATGGGGAGTGGTGAGCTCTTCTCGCTGTCCTAGCTGAGATGAGTCGAGTAGTTTTCAGTTAAGTCTTGAACTGCGAAGTGCAACAGAGTGCTGTGTGGAAACTCTTTCTCTATTCTGACATTAAGCTTCAACCTGGAAGCATGTATTCCACTGATACTGGTTTTAAATGGTAGTTTGCTTTTGGGATAGTTGTGTATATTCGGAACAGCATAATTAAGTTGAGCTGAATGGGTTGAATTCTGTCGGGATTCTTTATTCTGTTCTTTGTGTTTCATTTTGTAATTTTATGCATAAAGTTTTTGCCTGCATTAAAATCTAATAGTCAATCGGCTAAATTACTCCGGGTAATTTTTATTATACATTTACTGAAATAAATTGCCAAGTTATGCTCTGGGCTGCCCGCTTAAGACTGTTTTGAGTGATCTAGCCTAGTCCATAATCTCGGAGGTGGAAGATGCCTCCTTGGTACTCGGTTAAAAAAAAATCACTTTCTCTCCTCATGGTCAGCAAACCATGTTAACGTAACATGTGTGTACCATTAGCAATGGGGCCAGGAGGAACAACATGGAACAATCTGCCTCTGCAGTCTCTGCTTCATTGGTTTGTCCTACTGCAGCATCAATGATAACCTCCTATTTCAGTCTAACAATTTGGAGGGGTTGAATGGCCTCTTCTGTTCATATGTTAGTGTCTCGAGGAACTGAATGTCTTCCTCCTGGCCTGAGGGCAGAGGTTTAATGACTTCAATGGGCAGCCCGTGGTTCCTGCTTACCGGCATGTTGTGCTGACTCGACTCTATGTTCCCGAGTTATAGAAGAGAAACTTGAGGATGGAAGAACACAGCAAGACAGGCAGCATCATGAGGTGGGAAACTCAGAATTTCAGGTACAACCGATCTTCAGGACTCGGGGTGGGGGTAGGCAGCGCTGCAGGTAAAGAGGGAAGGGAGTGGTTGGGATGGGGAGAGCAGCGGAATGGTGAGATACGGATGCGTGGACACGTTGTTGGGCGATGGGAGGGATTAATCCTGTTGGGAGCTGGAAGACATTGTCGTTAGCTGGAATGGAAAGGAGGGAGATGACTGGAATTGGAGAAGGAACATAGGTAGGAATGTTATTTCAAATTGGAGAAGACAATGTTGTGTCATCCACGCTGTAGGCTTGACAGGCAGAAGATAAGGTCGAGTTTAGAGTGATGCTGGAAAAGCACAGCAGGTCAGGCAGCATCTGAGGAGCAGAAAAATCAACATTTCGGGCAAAGGCCCTTTATCAGCAACAGAGGTAGGATGCTGCAGCGTGGAGAGATGAATGAAAGGGGGTGGGCGTGGATGGAAAGCAGCATAAAGTACAATAGGTGAATGGGGGTAGGGATGGAGGTAATAGGTCAGAGAGGAGGGTGGGGGAAGATAGCAAAGAGTATAACAGGTGAATGGGAATATGGAGGGCCTTTTTGGAACCTTGGATGGACGTGAGGGAGGAGGTGTGGGCGCAGGTTTTGTCATTTCTGTGGTGGCAGGGAAGGGTTCCAGAAAGGGTGGGTGAGATGCTGGGGGGCATGGACCAGACCATTTAGTCACGGAGGGAACGGTCTTTGCAGAAATCTGAACTGGGAGGGGAGGGAAATATATCTCTGGTCGTGGGGTCCATTTGGAGGTGTTGGAAATGTCTTCGGATGATGTGGTTCATGCGAACGTTGGTAGATTGGAAGGTGAGCACCAGGAGGTTCTGTCCTTATTACAGTTGGAGGGGTGGGGTTTGGTGGCGGAGGAGTGGGGTGTGTACGAGATGCATTGAAGGCCATCTTTAACCACGTGGGAAGGGAAATTGCGGTCTCTAAAGAAGGAGCCATCTGGTGTTTTCGATGCTGCACCTGGACCATTTGGGAGCAGATGCGGCAGAGGCGGAGGAATTGGGAATATGGGATGGCATTTTTGCAGGAAGTAGGGAGGGAAGAGGTGTAATCCAGTTCGCTGTGGGAGTCATTGGGTTTGTAAAAGATATCAGTGCCAACTCGGTCTACATTAATGGTTATGGAAAGGTCCAGGAAGGGAAGGAAGGTGTCAGAGATGGTCCAGGTGAACTTAAGGTCGGGGTGGAAAGCGTTGGTGAAGTTGATGAATTGCTCAACGTCTTCGTGGGAGCACAAGCTGGCGCCAATACAGTCATCAATGTAGCGAAGGAAGAGGTGGGGAGTGGCACCAGTGTAATTATGAGAAGAAGGACTGTTCTACGCAGCCAACAAAGAGACAGTCATAGCTGGACCCCATACGGGGTCCCATGGCTACCCTTTTGGTTTAGAGAAAGTGGGAGGATTTGATGGAGAAATTGTTAAGGGTGAGCACCAATTCAGCCAAATGGATGAGAGTGTTGGTGGAAGGGTTCTGTTGGGGAAGTCAGGAGAGGAAGAAACGGAGAGCTTGGAGGCCCTGGTGATGGCGGATGGAAGTGTAGAGGGATTGGATATCCATGGTGAAGATGAGGCATTGGGGGCCATGGAAACGGAAGTCTTGGAGGAGGTGGAGGGCGTGGTTGGTGTCTCGAACGGATGTGGGGAGTTCCTGGACCAAGGGGTATAGGACAGTGTCAAAGTAGGTGGAAACGAGTTAGGTAGGGCAGGAGCATGCTGGGACAATGGGTCCGCCAAGGTGGTCAGATTTGTAGATCTTGGGAAGGAAGTAGAAACTGTGGGTGGGAGATCTCCTGAAGTTATAAGGTTCTGTGTGGTCTGGGAAATGACGGTTTCATGATGGGAGTTGGGGTCATGGTCAAGGGAGTGGTAGGAGGAAGTAACTTCGAGTTGGCGTCTGGCTTCAGCGGTGAAGAGGTCAGTTCGCTAGACTACCACTGCACCCCATTTATCTGCTGGTTTGATGGTGAGGTTGGGATTGGAGCAGAGGGAGTGGAGGGCTGAGTGTTGTGAGGTGAGAGGTTGGAGTGGGGAAGGGTTTAGACAGGTTGAAGCAGTTAATGTCTCGACAGCAATTGGAAATGAGCTCACCTTCCACCCGACCAACCTTAGCATAAACCACATCATCTGAAGACATTTCTGTCATCTCCAAACGGACCCCACCGCCAGGGATATATTTCCATCCCCACCCATTCCCGCTTTCCACAAAGACTGCTCCGTCTGTGACTACCTGGTCAGGTCCACGCCCCCAGCAACCCTCCCTCCCTTCCTGGAACCCTCCACTGCCACCGCAGGAATGGCAAAACCTGCAACAGCACCTCCCCTTGCCTCACCTCCATCCAAGGCCCCAAAAGAGCCTTCCACATCCATTAAAGTTTTACCTGCACATCCATCAATATTATTTCTTGTATCTGTTGCTCCTGATGCGGTCTACTCTACTTTGGGGAGACTGCACGCCTCCTCGCAGAGCGCTTTATTGGACATCTCCCCAACACCCGCACCAATCAACCCCAATGCCCTGTGGCCCAATATTTCAACTCCCCCGCCCGTTGTGCCAAGGACTTGCAGGTCCTGGGCCTCCTCCACCGACGCTCCCTCATCTCCCGACGCCTGGAGGAAGAATGCCTCATCTTCCACCACAGAACACTTCAACCCCAAGGCATCAATGTAGATTTCACCAGTTTCCTCATTTCATCTTCCCCCACCTCACCCCAGCTCCAACCTTCCAGCTCAGCACCTCCCTCATGACCTGTCCTACCTGCCTATGTTCCTTTCCACCTATCTACTTCACCGTCCTCTCTGACCAATCACCTTCATCCCCACCCCATTCACCTATTGTACTCTATGCTAATTTTTCCCACCCCCATCCCCCTCTCATTTATCTCCCCACCCTTCAGCCACCCTGCCTTTATTCCTGATGAAGGGCTTTTGTCAAAACGTCAAGTTTCCTGTTTCTCAGATGCTGACTGACCTGCTGTGCTTTTCCAGCACCACTCCAATCTAGACTCTGGTTTCCAGCATCTGCAGTCCTTGTTTTTACCTAGAAGATAAAGTATTGTTCCTCCAATTTGCAGTCTACCTCACCATGGCAAGAGAGGAGGCCAGGGATGTTTATGTCGGAAAGGGAGTGGGAAGGAGAATAGAAATGGGTGGTGACTGGGAGGACAGAGCCCTGTGGAACACCACAGGGACACTACACTCACCTCCTCTATCCACCAATTTCCAGGCAGAATATTTTACTTCTACTACCACTCGCCAGCCAATTCTGTATCCGCACAGCTTGGTTCCCCTGTATCCCATGCCTCTTGAACTTCTGAATGAGCCTGTCATGGGGAACCTTGTCAGATGACTTGCTGAAGTACATATACACCACATCCACAGCTCTACTCTCATCAACTTTTCTAGTCACATCCACAAAGAACTCGATAAGATTTGTGAGGCATGACCTGCCCCTCACAAAGCCATGTTGACTTCATTTAATCAAGCCATGCTCTTCCAGATATCCATAAATCCTATCCCTCAGAATCCTTTCTAACACCTTTCAGATGACAGACGTGAGACTTACTGGTCTGTAATTGCCGGGGATTTCCCTATTTCCTTTCTTGAAGAGAGGAATTACATTTGCCTCTCTCCAGTCCTCAGGTATGACTCCAGTGGAGATTGAGGATGCAAAGATCTTCGCAAGTGGCGAAGCAATCGCATTTCTCGTTTCCCAAAGCAGCCGAGGATAAATCTGGTCCGGGCCTGGCGACTTGTCAATCTTAACGTTTGACAAAATTTTCAGCACATCAGCTTCCTCTATCTCTATCCATTCCAGCATGCACACCTGCTCTTCAAAGGTTTCATTCACTACAAAGTTTGTTTCTTTCATAAGACAGAAGCAAAAAACTCATTTAGGACTTCCCCTACCTCCTCAGACTCCACACACAAGTTCCCCATGCTATCCCTGATCGGCTCTATTCTTTCTTTGACCATTCTCTTATTTCTCACATAAGTGCAAAGTGCCTTTGTGTTCTCTCTAATCCATTCTGCCAAGCCTTTCTCGGGCCCCCTCCTGACTCTCATCAGACCATTTTTGAGCTTCTTCCTCGCCTGCCTGTAATCCTCTAGAACTGGGCTTGACCCTAGCTTCCTCCACCTTATGTAAGCTACCTTCTTCCTTTTGATGAGAAGCTCCACCGCTCTCGTCATCCAAAGTTCCTTTATCTTACCCCTTCTTGCCTGTCTCATAGGGACATATTTATTCGTCACTCGCAACAACTGTTCCTTAAACAGTCTATAGTGCCTTTCCCATGGATCAACTGCTCCCAGTCCATGCTTCCTAACTCATGTCTAATCGCATCATAGTTTCCTCTTCCCCAATTAAATATCCTCCCATTTTGCCTAATCCTCTCCCTATCCATAGCTATGCAGAATGTGAGGTAGTTATGATCACTATCAACAAAATGCTCTCCCCCCACAAGATCTGATAAATGCCTCAGCTCGTTTCCGAGCACCAAGTCTAGAATGATCCCTTCCCCCGTCGGCCTATCAACGTACTGAGTTAGGAAACCATCCTGAACACACCTTACATTAACAAGTACATTTAAATCTTCTGCTCGAAGGAGGTTCAAATCAATATTGGGAAAGTTAAAGTCACCCATTACAACAACCCTACTCCGTCCACACTTCTCCAGGCTCTGCCGACCTCTGCTTTCTTCCATCTCCCTGCTGCTAATTGGGGGGTTGTAGTAAACCCCTAACGAGGTGACTACTCCCTTGCTGTTCCCAATTTCCACCCATACTGACTCGGTAGGCAGATCTTCCTCAACAATGGAAGCTTCTGTAGCTGTGATGCTCTCTCTGATCAGTAGTGCTACACCCCCTTCTATTTTCCCCCTTTTATTTTTTTTAAATGCTCTAAACCTTGGAACATCCAGCAACCATTCCTGCCCCTAAGAAACCCATGTCTCTGTTATGGCCACAACATCATAGCATCAGGTACTGATGCATGCTGTAAGTTCATCACTTTATTCCTGATACTCCTTGTGTTAAAGCAAATGCACTTCAACTGATCCTTTGGTTCCTTCCCATGAAAATCTTTGCCACTACATGGTCTACTTCTTGCTTTTGCCTCACCTGCATCAACCCTCATCCCCGGCATACAGCTCAGGTTCCCACCCACCTGCCATACAGTTAAAACCTTCTCGAACTACTCGAGCAAAACTTTCAGCCAGGACAAATTGCTCCCCTACCAATTCAGATGCAACCCGACCTTCTTGTACAGGTCCCACCTTCCCCAGAAGGCATCCCAATTATCTACAGCCAAGTATTAAGCTGCGCCCACTCCCTGTTCCTCGCCTCGCTAACTCGTGACACCAGTAGTAAACTAGAGAACACTACTCTGTTTGTCCTGTTTTGCAGCTTCCATCCTAACTTCCTGAAATTACCTTTTATACCCTCAATCCTTTTCCTGGCTATATCATTAGTGCCAACATGTAACACGATTTCTGCCTATTCGCCCTCTCCTTTTAGAATCTTATACACCCAATTGGAGACGCCCCGAACCCTGACACAAGGGAGGCAATATACTTTCCGGGAATCCCGATCCTGACCACAAAATCTCCGGTCGATTCCCCTAACTATCGAGCCCCCTACCACGAGTACTTTTCTATTCTGCCCCCTTCCCTTCTTTGCCACAGTGTCAGGCTCAGTGCCCGATAACTGACGAACATGGCTTTCCTCTGGTAGGTCATCCCCCCAGCAGTATCCAAAATGGTATACTTGTTGCTGAGGGGAATGTCCACAGGTGATCCCTGCACTGTCTGTCTGTCCCCTTTCGTCCCCCTAACTGTAACCCATTTATTCTTGTCCTGAGCCTTAGGAGTGACCAACTCCCGGTAACTCCTCTCAATTACCCCCTTAGTCTCCCGAATGATCCGTAGTTCATCCAGTTCCTGCTCCACTTCCCGAACATGGTTTTCAAGGAGCTGGTTTTCAAATAACTCCCTTCCAATCCCCGACTCCATTCCCAGGCCCTCCCCTCCATTCCATTCCTGTGTGCAACCCTTTGTCCAACTACCAATTGGATTCAGCCCTCTCACCACAAACCCGCTGATAACCTTTATCTGTATTCACTTGTCCCCACCACACCACTCTGCCTCCTCATCTCTCACCTGCCCCTTTATCTATAGGCCCCTTACTTCCACCCACAGTCCTGATGAAGGATTATATCCAAGGCGTTGACTTCTCAACGTCTTGATGCTGCCTTGCTGATTCTGTTCTTCCAGCCTTCTGTGTGCCTATTTTGAATTCCAATAGCTGCTTTTTTTAAAATTATGTTCTTGTATAATAGGAAGGAGAGAGCGAATGTGTTGAGCCTCTTGTTATCCAATAGATCTGATGGGCTGAATGACTTTCTTACATTGCTGTAAAACAAGCTAGAGTTGCTGAAGGGGTTCCTCGTTTTTATTAACAGAGGAAACATTTAATGTCCAGCAATGTTTTTGACTAATGTAACCTATATATTAACAGCACAAGCTTCAATATTTCCAGGTTTGATATTTTTATACCTTCGGAGTTGACTCATTGTTCTGAACATTATATAATCTTCACAGAACATCCCCACCTTTGATCGTATGACAGAGGGAAAGACATTGATGAAGCAGCCGAAGACGCCACTCTGAGGATTGCACACAGAGATATCCAGGGACTGGGAGGATTGATGTTCACCAGCCCCATTGTCTTCTGAATGATCCAACCAGTGGGGAGTTTACACCTGATTCCCATCAAGTTCAATTTTGTTCAGTCTCCTTGACACCTTGCTCAGTCAAATACTGCCGTGATGTCAGGTTCAATCACTCTCACGTTGTGTTCACATTTTTTGTGCATGTCAATTGGCCAAGGGAAATGAGTGGGGAGTGTTTCCTTCTCTCAGAGGGTAATGATGGTTGGGACCAGACAGTTGGGGGAGGCTACATCACTGAAATGTTGGGGGGTGGGAGTGGATGTCAATGGATTTTGACCCGACAGAGCGTCGAGGGCTGCAAAGAATTGGGCACGAAAGAGAAATTGCGGCCGAGTGCAGATCAGCCCCGACCTTACTGAATGGAAGGTCAGGCCTGAGGGGTTATGTAGCCTGGTGTTATTCCAGTATACTCCATAGACCAGTCACTTTGTAGCCTCTTCCATTTCCTGTGTTACTGACTTCAAGTAGTTGAACAGACTGACCATGTTGCTGTGTAACTGGACACTGGTGCTGCATGATCTACTCTAGGTACAGTTTTATAGACCCTGAGGGCTGATTGCCTTTCTCCTTTAACAGGTACGGATCGTGACATTTATCGACTTTCAAGCATTCTAGTACGTCCAAAATCTCCTCTTGGCTGTTTTCTCCAAAGCCTCTCATTTCAAAGCCTTACTGCTTATTCTGCTACCAACGGCACGTCTCTCTACCCCTCCACATTTCGTTTTGGTCAGGGAAGGAAGGAGACACTACAGTGGTGTGGTGTTTGGGCCGTCAGCACGCCTTGTCACCTGGCCCCTGACTATCTGCTCCCCAGTGCAGGTCGCTGCTTGGCCTTGGAGAGAGTCTGATGAAAGTCTTCTTTCTAGTAGGGGTGACTGTGTCGATGCAAATCCTCACCCCGACAGGGAATCCGTGTTATCGCAGTCCTCTGGTCCTTTCTGTCTATTAGAATTGCGTTTATGAATTCCTTGAATCCCTCGCTTGCATTCCAAACTGTGTCTCACTCCATAGTGAGAGAGGTGGATGTTCTCGGAAATACATGGCTATTGGAAAAGAACACCATTAGACATAGGGGCAGCAATATGTCTATCCGTTCACTAAGTCTGCTTTTCCTTCGATTAGGTTATATTTATTTTGATAATGCCCCATTCCACTTTCCTGCGATTTCCCCGTAACACTTGTATAAAAATCTGTCTGTCTCAGCCTTGAATTTAATTAATGATCCAGCCTCAACAGCCCTCCAAACGTTCTACAATTGTTTCCCTCTCACTGATGTGAGACTTGATCTTTAATCTGGGGATTTGCCCAACCTTTACTTTGTATAAAATTCCAATTCTTCCTCAGCTCCTGTATCAATTCACTCAAGGGTCACACAGCCAATCTCCCTGAATCCAGGAACTGCTTCTCCAAACTAAAGACCGATTTGTTGGATGTATTTAACATATTCTGTGGCTCTGTGAACAGACTGTTCCCTTGGTCCCTAGTACTCCCCATTCTTTCCAGCGTTAACCTCTTTCCCTTAATAAACAAAAAAAAATGACTTTGGATTCTTGCCAATCTTACCCGCTAATATTTATCACACCGACTTCTGCTCTTCCACTGACTTTTTAAGCTTAGCCCTACACTTTCTATATTTTTAAGACCCCCAGTGACCTTCTCACTTGATATCTGCTTTAAGCTTCTCTTTCCTTTTTCATTCTGTTCGGAATTTGTGTCGACATCTGACGTTCTTTGGGCTTGTTTTCCTAAATTTTATCTGCGGTGTAACATGCTGGGCCGACACTGTCATCAATTCCATTTTGATGAATGATCCTCCAACCCCCGCCCCACCTTGTTCTGCTACAGTTTCATCCAGAAGCAACTGCACTTTGGCCAGATCCTATCATTTTTTCCATAAAATCTGTCTCTCTAATCCAAAAAGCTTTTATTTTTCAAACTTTTTTGGGGTCTTTTCCTTAGCAAACTCAAAATGTATGACATCACGGTCACTGGTCCTATCATGCTCTCCTACTTCTGTCTGGAACAGCTGACTGGTTTCGTTCCCCACAGTGAGTCCCAGAACTGCACTGCCCATTGTTGTATGTGCTCGATGTTGATATAAGAAGCTCTCTGGAATACATTTCAAAGCACCTGCCCCCTCTTTAAAAAAAAGTTATCACTGCCCTAATGAATGTTTGGAATTGAAATGCTTGAATATAATGATCCTATTATTGTTTTTACACACCTCAATTACTTGGTTATATACCTGCTCCCGTACTTTCCTTTATCGGGGGTTCTATAATATATCCGTAGCAGTGTTTCTGTCATGGTTTTGATCCTGAGCTCTAACCACCACACCTCAGTAGAAGATCCTTTAAAAATATTGTCCCTTCTGACGCCAGTAACTGACTCCATAACGAATAAGGCAACACCACCTCCATTTATACCCTCTCTCCTGTCCTGATAATAGTTCTGGTACCACAGAATATTGAGTTGTCAGCCCTGGCCTCCCTCAAACACATCTCAGAAATGTGAAAATGTCGCACTTCTACATTTCACCTCCTTTCCTTATCATATCTGTCTGTCTGATAACATTACCAGCATTAAGGTAAAGCATATCCTACCTGGAATATATCACCCTGAATACTCTGTATCTCGGAGTTCTTCAGTCATTCATTGTTCGTTATTAACCTGTCCAATTCATGAACCAAAACTGTAACACTGAGACTGAATGAATATTTGTTATATTTTAATTTCGATTTTAGTAAATGTGTTAATCAAATGCAACTTTCCAGAATTGAACGAGTTTCGGCTGATTAATTCCCTACTCAGTGTGTAGAGGGAACAGCCCTCAGTAATGGAGAAAGTTAGGACTGCAGATTCTGGTGATCAGAGTCGAAAATTGTGGCGCTGGAAAAGCACAGCCAGTCAGGTAGCATCCGAGGAGCCGCAAGTGTCAAAGTTTTGGGCATCTGCACTTCCTTGTTTTCCATTCCACAATACACAGGATATTGGGAACCATACTTGCTCAGGAAGGCAGCACTGTGCAGATCCCTGAAATGGAAAGCAGTCAATCAGTTGGTTGGAAGGAGTAAACAAGTTGAGGTGAAATAGAGACTGATTGAACATAATGATAGATAAATCCCTCGCCAGATGGGAAGCACCCTAAGTTACTACAGGAAGAGAGGCAAGACATTTCTGTGCCTTTGGCGATGGTCTTTGCGTCTTCACTCCTTCACTCTCCATTTGAGTAGCGTCGGTTGATTGGAGGGTGGCAAATGTTACTCCCTTGGTCAGGCAAGGAAACAGGGATTGTCCTGAGAATGACAGACCAATCAGTCTTACATCAGTTTTGGGAAAATATTGGAGAGGATTCTGAAAAATCGTAGTTTGATTGAAATAGTCAGCATGGCTTTGTGAGGGGCAGGTCATACCTCACAACTCTTACTGGATTCTTTGAGGATGGGATTAAGCACACTGAAGAAACTAGAGCAGTGTATGCGGACTGCATGGATTTTACAAGGTGTTTAAGACCATACGACATAGGAGTGGAAGTAAGGCCATTCGGCCCATCGAGTCCATACCGCCATTCAATCATGGCTGATGGGCATTTCAACTCCACTTACCCGCATTCTCCCCATAGCCCTTAATTCCTCGTGACATCAGGAATCTATCAATCTCTGCTTTGAAGACATTTAGCGTCCCGGCCTCCACTGACCTCTGCGGCAATGAATTCCACAGGCCCACCACTCTCTGGCTGAAGAAATGTCTCCGCATTTCTGTTATGAATTTACCCCCTCTAATTTTAAGGCTGTGTCCACGGGTCCTAGTCTTCTCGCCTAATGGAAACAATTTCCTAGCGTCCACCCTTTCCAAGCCATGTATTATCTTGTAAGTTTCTATTAAGTCTCCCCATAATCTTCTAACCTCCAATGAATACAATCCCAGGATCCTCAACCGATCCTCATATGTTGATAAGCTTCCCTGTGGTAGTTTCATTCAGAAAGTAATGAGGCATGGTATACAGGGAGACCTATCTGTCTGGATACAGAATGGCTCGCCCTTAGAAGACAGAGGATGGTGGTAAATGGGAAGCATTCAGTGTGGAACTAAGTGAGCAGTGATGTTCTGTAAGGATCGGTTCTAGGACCTCTGCTGTATGTGATTTTGATAAATGACTTCGATGACGAAGTGGAAGGGTAGGTTCGTAAGTTTGATGATGTAACACAGATTGGTGGAATTGTGGATAGATTAGATTAGATTAACAAGTGCACACTGACCCGCCGAAGCGTAACCCTCCCAGACCCATTCCCCTACATTCACCCCTGCAACTAACATGACGGGCAATTTAGTATGGCCAATTCACCTAACCTGAGCATTTTTGGATTGTGGGAGGAAACCGGAGCACCCGGCAGAACGCACGCAGACACGGGGAGAATGTGCAAACTCCTCACAGAGAGTCGCCTGAAGCGGGAATTGAACCCGATCTCTGGCACTGTGAGGCAGCAGTGCCAACCACTGTGCTACCGTGCGGAGGGCTGTTGCAGTTTGCAACAGGACATTGACAGGATGCAGGACTCGGCTGCTAAGTGGCAGATGAAGTTCAATATGGAAAAGTGGGTTACGATTCATTTTGGGAGGTTGAATTTGAATGCAGAATACAGCGTTAAAGGCAGGATTCTTACATTGTGGAGGAACAGCGGGGATCATATGGTCCGTGGCAAAGCTCCCACTAAGTTGCTACCCAGGTTTATAAGGTTGTTAAGAAGCATACCAAAGGGATTGAATTTAAAAGCTTGCGACGTTATGCTGCAACTCTATGGAGCCCTGGTGAGACCACACTTAGAATATTGTGATCAGTTCTGGTTGCCTCGTTCTAGGAAAGATGTGGAAGCTTTGGTGAGGGTGCTGAGGAGACGTATCAAGATGCTGCCTGGACTGGAGTGCATGTCTTACAAAGAAAATTTGAGGGAACTAGCGTGTTTCCCTCATTGGAACGAAGAAGAATGGAACGTGACTCGATAGCGGTGTACAAGATGATGAGAGGCATAGATAGATTGAATAGCCAGAGACATTCTCCCAGGGTGGAAATGGCTCTCGAGGGGATATGGTTTTAAGGTAATTAGAGGAAGGTTTAGGGGAGATGTCAGAGGTAGTTTCTTTACACAGAGAGTGGTGGGTGTGTGCAATGAACAATCAGCAGTTGTAGTAAAGTCAGCTATATTAGGGGTATTTAATTGGATAGGCACATGAATGATAGTATAATGAAAGGTATGTAGGTTAGTCTGATCTTAGAGTAGGATAAAAAGTTCGACAGAACATCAAGGGCCGAAGGGCCTGCACTGTGCTGCACTGCTGTGTGTTTCCAATTTCACCCAGTTTGTGGATTCTCATCAATTGTTGAATGTGTGAGGCAGTGATGTGTGTGAGATCAGGAAGCTTTGGAGGGGTGTAAGGCCAAAACCTCCAGTTGTGGTATGCATTGTTAAAGTCACAAGGCACTGCAATAGATTGTCAACTGGTTAACGTCTTCACCCATGTCTGGTCCGGGGTGCAGATGTATGGAGTCTGGGAGACAGATTAGATTTCATCACCATAGGTAACTTGTATAGCGTGATTCTGGCTCTCCATGTCAACACGTCTGCTCTCTGGGCCAGGCTCTGAATGAAGATGAATTTTAAAACTTGGTTTCTGGTCAGCCATTAGTATTTAACCTGGACAACATTTGTTCCTACACTGAGACCAGTGATAGTCTGTTGACGGGTTCTTCCCCTGTCCACGGTGGATTCCAAATTATTTGTTTTGAAGCAATGTTAGACTGACTGCCCTGAATCAGGTTAGAAGCTCTATTCATAGATTTTGGAAAAGGCCACTAAGTCTCCCTGTATTACAGTCAGCTGTGAGGTCCAATAACTCTGTAATTGATTTCAGAATTTTTGGAAGCAATTTTCAGCGTAGCTCATTGAAAGGTGGTGAGTTTCCTGACCAGAACAATAATCGGATGTTTGTTATATTTCATGAATTGGGCAAAACTAAGATGTGAAGAATAATTATTCAACTGAACTATAATCTCTTAAATCAATTATGTTGATTCTATATTGGTGGAACTAAAATATAAACTCCTGTCAAGATTTTCTAACACAGAAATATAGCATGTCCATTTTATTTTATCGAAGAAAGACCATAACTCTTGTGGGAATCAGAATTAGATATTCAATGTCAGGATTCAAAGCAATGTTTTGCCTCTCCAATAATTTTAAAGTGGTTGGTTTTTGAATGATTACATGTTCAGAGTCAGAAAATGATTGAACATACAAATAGAATTAGCGTTCTTATACATTTATATATAATCAATCAGTTTAATTTCTCACTGAAATGTACGATCTTCAGCTATTTGGCAGCAATTTAAAAATGGCAACAATTCAACATGGACTGTGAATATTAAACTAAATAAATTATTTGTGTATCAAATTTTAGTGAACAATAGTTTGAAAACTTCCGATTTTTAGAATGAAGGATGTTTAATATGAAATGTGAAGAGTGAAAAAAAACAATGAACATAATATTATGTCAGTGAAAAGTCAGAGCTTTACAAAGAGTTTTGTGACAAAGCAATAATATATTTGTTTGAGTAATTGGAATACAACATGTAAAGTATTCATGTTCTGAGTAATAATTAGACTGCATAATGAAGCTGACCTTGCAATACTTGCATTTTAAATGCTTATGCTGCACCAAATAATCACATATTTGCGAGCATTTACACAGTGACATAATTGGATACGGATTTTTATTCACACCTGGCACATGATAGAGTACAAACTTTAAAGTACAGGAGGAGTCCATTGGCGATTAAGTATGCATCAGCTCCACAAATGTCTCCCAACGCCTCCCATTTTCCAGCCCTCTCTCTGTTTCCAGTTAAATTGTTAATTTCCAAATATATATCCTGTTCTCTTTTGAATCTTCATCCACAACTTTCCCAGCCATTCAATTCCAATTCGGAACAACTCTCTAAATAAAGACGTTTTTTCCTTATTTCACTCCGAGCTCTTTTCCTGACAACCTTGAATTTAGAATCCCTTGATGCTGTCATGCCAACTAAATGAGTAATTTTTTTTACTGAACAATTTTTTTTTAATACTTTTGAGCACCGCAATAAATTCACATCTTTGTCTGTTCTGCTCCAGGAACAATAAGCCTTGCAAGAACTGTAACAAACATTACAACGGAAAAACAGGTAGAGAACTAGTCACCAGGATATATGAACATCAATTCGCCACATGACCCCAACCTTAATTTCTTATGTATTGATGAGGAAGTACGCCACTTTGACTAGGTCTGCATATCCATCTTCAGACATGCCAAACAGAGACAAGCACAAGAATTCCTAGAAACATGGCATTCCAACCAGAAGTATATCAACAAACACATCGGTTTTGACTCCATCTACCACCCTCTGAGAAAAAGGACCGGAAATGACTTCATCGACACAGGAAATTACAGGATCAACTCAAGGAAACCGAAACACTTAAAAGAAAGTGGGAGATAACACCAGCACTTCACTGGAGGCTCATTTACTGAGTACAATCAATGGAACAAACCAGCAACTGCCATTAGCTATTGCTTCAGAATACATCAAAGTGTTCATGGCTGCCACCACATCGAATCATTGAATGAAAAGGCGAGCCTGTACGACCAAGTGCATATCCAAAGGTTTTTTTTAGAAATTGTGTGAAATTACTGGCTCAATCACCCAGCTAGCCAATGCATTCCAGACACATGGCATCAGGGGCTGAATGGCAACTCGGTGGTTAGCAATTCTGTATTCGAGCGCTGGGGACCCAGGTTTGATTCCAGCCCCAGGTGACTGCCTGTAGGGATTTTGCACATTCTCCCTGTGTCTGCGTGGTTTCCTCTAGGTACTCCGGTTTTCTCCCACAATATGAAGATGTGCAGGTTAGGTGAATTGGTCATGCTAAATTGCCCATAGTGCTCAGGAATGTGTAGGTTAGTTGCATTAGTCATGGATAAATATAGAAGGAACGTGTTTGGGTGGGTTATTCTTTGGAGGGTCAGTGTGGATTTATTTGACCAAACAGCCTATTTCCACACTGTAGAAGTTTTGTATTCTATGTCTGTGGCATCCTCTCAGTTCAAAACAGGCTCACAAATCCTTTCTCAATCCCCTGCCTTTCACTTTAAGTATGTGTTCCTTTATTTTTGATGCTTCGAGTAAGGGAAACAGCTGCTGTCTGTTCATCCTCTCCATTCGCCTTATACTCTAGTACACCTGTATCAGGTTCCCCCCTCAACCTTCCCTGCTGCAAAGAAAAAATTAGCCCTCGCCCTTCACAGTCTGAGTACTCACTTGTCTTGTTAATTCAGATGTGCATCATCTCACATTTATCAGTGTAAAACTTCATCAGCCATTAATCTGGATGTAGAAATCATCTGTTCATATCATCCTGTAGCCTAATCCTTTCCTCCTCACTGTGAAGCATTAGATTTAATTCTGTCTGTCAGAAAGAGGGATGATGACTGGGGAATATCATTGTACTCCCCATGCAGTCTCCACAGTCACTGCTCCCATTCCGCCCAATCTCCCAGCCAATAACATGTTCACTCGAACCTGACTCATTAATTCGTAAGTCTTAATGAACAAGTTCATTGTAATTATCACTTTTAGTGTTGGACTGAGGCCAAAATGCGTTAAAAATACGGTTTACAGCAAATGAAACTGCAATTAGAAGTCTGTCAAATTATATAAATAAATTACTGAAGCATATTACCTATGGAAGTTCCAAAGTTGCCTTATTAGAGCAGTGAGAGGAACATTCAGCGATATTCACACTTCCTGTCTATGTTCAGAGCGGCTGTGCCCAATGACAGTCTGTTCGCTAGCGTTTGTCCCCGTGGAGGAGAGATCAGCACAGTCACAACATCCTGATTGTGATTCTTTTGGGGGGATGGAGGGATTTTTGGAGAGACGGTTATAGATTAGTAAATGGACAACAGAGCAGAATCATGTAGCCTACGAAAAGAAAATATTCTTATTCTCCCTCACAACTGACTTCAATAGAGCGATTGGTGATGGGAGATGTGACCAATAGCCAGCAATGTCAACATGTAGTCCAGTCCAGATATATTGTGAACTGAATGTGCAGTATTGAAAGCTGGGACTGTTTGCTCTGACTGTGATTGATGTCAGTCTCGGTGAAATGCAACTGTGTCACTGGAGGGTTTCCCTCTCCGATGAGTAAGAGGCTTTCAGTGTGCTATCCCACTGTAGAAATAGATGCATCAGCTCCAACAGTAACAGAGATCAACAGCTGCATAGATCTGAATCTGAGAATAGCGGACTGGAACATTACTACAATGGAGAGGAGGTTTTCCAAGAGTCTTTTCAAAATTTCCCCCTCTTGGGGATTTCTACCATTTTGGATATCAGCAGTGCTGATGATTATTCTGGGCAGGGTGGAGGGTGTGCTGCTGACCTATTTTCGCTGTTGTTGGTGTTCTCTACCTCTGTCCATTCCTTAATCCCATAAACAAATGTGAACTTCGTTGCAATTTCTGTCATCTATATTTGTCAGAGAAAGAAACTATTGCCTTCAGTTTCAATTGCAGTTTCCATTCATTACCCATGAATTGCAGACCACTCCCTCACAAATATCTGCAAACAAAACTGTGCACAACCTCGAGATTCCTTTTTGCCCTGAACTGATTTATGTCTCCTGTTCTCTCTGTCACCAAACCTGTCCACGCCCAGCTCCTAATCTCCCCAATCTTCATCTCTGTGTCAGTATTGTTGCTGAACAAACCATTGGCTGCACGTTGGTAAAATTCAGACTTAACGTTTCAAGCTCTCTTCTGACCACTTTTCCAATTACAAATATTTCAATCACAAAATTGCTCTTATCTCGGACGTTACTTCATGATTAGGACAATGTATGAATGTAGGAATGTCGCTGGATGTAATTCAGATACAACGCTTATTAAATGAAAGATATTGTTTCAAATGATTTGTTTCAAGTCTACTGCAGCTGGTGACAAAACTTAAATAAAAACAATAAGAACTGGAATAAAAGTGAATTTCACGAAAATCAAACATCAAAGCAACATTTTGTCTGAAAACATATTTCATTGATCACCTTCGGTAAAGAAATCTAATGCTAATACCTGCTTGGGGTTAATTGTGACTTGAGACCCATTACAATGTGATTAACTTTATATTGACTTGTGGAATGGCCTCATAATCAGAGGAATTGGTGATGGTCACCAAATGTTGCCCTTGGCAGAGATGCCAACATCCCACGAATTTACAAAATTGAAGGTGAAATCAAATAAAGGAAGTAGCTGAAAATCTGAAATTATACAAAGAAATGCAAAGAAACGAACAGAAAGTGCTGGAAAACTTTCTTGAAATTAAATCAGCTGGAAAGGAGTGTGATTAATACCGTTGACAGGGAAGTCTGCTTTGAAGGGGAGGAGGAATCAATAGAGAAAGAGATATAAAGAAGAAAAAGAGCAAACAAAGAGAATGATGATCAGCTGGGTTGGAAATAAAATGTGAGATTCACCTCATCTATTTTTCACCTTTCCCATCTTCCTGAATATCATGCCCTTGTAAATACAGGTATCCCCCACTTTTCAAAAGTTTGGTTTTCGCCACTTCCCTTTCCGAATGACTTACATTATGACATTTTTCGCTAACCCTTCAGTCCTCCCACCACACCACACATTCATTCCCAAAGCCTGGAGGACCAGGCCCCACCTGCTCATTCCTCCCGGCCCACTCCTCATTCACTGTCATTGGCTGGAGGACCAGATCCCACCAACTTGGTCCTCTAGCCCTTAACCTCCCCCAAGCCCCACCCCCACATTCACTGCCAGTGACTAGAATTCCTAATTCATGGAAAGGATGTGGAGGTCATGGTGATGGGGGTGGACAAAATCACACAACAACAGGTTACAGTCCAATAGATTTATTAGGAAACACAAGCTTTCGGAGCACTGCTCCTTTGTCAGGTAGATACCGGAAGCTAGTGATTCCCATTTAACCTGTTGGATTATAACCTGGTGTTGTGTGATTTTTAACTTAAAGTAAAGTCCGTCAGGTACTTGGGTAAGCTATGGTGGGTGGGGTTGCTTTGACTACAAAGTGCTGAACTAATTTATGTGAAAAAAGGACTGCAGATGCTGGAAACCAGAGTCTAGATTAGAGTGGTGCTGGATAAGCACAGCAGGTCAGGCAGCATCTGAGCCGCAGGAAAATCGACGTTTCGGGCAAAAGCCCTTCAACTGGAATAGAAGCAGGGTGCCTGCAGAGTGGAGAGATAAATGACAGGGGGGTGGGGTGGGGAGAAAGTAGCATAGGGGACAATAGGTGAATGGGGGTGGAGATGGAGGTGATAGGTCAGAGAGGAGGGTTGAGTGGATAGGTGAAAAGGAAGATAGACAGGTAGGACGGGTCATGAGGTCAGTGCTGAGCTGCAAGGTTGGAGCTGGGGTGATGTGGGAGAAGGGGAAATGAGGAAACTGGTGAAATGCACATTGATACCATGGGGTTGAAGTGTTCCGAGTTACAAAATGAGGCTTTCTTCCTCCAGGCATCAGATGGTGGGGGAGTGGCAGTGGAGGAGGCCCAGGACCTCCATGCCCTTGGCAGAGTGGGAGGGGGAGTTAAAATGTTGGGCCACAAGGCGGTGGGGTTCATTGGTGTGGGTGTCCCGGAGATGTTGCCTAAAGCACTCTGCTAGGAGGCATCCAGTCTCCCTAAAGTAGAGGAGACCACATCGGGAGCAACGGAAACAATAAATGATATTGCTGGATGTGCAAGTAAAACTTTGATGGATGTGGAAGGCTCCTTTGGGGCCTTGGATGGAGGTGAGGAGGGTTGTGTGGCCACAGGTTTTGCAATTCCTGCGGTGGCAGGGGAAGGAGCCAGGAAGGGAGGGTGGGTTGTTGGGATTAGATTAGATTATCTACAGTGTGGAAACAGGCCCTTCAGCCCAACAAGTCCACACCGACCCGCCGAAGCGCAACCCACCAATTCCCCTACATTTACCCCTTACCTAACACTACGGGCAATTTAGCATGGCCAATTCACCTGGCCTGCACATCTTTGGACTGTGGGAGGAAACCGGAGCACCCGGAGGAAACCCACGTAGACACGGGGAGAACGTGCAAACTCCACACAGACAGTCACCTGAGGTGGGAATTGAACGCAGGTCTCTGGTGTTGCGAGGCAGCAGTGCTAACCACTGTGCGTGGACCTGAAGAGGTAGTCACTGAGGGAATGGTCTTTGCGGAAAGTGGAAATGGATGGGGAGGGAAATATATCCCTGGTGGTGGGGCCCATTTTGTGGTGGCACAAATGTCTTCGGATGATGTGGTTTTTGCGAAGGTTGGTAGGGTGGAAGGTGAGCACCGGGGGGCTCTGTCCTTGTTACAGTTGGAGTGGTGGGGTGTGAGGACGGAGTTGTGGGATGTGGATGAAATGTGGTGGAGGGCATCTTTAACCACGTGGGAAGGGAAATTGTGGTCTCTAAAGAAGGAGGCCCATCTGGTGAGTTCTGTGGTGGAACTGGCCCTCCTGAGAGCAGATATGGCGGCGGCAGTGGAATTGGGAATACGGGATGGCATTTTTGCTAGAGGTAGGGTGGGAAAAAGTATAATTCTGGTAGCTGTCGGAGTCGGTGGGTTTGTAAAAATTGTCAGTGTCAAGTCGGTCGTCATTAATGGAGATGGAGAGACGCAGAAAGGGGAGGGAGGTGTCAGAGATGTTCCAAGTGAATTTAAGGTCGGGATGGAATGTGTTGGTGAAGGTGATGAATTGCTCAACCTCCGTGTGGGAGCAGGAGGTGGCACCAATGCAGTCATCAGTATAGTGGAGGAAAAGGTGGGGAGTGGTGCCAGTGTAATTACGGAGGATGGACTATTCTATGTAGCCAACAAAGAGACAGGCATAGCTGCGGCCCAGTCATGCTCCTATGGCTGCCCCTTTGGTCTGGAGGAAGTGGGAGGATTCAAAGAAGAAATTGTGAAGTGTGAGGACCAGTTCAGCCAAACGAATGAGAGTGTTGGTAGAAGGATACTGTTGGGGACTTTCGGAGAGGAAGAAACGGAGGGCTTGGAGGCTCTGGTCATGGTGGATGGAGGTGCAGATGGATTGAATATCCACGGTGAAGATGAGGCGTTGAGGGCTGGGGAAACGGAAGTTTTGGAGGAAGTGAAGGACATGGGTGGTGTCTCGAATATATGAGGGGAGTTCCTGGACTGGGGGATAGGACAGTATCAAGGTAGGTGGAGATGAGTTCAGTGGGGCAAGAGCATGCTGAGACAATGGGTTGGCCAGGGTGGTCAGGCTTGTGGATGTTGGGAAGGAGGTAGAATCGGGCAGTGCGCGGTTCCCGGATTATGAGGTTAGAAGCTGTGGGTGGGTGATATCCTGAGCTGATAAGGTTCTGTATGTTCTGGGAGATGACGGTTTGGTGATGGGGCGTAGATCATGGTCGAGGGGGCGGTAGGAGCAGGTGCCTTCGAGTTGGCGTCTGGCTTCACTAATGTAGAGGTCAGTGCTCTAAACTACCACTGCACCCCCTTTATCTGCTGGTTTGATGGTGAGGTTTGGATTGGAGCAGAGAGTGTGGAGGGTGACAGTTGTGAGGGTGAGAGTTTGGAGTGGGGGAGGGGGTAGACAGGTTGAGACGGTTAATGTCTCAGCGGCATTTGCAAATGAAGAGATCGAGACCAGGTAATAGGCCAGCACACAATGTCCAGGTGGATGGAATGTGTTGGAGGCCGGCAAAGGAGTTCTCGGAAGGTGGGCGGGAGTCATGATTGTGAAAGTGAGCTCGGAGGTGGCGGAAGCAGTTTTTGACATCACAGCGTGTATTAAATTCATTTATGCATGAGGTGCTATTGCCATGGAGATAATCCTGATAGACAGCCACCATTCAAAGCCATACACCACAGAGTACTTTGGCCAGTCACACTGACATCTGAAATATTGATCCACAGATGGAATGCACACCTTTCCTTCCACATGAAAAGGCCAATGATATTCAGATGGCACAAGAATTAAGATCAGATGTAAGGTTTTGAGACAGTCGAAGATGAACAAGTGTGTCTGCTGACTCTATTGGCTGGAAATATGCAGAACATGCTGCCTATTATGGTGTGCAATGATTGATAAAAACGATTATATCAGATCTGAGGGAAAGAAACTTGCAGAGTGTAGGGGACATATGGGGAATATGGGATTCTGCTACAGACATCCAGCTTGGATTGATGGGTCTCTTTCTGTGGTACAATGCATTTTATTCGTACTTGCTTAACTTGCTCTGGTCACTTGCCTTCAGGGGTTAAATTATTGAGATAAATCTTCTCAGTGATCCCACTCAGACCAACTCAGGCTGTCTTTCCACAGCTGGAGATGATGTTTATTGCTTTATGCTGGCTTGTTGGGGGGGGGGGGAGGGGTGGTCCCCAGTGAGGGTACAAAGAACTGAACACCTGCTCCAGGGTGGTCTAACAGGATTGTTAATATCTCAGAACATTTAGACCCACACCAATACATGAAATGCTTTCTGACAGACTGAGGAAATAAATTATGTTCCTTCCACATACAGCAGGGCAATGATATCCATATCCTGGTACACGGAGTGACTGCACAATGTCTGTTTGGGATTTACAAACCCTTCCCATTTCATTGAGACATGCATTGGACTGTCCCAATCCTGGGAAGGGCTGTGTCAAAGGATTCAGACAAAACTACATCCAGATCTGACAGTCACTCTTTTACCAGTGTCAAAAAGTGTGGTGCTGGAAAAGCACAGCAGTCAGGCCGCATGTGAGGAGCAAGAGAATTGACGTTTCAGGCCTAAACCCATCATCAGGAATGTGGGGAGGAGGGTCTCGCAGTGGCTAAGAGATCATTGAGTTGCGGGGTTTATTGGAAACTAATTATCAAAAGGTTTTCAACAGGAAACAGCAGCATTCAGACTGGGCAGTAACTCACCTACACGGTGTATGTAACTGTCTGCCAGCATTTATCTGAAATGGCAAAATACCACTGCAGCCACACCAGGGAGAGACTGTGGAAATGTGGGCAATGCCAGAAGGGAATTTTTTACCTATCCCACCTGGAAACTGGCCAAACCAATCAGACTGGGGAGAAGCTGTTCATCTGCTCTGTGTGGGGGGGGAAGGGATTCATTCAGCCATCCATCCTGCTGGGACACCAGTCAATTTACTGATAGCCACAGTTGAAGGATTCTTTTCTCTTGTTCACACCAAGGAATGAACAATGGTTTTGGCAGTTATAATGTTAATAAAGTTATGCATGTGGAGAACTTAGTTTTGAAAATGTTCACAACATTGTTGAACATGTACAGATTCACATTGGGTCGAGACTTTTATTTTCCTTTATTCATTCACAGGAGGAGGGTGTCGCTGGGCCGGCAGCATTTGCAGCCCATCCCTAATTGCCCAGAGGGCAGGTCAGAGTCAACCACATTGCTGTGGGTCTGAAGTCACAATGTAGGCCAGACCAGGTAAAGATGGCAGCTTCCTACCTGAAAGGGCATTAGTGAACAAGATTGTTTTTTCTGACAATCGATTAATGGTCATCATTAGACACTTAAATTCCAGAGTTTATTTTTACTGAATTCCTCACTCTCTCGGCGGAGCAGGTAACAGCTGTCTGGTGGTGTTTTTTTTTAAGTTGCGGTATAGTCCAGTTACTGTTTATTTTAACGGCTAAAATTTAAAGTTTTTTTTTAAGCGCCTAGCGGACCCGGGAGCTGGTGTCGCGCTAGCTTACCTGGGAAGGTTTTTTCTTATAAAAGCGCGCAGGCGAGGAACCCGAGGCACTACAGGGGTAGAGCCTCCCACCCGCCATCCTCCTCTAACCTAATAATATGACCCGTTGTGGTAAGCAGGTAAGTGCTGCATTTTGCTTGTTTGTTTCTTTAGATCTAGTTTTTAAAGATTACCTTTTAGAGGGATGGCAGCGAAGGCAGTGCAATGTTCCTCTTGCAACCTGTATGAGGTGAGGGAAGCCATTAGCGTCCCTGCTGATTACACTTGCAAGAAGTGCACCCATCTCCAGCTCCTCCAACACCGTGTTAGGGAACTGGAGCTGGAGTTGGATGAACTGCGGATCATTCGGGAGACAGAGGTGGTCATAGATCAGAGCTTTAGAGAAGTAGTTACTCCGAAAGTTATAGAGAGATGGGTGACAGTGAGGAGGAGTGGGAGGAAGCAGCCAGTGCAGGGACCCCCTGCGGTCATTCCCCTCAAGAACAAGTATACCGTTTTGGATACTTGTGGGGGGGATGGCTTACCAGGGGTAAGCAACGAGGTTCAGGCCTCTGGCATGGAGCCTGTCCCGGTTGCTCAGAAGGGAAGGGTGGAGAAAGGTAGAGTGATAGTTATTGGGGACTCAGTAGTGAGGGGCACAGATAGGCGGTTTTGCGGGGGCGACAGAGACTCATGATTGGTATGTTGCCTCCCAGGTGCAAGGGTACGTGATGTCTCTGATCGTGTTTTCCGGGTCCTGAAGAGGGAGGGGGAGCAGCCCCAGATCGTTGTCTACGTTGGCACCAACGACATAGGTAGGAAGAGGGGTGAGGATGTTAGGCAGGCTTTCAGGGAGCTAGGGTGGAAGCTCACTGTGGGCGGCACGGTGGCACAGTGGCTAGCACTGCTGCCTCACAGTGCCTGAGACCCGGGTTCAATTCCCGACTCAGGCGACTGACCGTGTGGAGATCGCACGTTCTCCCCGTGTCTGCGTGGGTTTCCTTTGGGTGCTCCGGTTTCCTCCCACAGTCCAAAGATGTGCGGGTCAGGTGAATTGGGCATGCAAAATTGCCTGTAGTGTTAGGTAAGGGGTAAATGTAGGGGTATGGGTGGGTTGCGCTTCGGTGGGTTGGTGTGGACTTGTTGGGCCGAAGGGCCTGTTTCCATACTGTAAGTAATCTAATCTAATCTCAGAGCTAGAACGAACAGAGTTGTTGTCTCTGGTTTGTTACCCGTGCCACGTGATAGAGTCGAGGAATACGGAGAGAGAGCAGTTAAATGCGTGGCTACAGGGATGGTGCAGGAGGGAGGGATTCCGGTTTCTGGACAACAGGGGTTCTTTCTGGGGAAGGTGGGATCTCTATAAACAGGATGATCTACACATGAATCTGAGGGGCACCAGTATCCTTGGGGGAAGGTTTACTAGTGCTGTAGCTTTAGGGTACACAACCTTTAGTGTAGGGAGGTTAAGAACATGGCATCGAACTCGAATGAGGGTGCCTGTAAACAGGAAGGTGGCTTGCAGTGTGTATAATTCAATGCCAGAAGTATAAGAAATAATGTAGGTGAACTTGCAGCGTGGGTTGGTACCTGGGACTTCGACGTTGTGGCCATTACAGAGACGTGGGTAGAACAGGGACAGGAATGGCTGTTGCAGGTTCCAGGGTTTAAATGCTTTAGTGGGTAGAACAGGGACAGGAATGGCTGTTGCAGGTTCCAGGGTTTAAATGCTTTAGTAGGATCAGAGATGGGGGTAAAAGAAGGGGAGGTGTGGCATTGCTTGTCAAGGATAGTATTACAGCAGTGGAATGGACGATGGAGGAAGACTTGCCATGTGAGGTAGTTTGGGCTGAGGTTAGAAATAGGAAAGGTGAGGTCACTCTGTTAGGAGTTTTCTACAGGCCTCCTAATAGTCCGAGAGAAGTAGAGGAAAGTATTGCGAGGATGATTCAGGAGAAGAGTGAAAGTTAGCAGGGTGGTTGTTATGGGGGACTTTAACTTCCCAGATATTGACTGGGAAAGCTATCGCTCGAGTTCGTTAGATAGGTCAGTGTTTGTCCAATGTGTGCAGGAGGGTTTCCTGATACAATATGTAGACAGGCCAACAAGAGGTGAGGCTATACTGGATTTGGTTCTAGGTAATGAGCCAGGCCAGGTGTTAGACTTGGAGGTAGGTGAGCACTTCGGGGACAGTGACCACAACTCGGTGACTTTTACTCTAGTGATGGAGAGGGATAAGTGTGCACTGCAGGGCAAGAGTTATAGCTGGGGGCAGAGAAACTATGATGCTGTGAGACATGACTTAGGATGCGTGGATTGGAAAAATATGCTTCAAGGGAAGAACACAAATGGATGTGGAGATTGTTCAAGGAACAGCTAATGGGTGTCCTTGATAAGTATGTACCAGTCAGGCATGGAGTAAAGGGTCTTGTGAGGGAGCCGTGGTTTAATAAGAAATTGGAATCCCTTGTGAAAAGGAAGAGGGTGGCATATGTAAAGATGAGGCATGAAGGTTCAGTTGGGGCGATTGATAGTTATAAGGTAGCCAGAAAGGATCTAAAGAGAGAGCTAAGAGCAGCGAGAAGGGGACATGAAAAGTCCTTAGTTGGTAAGATAAGGGAAAACCCAAAGGCTTTCTATAGGTATGTCAGGAATAAAAGGATGACTAGGGGAGGTATCGGTCCAGTCAAGGATAGTAGTGGGAAGTTGTGCGTGGAGGCGGAGGAGATTGGAGAGACACTAAATCAATACTTTTCGTCAGTATTCACACAGGAACAGGACACTTCTGCTAATATGAATATTGAGTCACAAGTCATTAGAATGGATGGTCTTGAGGTATGTAGGGAAGAGGTCTGGGGAATACTGGAAAGGATGAAAATAGATAGTACCCTGGGCCTGATGGTATTTATCCTAGGATCCTCTGGGAAGCTAGGGAGGAGATAGCGGAGCCATTGGCCTTGATTTTTATGTCGTCGTTGTCTACGGGAATAGTGCCAGAAGACTGGAGGATAGCAAGTGTGGTCCCCTTGTTCAAGAAGGGGAGTAGGGATAGCCCTAGTAACTATAGGCCAGTGAGTCTCACTTCTGTGGTGGGCAAAGTCTTAGAGAGAATTGTAAGGGATAGGATTTATGAACATCTGGATCGGAATAACGTGAGCAAGGATAGTATGGTTTTGGGAAGGACAGGTCGTGCCTCGCAAACCTTATTGAGTTCTTTGAGAAGGTGACCAAGGAAGTGGACGAGAGTAAAGCAGTAGATGTGGTGTATATGGATTTTAGCAAGGCGTTCGATAAGGTACCCATAGCAGGCTAATGCAAAAACTACGGAGGTATGGCATTGAGGGTGCATTAGAGGTTTGGATTAGGAATTGGCTGGCTGGAAGGAGACAGAGGGTAGTAGTTGATGGTATAGGTTCATCTTGGAGTGCAGTTACTAGCGATGCTTCACAAGGATCAGTTTTGGGACCATTGCTGTTTGTCATTTTTATAAATAACCTGGAGGAGGGGCTTGAAGGCTGGGTGAGCAAGTTTGCAAATGATACGAAAGTCGGTGGAGTTGTGAACAGCGAAGAAGGATGTGGCAGGTTGCAGCGGGATATAGATAAGTTGCAGAGCTAGGCAGAAATGTGGCAAATGGAGTTCAATGTAGCTAACTGTGAAGTTATTCACTTTGGTAGGAGTAACAAGAAGATGGATTACTGGGCTAATGGTAGGCTACTTGGTAGTGTGGATGAGCAGAGGGTTCTTGGTGTCCACGTACACAGATCTCTGAAATTTGCTACCCAGGTAAATAGTGCTGTGAAGAAGGCATATGGTGTACTAGGCTTTACTGGAAGAGGAATTGATTTCCTGAGTCCTGAGGTCATGTTGCAATTGTATAAGATTCTGGTGAAGCCTCATCAGGAGTATTGTGTGCAGTTTTGGTCACCATACTATAGGAAGGATGTGGAGGCATTGGAACGAGTGCAGAGGAGGTTTACCAGGATGTTGCCTGGCATGGTAGGAAGATCGTATGAGGAAAGGCTGAGGCACTTGGGGCTGTTCTCATTGGAGAAAAGAAGGTTTAGGGGAGATTTGATAGAGGTGTACAAGATGATTAGGGATTTATGTAGGGTTGACAGTGAGAACCTTTTTCTGCTAATGGAGTCAGCTGTTACTAGGGGACACAGCTTTAAATTAAGGGGTAGTAGGTATAGGACAAATGTTAGGGGTCGATTCTTTACTCAGCGGGTTGTGAGTTCATGGAATGCCCTGCCAGTTGCAGTGGTGGACTCTCCCTCTTTATGGTCATTTAAGCGGGCATTTGATAAGCATATGGAGGTTATTGGGCTAGTGTAGGTTAGGTGGGCTTCGGTCGGCGCAACATCGACGGCCGAAGGGCCTGTACTGCGTTGTATTTTCTATGTTCTATGTTCTATAATTCCAACTCCCTCATCTGCTGCAGCAAGCTTTGAACCCAGGTCTCCAGAACTTTATCTGGGGCTTTGGATTAACTGTCTAGTGACAATACCACTAGACCAATCCTTCCCCACATCGCTGTCCATCTGCACAGAATGAGCCGTGATTTTCTGGTTCATCACATATAAGTTTGCTCAATGATTGCAGGAGTTGGATGTTGATGGGCTATTGACATCCATCTCTGAACCATGTATTCTGGGGTTTGCTTTTGATGATGATTGGAAACACCATCAGTCTTGTTATCTTTTGGGGATAAAAACAGTCTGTTAGCTTTTTGTTACATTCATGGCAGTCAAGCCGATCCCACAACTCTCAGGCAGATTAGTTTCTGTAGAAGAACTCTCCAAAGGGCATTGCTTGTCACAGGCCACTCAGGCATTTTCCTGTTTTCCTGGTGGTGGAAATTGAATAAAGATTTGTTCACTTTGTGTCTTTCACTGTGTCTCACACCTGCACATACGCACACACCATGGGTGCTTGGGAAAAATAAGCACTACCGCAGTTAGGCGGTAGTGTGGGGGATAATTTGAAAAAAAATAAAATAAACAGGATTGTCTGTTTGATCTCGCAGCATAAAAAAAAGAACTCTCCATCTCTCCAACCTCCTCCATCCTCACCCGCAACAGTACAATACTCTCACAGAGTCTCTTTATGATTATGAAGGAGACAATCTGATCAGCTGCTTCTTTCCCTACCCCTATGTCATGTGGCTCTTAAACTCCCCTTGCTGCAGTTGTGATCCTGCATCATTGTACAGTGTTGCTCGTATTTCCTGTCTTGACCTATCAGTGTTCATGATACCGCATGTAGCTTCTTGTAAAGGGCCTACAGTGTAAGAGTTTAGCTCTTTCCCTCCAACAACAGTAGAGTTGTACTCCAACAAAGCTTACAGAATCACAGCCCAGCATGTTCCCCCAACTTACCTCTTAACATCAAACCACAGGATCAATCCTCCTTCAACTGAGAGAATTCAGGAAGGCATGCCAGTAACAGCAGCATCAATACGTAAAAATGAGGTGTTAACCTGATGAAGTTACCAAAGAAGACTACTTGTGTGCCAAACAGCATAAGCAGCAAGTGATAGACAGAGTGAAGCAATCTGGGAAACAACAGAACAGATCTAAGATCTGCAGTCCAGCCACATCCATTTGTGAATGAAGTTAGAGCACAGCTGGAGTTCTGAGGACAGTTCTCTTCAAGATATTCACCAACAAGAATGTCAGACACATGGTGGGGAATCCCAGTTTCATGGAGGGCACATCCTGTTCCATGTGGGAAAACTAGGTCACTTTTTGTGTCAGCAACAATCACAAGAACACGGAGGTCAGCAACACTTGTGTGACCACTGCCAATATACTGCATTCAGTTCTGTTCCCCACATTCCAGGGTGATGGGTTCTCACCAGAGAGGATTATTCAGAATGTTTCTCCAATTGGAGAATTACTGCTCTGAGGAAGGCTGGATAGGCTGGGGATGATTTCCAAGGAGGATGAGCTGAGCTTTTATTGAAGTGATAAGATGCTGAGGAATCCAGATCGATTGGATAGGAAGGAGCTATCCATTAACAGATGGATCAGTAACTGGAGGTTTTAGGTTGTAACTAATTCTCAGAAAGAAGGGGAGGGGAGAATGTATTTCACTCAGAGATGGTGGGGAGCAGAAACTCACTGATGGGGTGGTAGAGGCAGTAACAAGCATCACATTAGAATAAAAGGACATGGATGTAACTGAAATGCTGGAACATGCAGGGCCAAGAATGAAGGTCTGCAGAATTGGATCATTATGATTTATTGACATTTCTCCAGAATATTAAACTCCAGTCCAATTTGAGACTTTATGAACATCATCGGACCTGAGCTCCAAATGACAGAATAAATTTATCAGCAAGGTACAGCATAGATTAAGGCCACTTGGCCCATCCTACATGTGTTGGCTGTGATAGAACTATCCAGCCTTTACTGCATTCTGTACTCACCAATGAGATCAACAATTTCAGACTGTGAACTCTGCCCTCTATATTGTTATAATCTGTTTTTATAATGTATTTCTTTGACAGCTGCACACTTTGTTTCCTTGTTTCTTTCCCAGCCCTAACTCCATTCCCCGTGGCCTTGAGGGGCTATCATTCCTGCTGTTTAATCTCTGTTGCCTTCCCCTGTGTGACAGACTGTCTTTTTGTCCTTGTCGCACCTCACTTTCCTCACCACCTGTTACATTTCTGATGGTTCCCAGATCTCTGTAACTTTCACTGTGTCCCCTGGTCAGTGGCTCGAGATTGGAATTCTCTTCCTCTAGAGATAATTGGAAATCTTTCTGGTTGCAGTTTCTCCCAGATTTTCTTTTCTAAAACGCTGCACTTGTGTCAGAGAAATGTATTTGTGAGCCTTCAGCGACAATTCCATTTGGATGTAATCTGTGACCCTCCCACAGATGTGCAGCATTACTAGATTGGCCATGCTAACGTGGGTTTGGTGTGCACATTAGGTGGGTTGGGTTAACCATGGCTAATGTGGGGTTATGTGGGTATGATAGGAGAGCAGGTTATTGCAGACTCGATGGGCCGAATTGCCTCATTCTAAACCAACTGGATTCTGTGACTCTAATTAGTTTTGATTGTCGTCACATTTTCCTCATGCCAGGTTCATTCAGCTCAGGTACACATGTCGCCTTTGTGTTTCTGTGGGTGCTCACTCACTCCTTTCCTTCTGTTTTACATCAATTTCACACTGTACGTGAGGGCGAGAATGAATTTGTAAATACAAATATTCCAACCAAACCCCCTCACAGATCAGGACCTGTTTCTGCTGCTGGCATCACTCACAAGGGACAGGAAAATAAAGGTGCAGTCACAAACCTTCTAGGAACACAGAGGTTGTAATCACCAGGAAAGGCTAAACAGCTTAAGACTCTTTTCTCAAGAAAAGAGGAGACTGAGAGACAAGCTGTCACAAGTCGGAAGTTTTGTGCCTATGTTTTCAGAGAGTTGAGATTGAAATCATTGGGATGGAAGCATGTTTCATTGCCCCAGGTCATCAAAGGTGCTATTTAAATGTGCATCTTTCTTTTTGTCTATCTGTCTGAGTTAACAATCAGGTGGACAGGTCAGTGTCTGAGTGTTTTCCCAAATCCCCGATTGCATCTGCCTCCCCCACAATCTCAAGTGCCTCACTGGGTCAAGGAGAAACTCTGCCGTTACAATGAGAGCTTTATTTGCTGTCACCGCTCCCCGTGCTTCCGCCTAATCCCCACTGCCCTTTATTAAATCCCAGCTGCCTCTACTCCACCCACATGGGCATGTTGAAGAGCATGACAGGAGAATGGATTGAAACCGAGAATTCAATGAGAGAGAGGAGAGAGGAAGTAAACAGATTTTGTGGATCCCAGGGGATACAGACTCCAGGCTGAGTCATTTGTGAGCATTCCTGCAGTAATACGAGACAGCATTCCATGATGAGAGTTAAACCTGGGTGGCAAGACAGGGAGCCACTGAACATTATCAGGTTTAGTTCAAACACAGGAGCTTTGTTCAGTCAGTGACAGTGTGTTAGACATGGAGGTGAAGTGAGCAGTGAGGGGAAATTTTGCCACAAACTGCAGATGGACAACTTTCATTGGAACAGGAGGTGGCCATTCAGCCCCTCAACCCTGCTTTGCCATTCAATAGATCATGGCTGATTTGTGGCCTAATTTGCAATGTTCAAAACTCTCCAAAATCATCAATAAACTCCTCTGCAACAGACAAGATCAATCTTGAAAAAACCCAACACCTGCAAATGCTGGGAAATCAGGAACAAAAAGAGACATTGCTGAAAAAAAATCAGCAAATCTGGCAGCATCTGTGGAGAGTGAACCGTTGGGTCCAGTGACCGGGCAGGGGACCAACTGCAGCTGACCACTCTGCCTTTTCTGTAACATTCTCTGGAACAGGATCTGGTGCAAGGGCAATGAGACTGTCAGTAGCAACTGAGAAAACAGGAGGATGTGCTCAATCAGAATAAAACCCATTTTGGTCTTTCACTTTTAAATCAGCTGCAAACATTATTCATTATCATTTCAGAAATAGGATAATAGGCCAGAAATCGATTCTTTGTGTCATTGGGTCTGGGAGACGGTATTAATTCTGACCTGTTCCAGCCTACATGTGAATCCAGACACTGAATAATGCGGTTGACACTGAACGATCTCTTGGGCAGTTAGAATGGATGACAAATGCTGCCCCAGCAAGTGATGCCGTGATCCCATGAACAAACAAAACAAATCTGATCGCTGTGGTTAGTTGTGAACATGCCGGTGTTATTGGAAGAGGATGACTGGGAAGGTTTATGGGGTAAAGGGAGAAGAATGGCATTCAGTGAGGTGATCCTTTGGAGAGCTGATCAGCCAATCAGCCTCCTTTCATGCAGTAACAATTCTGTGAGTATTTCATTCTGAGCCCTCTAAGGAAATATCCGGGCAGGGTTTATAAAGAGGTCAGATTGAATGAGTGTCTCGGTGAACAAAAGTGAGACACAGGTACAGAGAGGTTTTGGGATGGATTAAATTATATTTTATACATTTGCATAGTCATCAACAATACAGCAGTTAAAAATGGGAGTGACCAAGAGAGTGGAATTAGAGCAGCAAATAAATCTTAAACATTTATGCAGCTAAAGGGGATGCTGGGTAAAGATACTGGAGTAAGTGTTTATTTCATTCCAGGCACACCACCCTAGGAGCACATCCTTCCTGTATATATCCTATCGAGCTATTGAAGATTTTTGTTCATTTGAAGTGTTTCATGTTTAGATACTCCAGAGAAGACAGCTTCAAGCTCCTCAATCTCTCCTGTCAGGGCAATGCTTCTGTTAGAATTCAATTCACTGGCATGTTATTGGCTGCTTCATGGACTGGAACTGGCAATTGAGACTGAAAGATTACTGTACAAAATATCTTCAATGGTATTGCCAGACGTGAGTGGTTTTAGGAAAACGACCTTGACTTACGGGCATTGAGTGTCAGAGCACTTCCTGTTGTGGGGCACCCTGTTTAGATTCAATCTATTGATAATTAGTAGAACTGCTTGCACTGGCTCCGTCAAAGTGGTCAGAGCATTATGGCTGTCATCGAAGCTGGTAACAAACTTCCCATGGGTTAAAAATCGTAAATGATAAAGTAGGTACGAAGTCTGATGACACTGTTGGAGTATTGATGTTGTTGTTAATCACATTAACTTGGCTGGAGTTGACGGAATTTATATTGTCTCTTTCTGAATCTCAGGATGTCTCTCTGGGCAATAAGTCTCCACTAACAGCAACGTGACAGTGAGCAGGGATCATCTGTTTTGATTTAAATTGGAATTATAGCACTGCTGCTTCACAGCACCGGGTACAAGGTTGGAGTCCAGCCTTGGTCAACAGCCTGTGTGGAGGTCCCACATTCTCCCCAGGATAGTGTGGGCCCCCTCCAGGTGCTTAGGTTTCCTCCCACAGTTCAAAGATTTGTGGGTTAGGTGGATCAGTTGTGCGAAATTGTCCACAGTGTCCAGGGTTGTGTAGACTCGGTGGATCAGCCATGGGAAATGCAGTGTTACAGGGATGGAGTGCTCCAGGTGGGATGCTCTTTGGATGGTTGGTGGGGTTTGATGGGCCAATGCTCTCCTGCCACACTGTCGGGATTCTATTCTATGATTGAGTATAAAGGCTACACAGCAGGGTGTCCTTGAAGAAGGAGCATATGGTGTGTATCAATACTCTCGATGCCTTTAGATAGAGGTGGGCATCGCAGGGGATACAGTGCTTTATCTCCACTGCTGCCCCCTCACCCTCAACTCTACTTTGATTTGGTCCCTTTGCACTCTGTCATTTGTAATGGTTTGCTTTGCCCGTAATGGGCTTTCTTTGTAAATATTCAATTGGTTACATGGGTGGTTTACTGCTGGTGATTATATATTAACAAAACCCCAAATGGTGTAATGATGATGTTGATGGTGGGAAGGTTGCTCAGGTGTGTGTGATAACACTTCTGGGTGGAGAAATGGGGGTGGGTGGGGGGGGGGGGAGAACAATTCACAGCTCAAAGAAGGAGAACTGAAAAGCAGTTAAATCAAACCAAAGGTTCAGACTAGGAGGGAATGTTTCCCTGAAGTTTGAGTAACTGGAAGTGATGGCGTCTGGGAATAGACAGGATTTTGTTTTACAGGGCGTTTGAAATTTTTAAAACCTGTTATACTCAGATAGTTTCATTTCTTTTCTTTTAGTTTTATTTATTGTGGAATAAGTAGCTACAATATTTTAAAACCAAATTCACAAATCTTGCATTAAAGACAAATGTTAAATAAAATCCATCAAACCAGCCATCACTGAAAACTGAGGTGGAGGTGCAATCTCCTGGAGAATCTCTGCTCACTTCTTCCTACCCGGGCTCCATGACTATATACATACCTGGGAGATAGCAGCAGGAGGCCATTCGGCCTTTCAATCCTGCTCCACCATTCAAGGGGAAACAGCTGACCGTGCAGCTCAGTCTCCTGTTCCTGCTGTGTTCCAATCCCTTTTCACGACTTTACTTCAAAGAACTATATCTAAGCCCTCCTTTGGCTTCCCTTCCATTTTCTCCAGTGGTGTTGTTCTGTTACTGTGTAACAGGGGTAATGTAATGGTGCTGCCTACTGGAGGATGCACTCAGCATCCCTCATCATCCTGCAGTAACATCAACTGGGTTTCAGCAACTAGAGAGAGAAAAACCGTTTCCAGGATATGGGCATCACTGGCTCAGCCAGCATTTATTCCCCATCTCTAGTTACCCTTGAGAAGATGGTAGCGAGCTGCTGTCTTGAACCAGTCACAGTCCATTTGGCGCAGATAGACCAACAATGCTGCGAGGAGAGTGTTGCAGGATTTTGGCCGAGTGATTCGCTATCTTTGGTTCTTCAAATGCAGGGTAACTTAATCACGATCTGCACATGATTTTGAGATTTCGGTCTGCAAATCTTCACCATCTAGCACCCTGTATAAAGGAATATGTACAGATTAGAAATTGAGAGCAGACAATTCTAGTCTTGCTGGAATATCTTTTTCCCCTTTCTTCCCCCAAAACTGTAACCCTCCAGCCCACTTACCCTCTCCCACCATTCTGACTCTGCTACTCCTAATGTACACCCTCCCCATTCTCATGGAGTTGATAATAAACAGATCCATGCCACCACTTCCCGTCCCTGGTTAGACTCTGCATCCTTTCTGGGTTCACTTCTTTTCCCTTCAGTTGTTGCAAGTCAATAATGTAACAGCAGAATGAAACAAAAGTAAACAAACAGGGAGGTGGCAGATCCTGGACAGAAGAGGAACCTTCAGTCTGGGAGAATGGTTCACATCCTTCTTTGTTTCTCATTGGTCGATTCCAATGTTATGACAAGTTGAGAATGTAACTTGGTCCCATGTGGGTGTGGTGACACTTTGACCATCCAACAGATCAATACTACAAGCAAATATGTTCCTCCTCCAGACAATCAGAGTGTGAAATACTTTCCACTAGTTACCCGAAAGTACATGCTCCAAAACCCACCCACATTCTGCACGTGTGCAGTGCCAGGTTTCCCCACAGACGTGTGGTCCCTGTCTCAGAATGTGGGAGTTGCAGTCATCATGCAGCCACTGGAGACCTGTCTCTGGAACGTGAATGGAAAGTGTGGGATGGAGGATGTTGTGTATCGGATCCCCATTCAGAAACATGGGACATGTGGGCTGTCACTGGGATTTACTGAGTCATCCGCTTAGACAACCTGATTTCTGACGTAAGGAACATATATTCAGCCAATTGCGGGATAGGGAGGTTAATAAGGCGCAGTAGGTTTTAAGCAGAGGTGGCTCAGTGGCTAGCATTGCTGCCTCACAGCGTCAGGGACTTTAGGCGACTGTGTGGAATTTACACATTCTCCCCATGTTTGCATGGTTTCGTGCAGTTTTCCATTTTCCTCCCACAATCCAAAGATGTGCGGGTTAGGTGGATTGCCCATGCTGAATTGCTGACAGTGTCCATGGACGTGCCGGTTAGACAATTAGCCATGGGAAATGCAATGTTACAGGGAATGAGTGGGTCTGAATGGAATGCTCATCATAGGGTTGGTGTGACTCGATGGATGAATACCCTGTTTCTGCACTATAGGGACTCTATTCTATTCTCATGAGGAAGAATGTACTTGTCTCAATGTGTTGTGAATCTGTGGAATTCCCTATTCAAAATGCGGTGGATGCCAGGACAATGAGCCAATTTAATGAAGAGATACAGATGTTGAATTTGCAATGGGTTGAAGAGTGAGAGAGAGCTGGCGGGAAAGTCCAGCTGAGACCGATGTGAGCTGAATCATCACGGTATTAAATAGTGGGACTGGTTCTCCTGTGCCCAGTGCTTATCTTCTTACGGGAATAACTGAAAAACTGAATCCGAAAATCACCACCTTCACCAAAGGAGATTTTCGGAAAATGACAGATAGTCAGGTGGATTAGCATTCCAATCTTAGATAGTGAGGAAGCGTGTAGGAGATAATGATTTTGCAATTCTAAACTGAGGGGAGACGGTGATTTATGGTTTTAGATTGTGTCGTACATTCGCAGCGTTCAGAGTATGCTGTTGAGAATATCTATCCTGCATCTTTATTACAAAGCCAAGGTCACTGACAATGAAAACCAAAACACCCAGGAAACATCGCCTCCCCTCGCAATCTGATAAAAGACTTCTGATAAATCTGGTTGAACTTAGAACACAGATGGAAAGCTGGAAGAGTAGATCCACTCCCAAGATTCAGTGCTTAAACAAAAGGAGACTACAATAGGATGAAGCGGGAGTTGGCTAATGTAGACTGGAAACACTTTATGGTGGGAAAGTCGACTGACAGTCCGGGAATATCAAAGCAATTTTTGAAGTGCTCAGCAGAAGTATATATCAGGGAAAAGGAAGGACTGGAGGAAAAGGATAAATCTGCCGTGGGTGGCTCAGGAAATAAGAGTCTATCAAACTGAAATAGAAAGCATACAAATTGGCAAAGACCAAGGAGATTAGAAAAAATCTTTAAAGATCAACAGAAAGCTAAATGGGATTGGGGGAGAAAAGTGATGAGTAGCTATCCCCAGGGCCGGAATAGTAGTTTACACTGCTAGAGGGGAACCTATTGTGTGGGAAACATATGGCCTCTGTAATTGTTGAAGCACTTAACTGTTACCATAGAGATAATCCTGATCAAGTTAAAAATCACAGCAAACTCCAAAAGCTTGTACTTCCAAATAAATCTGTTGGGCTATAACCTGGTGTTGTGTGGTTTTTAAACTTTGTCCACCCCACCACCGGCTCCTCCACATCAGAATCCTGATAGATACCCCACTGAAACTGAAGCGCCTGTCAGATACTTGAGGGAGCCATGGGAGCGTGGGGGAGGGGTGAGAGATTTAACCACAAAGTGCTGAACTGAACTAGACTTTCTAACTGCCGTTGCCATAGAGATAATACTGAGAGACAGTTTCTATTTAAAGTCCCAAACCACAAAGGTATAAGAATGGGAGCCGCACATCGGACAGGCGGAGAGTTATCTGATGCTTCCTGGACGTGTTTTGCATGTACACTGTCCAGGTAACTGCCATGTCTCATCAATAAAGACTCAAAGAAGACCTCTCAGAGTTCTGTACCTAATTATTCCTATCCAGCAGGGTTTAGGAATATGAGTTCACAGCAGTCAGTCTTCACAGTGGAGGATACGAAGAACATGCCAGTAATTGATAAGGAGACTGAGGAAGGTGAGGACCTAGATAATAACCATGATCGTGGAAGAGTTAGAGCTGGGCAAGTTAATGGAGCTAAAGGTACACAAGTCTTATTGCCTTGATGGAATACATCCCAGGATATCAACAGAGTTAGTGGGAGTAATACCAAATGCACTTAGAGTCATAGAATTCGACGGCAGAGACAGGCCCTTTGGCGACCAGAATGTCCATCCACACTAACCCCATTTCCCTGCACTTGGCCCATCTGCTTCTGACCCTTTCCTGTCCATGTATTTGTCCAAATATATTTTACCTGTTGAGAGTGTTCCTGCCTAAACCACTTCCACTGGCAGCTCAATCCATATACATACCACCCTCTGTGTAAAACAGTTGCCCCTCGCTTCGCTTTTATTCTTTCTCCTCTAACCTTAAACTGATCCAATCGAGCCGTCCAATCCTTGAGTTCCTGGGTAAAAGACTTAGATCATTCACCTTATCCATGCCTCTCATGGTCTTATACACTTGTAGAAAAGAACCCCCTCAGTTTCCTCTGCTCTAAACATAAAATCCTCACTTATCCACCCTCTCCCTATAACTCAGACCCCTGAGCCCTGGCAACATCCTTGTAAATTGTTCTGCACTTTTTACAGTTTAATAACTGAAACCTACATTACATTCATCATATTTCCAGTGTTTCCCCACAGCGCTGGAATCGATGTGACAATGCCAATGTATTACAATCCATGATCGAGAAGGAACTCCTTTACAACAATCCCGTTTTCATAGTGTTTCCCATGGTGCAGGTATCCTTGTCTCTTTTTGGTTGCATGGTTAATTAAAGACTTGTCCTTCTGCAAAGTAAAGTTGTGGCTTAATTGTTCCTGGGAAATGTGCCATGATTTTCCAGACTTTCAAAAACAAATGAAATCTCTCTCCTCAGTCACCACACTAACATGGACTTGGCTGTGTCTCAGTATTTTTGCAGTCACACTGACGTTTGAAATATTCACCCACGGACAGAATACACACCTTTCCTTCCAGATGAAAAGGCCAATAATATTCAGATCGGCACGGATCAAGTAACCATCAGATCTGAACATGAAGTTGAATTTGAATTTCTCATCCACAAATCCACCCTTTCAGTACCATACAACACAGCACACAAGTTACCACTGTTAATACAGGATGGAAATTCATAAGACAATTGTTGTATTAAACTGTAGTTTCCTTGTTCCCCCAAAGCTTTAAACCTCAGTCTCACAATTTCTCTCTTCTGTGAACTGAAATCCAAACCAATCTCCACACTCCTTTCCTCCACACCCAGTTCTCTCACACTCTCTCTTCGAATTCAGTTTCCTAGCTCCTGATGAGAACCATCCTGCATGCACTGCTTCCTGCACACTCTGGCCAAGACCCATCTTACTAAAATAAGCCACATTAGAATTCTAATTGCAGACCCATCCTTGTCCCTTCCCATAACAAATCTTTACAAAAGAGTTCTGATAAATTTCTGCAAAACGCTGCACCACTGATAGTCTGATCACATGTCAGGGTAGCAAGAAAAGAGCCATTCCCCTGGGTCCTGCTCCCAGAGGGATGAAGCTGCTAATGATAGATTAATGCCTCACACCCACAAGTCTCCTTCCCAGGCACTGACCTATGCTGCACGCAGTCCCACAATTGGCCAGCACTGCGCCCGTGCACTTGTGTCCCCTCCTACAGCACGTGCTCCCGATCATACACGAGTCCGGGTGATTGACAGCAGCTGCTGCCAAATATATCAGAATCCCTACAGTATGGAAACAGGCCCTTCGGCCAAACAAGTCCATACTGACCCTCCAAAGAGAAACTTACACAGACCCATTCCCCTAAGTAATGTAACTAATACTATTGGCCATTCCAAATTGCTCATTCACCTGCCATGCACATCTTTGGATTGTGGGAGGAAACCCGCTCAGACACGGGCAGGATGCGTAAACTCCACACAGACAGTTGCCGTGGCCGGAATCGAACCCGGGTACCTGGTGCTGTGAGGTAGCAGTGCTAACTACTGAGCCGTTTCTATCGACGGGAGGAGGTGGGGCTGGAGGACTGGGATAACGGGATTGTAAACAATGAATCAATGTGGAGAACACTGGGGGATGGACAGGTCAGTGAGGGACAGGATCAGTGCAGCAACAGGAGGGGATCCTGGACAAACTGAGCAATGGGAGAGTCTGACAGGAGAGAAACTACAGGAAGGTTCTGTTTGGAGGCTCAGGCAGGGACAGCTGGGAGACAGCATGGTCTGGTGGCTTGGGCAGGTTTACTAATCAGCCTGTTCAAAGATGCTGTTTCTCAACTCTGAGCCTGATCCTCCGAGTCCAAAGGTAAGGACACTTGCACTATTTCTTGGTGGGCAAGGGATACAGGAACTGTCTTTCAAAAGGAACTCACCTGTGTTGGTGACATTAACAAGACTCAATTCACTGTCACTGACAAAATGCTGGTGTACTTGAAATTCATCCAGAATATTAAAACCTATAACTGGGCAACGCAGACCCCAATGTACAGAGTTAAATCCTGGATACTAATAACAGCTTTGTGCATGGGAAATCATATCTCATGAATTTGACTCAGTTTTTTTTTGAAGAAGTAACAAAGAGGATTGCTGAGGTCAGAGCATGGACATGATCGACATGGAGTTCAGTAACGTGTTAGACAAAATTCTTCATGGGAGACTGGTCAGCAAGGTTAGATCGCATGGAGAACAGAACTGGCCCGTAGATAGAAGGCAGAGGGTGCTTTTCAGGCCGGAGGCCTGTGACCAGTGGAGTGTCACAAGGATCGGTGCTGGATCCACTACTGTTTGCCATTTATATCCATGATTTGAATGTGAACATAAGAGGCATTGTAAGTAAATTTGCAGATGACACCAAAATTGGAGGTGTAGTAGACAGTGAAAAAGATTACTTCAGAGTACAAGAGGATCTGGATCAGATGGGTGAATGGACTGAGGAGTTCAGTTTAGAAAAATGTGAGCTGCTGCATTTTAGAAAAGCAAACTTTAGCAGGACTTATACAGTTAATAGTAAGCTCCTGGGGAGTGCTGCTAAAGAAAGAGTCCTTGCAGTGCAGTTTCATAGTTCCTTGACTGTAGAGTAGCAAGTAGACAGGATAGTGAAGGTGGCAGTTGGTCTGCTTGTCTTTATTGGTCAGAGCATTGAGTATAGGGGTTGGGAGGTCATATTGCGGCTGTACAGCACATTGCAAAAGTTGCCAAATCAATATTCCATAGAATTCTGTTCTCCTTCCTATCAGATGGATGCTCTTAAACTTTAAAGAGATCAGAAAAGAATTATAGCATGTTGCCAGGGTTGGATAGGCTGTTTTCCCTGAAGCGTCAGAGGCTGACTGGTGACCTGAAAGAGATTTTTAAAATCAGGCTGGGCATGGATATGGTAAATAGACAAGATATTTGCCCTGCAATGGGACAGTACAGAAGTAGGGGACTGGGAGGGAGGGTGGGTAGGTAGGTAGACATGGGATGGGTGGATCGAGAGGCGTGGGACTGAAATGGTTGGAGAAAGAGAGGGGGAATAAAGAGGGGTGGCACAGAGACGGTTGAGGACAGAAACTGGGATTAGAGAGGAGGGGAACAGACAGGGGGAATGGGGGGCGACTGACAGAAAGGGGGAACAGACCGGGGTCGGGGGGAGGCGACCAGCAAAGGAGAGACGAGATGGGGGAAGGGGGCAGGGGAACAGGCCGAGGGGTTGAGGGGTTATGGACAGGCTGACGGAGGGGAGGGAGTGAGAGACGGGCCGACGGGAGGGGAGGGGGGAGCAGACAAGCGGGGGAAGACGGGGAGAAGATGGAGAGTTATTTTATAGATCTAAAACTCAACCCTGTCCCTATTTTCTCCTCCTCACCTTAATTCTCTCTGAAGGGCTCAGAACAACTGCATAGTTCTTGGAAAGGAGAGTTTCAGGGAGATCAGCTGCTGAACGTGGCATTTGGGACACTAACATTGAATGGAATGTGCTGATCAATAAATTGACTCTGGTTCGATTCCACTGTCTTTGTGGTGTCTGCACATTCTCCCTGTGTGTCTGCGTGGGCTTCCTCTGTGTGCTCTTACTTTCCTCCCACAAATCCAAAGACATGCAGGTTAGCTGGATTAGCTTTGGGTAATGGTAGGTTACAGAGTTAGGGTGGAATGCTGTTCCAATGATTGTTATGGTCTCATGGGCCGAAAGGCCTGCTTCCACACTGTGGGGATTCTGTCACTGAGTATAGGGATTAGGAGGTCACGTTGTGGCTGAGTAGGGCTTTGGTGAGGTCAGTTTTAGAATACTGCATTCAATTGTGATCTCCCTGATTTCAGAAAGATGTTACCAGAATAGGACTCAACCTCTTAATGACAAGTTCCTGGGAAGTTTTGACAGACAAACAGACCGTGCAGTGTGGGTTGATAGTTCCTTGAAAGTGGGGTTGAAGGTAGATAGGTCAGTGAAGGTGGTGTGCGGTATGCTAGCTGTTATTGGGCAGTGCATTAAGGATATGAGTTGAGAGATCATGTTTCGGTTGCACAGTTTATTGGCTTGGCCACTTTTGGAATCCCCAGTTTGCTTCCAATTCCAGTCTCCCTGCTATAGAAAAGATGTTGGGAAACTTGCAAGAGTTCAGAAAAGTTTTATTAGGGTGTTGCCAGTATTGGAACATTTGAACCATAGGGAGAGGCTGAATAGGCTGAGGCGATTTCCCTGCAGCACTGGACACTTTAGGTGGCTTTATTGAACTTTATAAAATTATGAGGAGCAATGATAGGGTGACTAGTCATGGTTTCTTTTTTTACCTCAGAGTAGGGGAGTCCAAACAAATGTGAATCTTTTATCCAAGGTGGAAATGACAAATTCTAGAAGAGAGCTGGCAAGTTTAAAGGATATGAAAACCGAACCAACTGAAGATGCTGTAAACCAGGAAGAGAAACAGAAGTTTCTGGAAAAGTTCAGCAGGTCTAGCAGCATCTGTCAAAAGAAATTAGACTTAACGTATCTGAGGAAGGGTGACCAGACCAGAAACTTTAACTGATTTTTCTTCACCGATGCTGCATGACCTGCTGAGCATTTCCAACAACATTTGTGCAATTTTAAAGGGAGTTGTTTGGAGTATATACCTGAGAGTAACTTTATAAAGTGCGAGTGAGACCACATTTGGAGTAATGACAGAAGTTTTGGTCCCTTTATTTAAGGAAATACATAATTTCATCCGAGGCATTTCACAGAAAATTGACTGGGATGAACCCTGGTTTGCAGGGATTATCTTTTATGAAAAGGCTGAAGAAGTTGGGACTCTATTCACTGGTTTTGGGAAGAATGAGAGGGGATCTCATTGTAATATGTAGGATTCTTAAGGAGTTTGACAGGGTAAATACTGAGCGGATGTTTCCCATCATGAGGGAGTCTGGAACCAGATTCTGGGATAGTCACGGAATCACGGGTTCTGTTTTGGATTCGTCAAGTTTAAGGCAACACCGACACGGGTTAGGGGTTTCAGTAGCAATGGAGCTGGGGTGATGTGGAGACAAGAAACATTTAAGAGATTGGAATTCCTGGTGTTTGTGATTGTGTAAACGTCTGATCAGAAGGTCACCTTGGGGTCAGATATGAGAGCAATATTGTGAAGAGAGTGGTTCTGTCTCAGATAGTTCCCAGGGAGAGGGACGGGGTCAGCTGTGAGGGAAAGTAATTTGTAAGGCAATGGGTTTAACCACTGCAATGTTTCATTGGAGGAAACTGCACCTTATCGAGTCGTGAGAATGTGGTAAGCAGTTTGATAACTGAGTAACAGTGAAGTAATGGAGAGGGATGATGGTGAGGGAGAGCTAGGCATCGTCAGTGTACATGTGAAACCCAACATGGTACTTTTGCACAATGTCACCTCCTGGCAGTATGTGGGGAGATACAGGAGGGGCCAGGACTGATCCATGAGTGACACCAAATGCAAAGAATTCAGAAAGGAAAGGGAAAGTGTAGATGGAGCAGGATTTTCCAACAACCGTGAAGTCAAATGTCAGTTTTTCACAGAATGACATAACCAGAAAAGACAGAACAAGGAGCAATGCCTGTGAATCGGTGAGGCGACTGATGAGAAAGAGGAGAAAAGAGAGTTGGAAAGTCTATGGTTTAGTGAGGTTAGGGTAAAGAGTCAGGATGAGCTCTGATAAGGCTTGACATGAGATGAGATTAGAGAAAGATGTAGGTTTGGACAAAACCGGGAACACCATGTGAGGCAGTTTGGCTTGGCGGGCTAGTGGGAGGGAGGGAAGCAGCAGATCGGATTATCTCAGTCTTAGTGACAGAGAAACTCCATGTGCTCCAAACTCTTCTTGTTGGAGAGAAGGATGGAGGAGACAGGATGATGGACAGTGTTTCACAAAGAAACAAAACCTGGGTAAGTGACATTCAAAGTGAGTGAAAAAACCTAATGTATTTACACTTTATTCAAAATATTAAAACAAACGACTGGAGTCCTGGTTCAAATCCCATCTTGGCAGATGGTGGAATCTGAATTCAAGACAAAATAACTGGAATTAGGAATCTCCTGATCTTCATGGAATCATTGTCAATGGCAGAAAAAATCCTTCCAACCTGACAGTGGCCCAGCCAGCTACTAACTGTATTAATCACTGCAAAGTCTCCAACAAAGGAATCAAACTGGCTGGACAACTCGGCATCTATCAAGGCACCATTTAATACAACCACAGAATCAGCCCTCTCGATGGTGCTATGTCCTCCAGACTAACATCTGAGGTTTGTGCCAAAATGTGCAGAGCTGTCTCACAGACCAATCAAGGAACAGCCTGACATACTCATACTCATGAAATCAACCCTTACAGACAATGACCAGACACCACCATCACCATCCCAAGATATTGAGATTGTGGTGATGGAAAAGCGCAACAGGTCAGGCAGCATCCGAGGAGAAGGAGAATCGATGTTTCGAGCCTAAGCCCTTCATCAGTCTGACCTCCTCTGCTTTTCTAGCACCACAATCTCTACTCTGATCTCCAGCATCTGCAGTCTTCACTTTCTCCTGAAATCTCTGCATATGTCCTGTCCCACCAGCAGGACAGACCAGGTAGAGGTCGTGGCACAGTCAGGAAGGATTTGCCCTTGGAGTAGTCAGCATTGACTCCGGACACCAGGAAATCTCATGGCTCCTGCTGATTACCACGTACTGTCCTCCCTTGGCTGATGGATCAGTTCTCCTTCATGTTGAACAACATTTGAAGGAAGCACTGAGGAAGTAAAATGGTGTCAAACTTACCCTGGGTACAGGATTTCAATGCCCACAATTGAGACTGACTCTGCAACAGAATTACTGACTGAGTTGGCCAAGTCCTGAAGGACATCGTTGCTCAACTGAGTCTGCAGCGGGTGGTGAGGGAACCATGAGGGAAAAATTACTTGATCTCATTGTTATGAATTGACCAGCTTCAGATACATCTGTCCATGACAGTACCAGTAAGAGCCTCCATCACACATTCCTTTTGAAGACAAATCTTGGCTTAAAGTTGAGAAAAACCTCCATTGTGTTGAGTGGCACTATCACCGTTCTAAATGGGACAGACTTTGAAGAGATGTCGGGTCTCAAACTGGATATCTCTGTGGGACATCGACAGCAGCAGAACTGTACTCCAGTACAATATGTAATCTCACGGGTTTGCAAATCCTGCTCTCACCCATCACAATGGACAGTAAAGGAGGGCATGCCAAGAGCAGCGCAAGGCATACGTAAAAATGAAGTGCCAACCTGGTGAATCTACCAAACAGGACCATCTGCATTTCAAACAGCATCAGCAGCAAGCAACAGATGTAAACGATCTCACAACCAATGGAACAGATCGGAGTTCTGCAGTTCTGCCACACCCAGTTGTGAACAGTGATGGACAATTAAACAACTCACTGGAGGAAGCATCACAGATATCCCCATCCTTACTGATGGAGAAGCCTCACACATCCATGCACCAGATAAGATGACAGCATTTGCAGCAATCTTCAGCGAGAAGTGCAAAGTGGGATGATCAATCTTAGCCTTCTCCAGTGTTTCTAACATCACAGATGTGAATTTTAAGCCAGTTCGGTTGAGTTGGAATAACATCAAGAAATGGTTAAGTAGTGCAAAGGCTACGGGCCCTGCCAACATTCTGGCAATAACACTGATAGCTTGTGCTCCAGAAATTTCCACGCACCAAGTCATGTACCGCTCCAGCACTGGCATCTACCGACAATGTGAAACATTGTTTTTGTGTTGAACATGCCTGGGCACAGGGCAATCCAACCCAGCCAATTTCCCTCTATCAGTCCACACTCGATCAGCAGTAAAGTGATGGAAGATGCCATCAACAGGGCTACCAAGCAGCAGCTGCTCAGCAACAGCCAGCTGAGCGACACTCATTTTAGGCTCCACCAGGGCCACTCAGCTCCCGATTGTGTTACCGCCCTGATTCACAACCTGACAACCAGCTGAATCCCAGAGGTGAGGTGAGGGAGACAGCCCAGTCCCACTCCAAGACCATTAATTCTAGCTGATTCCACCCTTGTCTCAGCTTATACACTTTCTTCCATCTTGTGTTATCTCTAGACTTCATTATCCAAACATACTCCTGGCCAGCTTCCCACATTCGACCTCCCTGTAATCTCAAGAAAAACTAAATCTCGGCTGCCCAAGTACTCCCTCGTACCAAAACTTGTTGATCCATCAAAAGGCTCCTATTCATAATCAATAACATAGAGCCACAGAGATGTACAGCATCAAACAGACCCTTCAATCCAACCCGTCCATGCCGATCAGATATCCCAACTCAATCTAGTCTCACCTGCCAGCATCCTGCCCACATCCCTCAATTTAAAATTCTCACCCTTGATTTAATTCCTGGTTGTGATCATCCCTAGCTCGCTGTGTTAAACAACTTTTGAGACCTCGACAACCCATTCTGTTCAAGACTCCCAATTATCTGTTAATTCATTACTTCACCTGTGTGGCTGCTTTTACAGTTGCCAAAGCAACAAGGCCTGAAATGTGCAGACAAAACCTCACAGGTCTGCTTTCCTCGTTTAAAACATTCCTCAAAACCTGCTTATTTAGCAATGCTTTTGGTCACCTGACCTAATATCACCATTTCTGGCCTTATGTTTAAAATTCTCAATAATATTTTTGTGGACTTACAAGCATGATAATAAAAATACAAACTTCAAAAGTTGTGAGAAGATTTGTAGCTCGGGTGCTTGTTGTTGTGGTTCTGTTCGCCGAGCTGGGTGTTTTTGTTGCAAACGTTTCGTCCCCTTTCTAGGTGACATCTTCAGTGCTTGGGAGCCTCCTGTGCTGATTCCTCCGGCATTTATACAGGTAATGATTACAGATGCTCACAACAGACTCCACAAATACAGACAAGAAATTGCGCGCCAAAAATCGTTAATTTTAAAAACGACCAATTAGTAATGGACCCGGACCATAGAACAGGCTGTCACCATAGTACAGAACAGGACCACACACCGCAAAAAAAGGCACTAAAAGAAAAAATGGCCAAACTAACACACAACGAAAAGGACACCACAATACACACCTGGGTTAAAAACCTTTCCCACAGACAGCTCACAGACACGGAAAGAACAATACTGGTCAAGGGACTTAACTACAACCACAGGGACGCCAAGACAGCAGACTTCCTAGCAGCACTAGAATGCACACTCAGAAACAATGGATTGACAGAAGAGACACAGACAGTGAGACAAAGTATCGTACCTATGATAACAAGGAAAAGACAAACACACAACCTCAACACGAAGGAGAGAGAAGCAGTAAAATCACTAAGAAACGATAAGACCATAATCATTCTACCAGCAGACAAAGGCAGAATGACGGTGATACTGGACAAATCGGACTACATTCAAAGAGCTGAAGAACTACTTGCAGACACCAACACCTACCAAAAGAGGGAGTTTGACCCCACTCCACAGCTCACCAGTAGGATAAACAACACACTGAGGAATCTACAAAAAAACGGACTCATAACCAGGACTGACCTACAAAGAATGAAACCGGAAAGCAACAACACCCCCAGATTCTATGGACTACCTAAAGTACACAAACCAGACATCCCACTCAGAACCATAGTATCACTACCAGGAACACCATCACACAAACTGGCTAAAGAGCTACAACAGAAACTGAAACAACTGAGCAGCGGATCCAGACACTCTATACAGTCAACACAAGAATTCTTGGACATCATCAGAAATATACACTTGACAAGGAAGAAACCATAGTCTCATTCGATGTAACAGCACTGTTCACTTCTATTGACAAAACCCTAGCCAGATGAACAATATCCAACCTGCTGGACATACACAACAGACAACAGGACGCTGAACCTATTAACGAAGACGGCATACTTAAACTATTGGACCTATGCCTCACAACTCACTTCACATTCAACAACCAGATATATGAACAAATCAACGGAATACCCATGGGCTCACCGATCTCTGGACTCATAGCAGAAGCAAAATGCAAAGGTTAGAAAAAACAGTTTTAACGCAATTATAACACAAACTCTTGGTCAGATACGTGGACGACACCTTTGTAATCATTAAAAACACAGAAATAGAGAACACACACCGGATCATCAACGCCACACTCACAGGAATCCGATCCACGAGAGAGGAAGAAAAGGACAACTAGCTCCCATTCCTAGGCGTGATGGTACAAAGAACACCGAATGGAGAATTCATAACGAAGGTATACAGGAAAGCCACACACACGGACCATTTCCTGAACTATGAAAGCAACCACCCCAACACACACAAACGAAGTTGCATCAGGACATTATTCAAAAGGGCCACAACACACTGCAGCACACCTGAACTACAAAAAGAGGAAGAAGAGCACCTATACAAGGTATTTACCAAGAACAGATACCCGCGCAATTTCATCAACAGATGCCTTAAGGAAAGACAACGAAATGAGGACATGCCACAACCCAAAGGACTGTCCACACTCCCATACATCAGGAGCATTTCTGAACTGACAGCCAGACTGCTGCGCCCACTAGGACTCATAACAGTACACAAACCAACAGCCACCCTCAGACAAAAACTCACCAGGACGAAGGAACCGATGCCCAGCATGAGCAAAATCAACGTAGTGTACAAAATCAAATGCAAGGCCTGCACAAAACACTACATAGGACAAACAGGAAGACAGCTAACAACCCGCATCCATGAACACCAACTAGCCACGAAACTACATAACCAGCTATCCCTAGTAGCCATACACTCAGATGACAAACAACACGAATTCGATTGGGACAACACCACTATTATAGGGCAGGCCAAACAGAGAACAGCCAGGGAATTCCTAGAGGCATGGCACTCATCCACAAATTCTATCAACAGACACATCGATCTAGACCCTATATACCGGCCACTATGGCGGACAGTAACTGACAACCGGAAGCGGCAGATTCAAACCAGTATAAATGCTGGAGGAATCAGCACAGAAGCGCTTCACAGGAGGCTCCCAAACACTGAAGATGTCACCTAGAAAGGGCACGAAACGTTTGCAACAAAAACACCTAGCTCGGCGAACAGAACCACAACAAAAATGCAAACTGTTGTTGATTTGGACATTATCTTCAGATCTTTACTGTTGCTGAATGAATACTCTGTAATGTGTCTTAACCAACCACATTGTCGGAGCACCTTCACCACACAAACTGCAGCTGTACAAGAAAGTCAAACATCACCCTCTCCCCAGGCAACAGGGCTTTGGCATTAATCACTGGTATCCGTGGAAGGAGAAACACAGTTGATGTTTCAAGGAATGCAAAACGGATTACAGGGAATGAAAATGGTGCAGAATGAGATAGTCAGAAATGGAAAGAAGATACACTTGCTTACTGGAAAAAGGAATTCTTGACTGTTAAAGATTTTCCAGAAAATATTAATAAGCAGCACATGTTCAGGGGCTGGGTGGTAGTGAAAAATTAACTTTAAAAATGTCTGTAAAGATAATAGTAAAATACCAAACAGACCAAAAATACATCCATTGTTCGAGACTGAGGAAGCTAGATATTGACAAAGTGGTCATGAGGGAGCCCAGAGTTGAAGCAGAGCAGTATAAGCTGTTATGATCCCACAGTCAGAGAGGTGCATAGAACCGACACAGACCCTTTGGTCTATCTCATCCAAGCCAACCAGGTATCCAAACCTAATCTATTCCCATTTGCCAGCACTTGGCCCATATCCCTGTAAACGCTTCCTAATCATATCATATGTCTATTTAGATGCCTTCAACATGTTTTAATTGTACTAGCCTCCACTATTTCCTCTGGCAGCTCATTCCACCCACTGCATGAAAGAGTTGTCCTTTAGGATCCTTTGAAATTTTATCTGTTCACCCTAAAGCAATGCCCTCTACTTCTGGACACCACCACTCCAGGGAAAACACCTTGTTCATTTACTCTATTCATGCCCCTCATGATTGTATAAACCTCCATAACATCACTCAGCCTACGGCACTCCAGGGAAAACAGCCCCAGCCTTTTATGCCTCACTCTACAGCTCAAATCCTCCAACTCTAACAATATCCTTGTAAGTCTTTTTGAAGCCTTTCGAGTTTCACAGCACCCTTCTGATAGGAGGCAGGCCGGAACTGCACACAATATTCCAAAAGTGGCCTAACGAATGTCTTGTACAGCAACATGACCTCCCACATCCTATACTCAATGCTCTAAATAAAGGAAAATATACTGAATACCTTCTTCATCATCCTATCTACCTGCAACTTGACTTGCAAGGACTACGAACCTGCAGTGCAAGGTCTCTTTGTTCTGCAAACATCTCCAGGGCCTTGCCATTCAGTGTATAAGTCCTGCCCTGATTTGCTTTTCCAAACTGCAGCACCTAACATTTATCTAAATTAAACCCCATCTGATCAATATCTCATTGTAATCTGAGGTAACCTTCTTCATTATCCACAATACCTCCAATTTTGTATGACCTGCAAATTCATTTACGATACCAAATCATTTAAATGAATGATGAAACAAAACCAGAAATAAACATCCATTTCTCTGAGTTTGAATGTGCTCTGTGTAAATCCTGCCCAATGACTCTATACCAGAGAAAGACTGCACGTTGCACCCTACAAAGCTGGTGGCTCCGCATGTGTCCAGTGAATTCTTGCCCCAAATAAAAATGGCGGCGCGCACCCATGCCTGCAGTCACACTGAGGCAATTCCCCGTTTACTGAAAACATGAGACTGGGACGTTCAAATTTCTGTTTTCCGATGTCCACATTTTGTTTGTAAAACCTCTCCACTCATACAGAATCTCTCCCACCTCCTGCGGTTCCACAGACAGCTTGGATTTTTGCGGGTGCCTATTCTCTGCCTGGTTTCTTGTTTGTCCTAGTGTATTTGTACAGTCACTTTGGATTCTCCTTAAACCTATTTCCTAAAGCTATCTCATGTCCCCTTTTTGCCCTCATGGTTTACCTCAAGTATACTCCTACTGCCCCTATACTCCTCTAGGGATTAACACAAAAACAGCTCTCTGTACCTGCCATATGCCTCCTTCATTTTCTTAACCAGGCCCTCAATTTCTTGCGATAGGCAGAATTCTCTACAGCTACCAGCCTTGGCCTTAAAAGGAACATACTGTCTGTGTACTCTTGTTGAAGCAGACCTATGGAGACAATGGCAGATGAGGACAGAGAAGCAATCATTCCCATTAAAGGGTCATGTTGGAAAAGATAACAGCCTAAAGGTAGATGGGTCTCCTGGCTCTGATGGATTGCATCCCAGGGACTAAAGGAGATGGTGGGGGTGGTGGTTGGGGAGGGGGGAGGGGGGGTTAAAAACAAATTGACTTGTGATAATTCACTAAAATTTGTTGGAGTCTGGAAAGAATTTGACATACTGGAAGCTGCTATTTTTCAAAAAGGACCCATTAGCTTAACTTCTGTGGTGGAGAAAATGCTTGAATCTTTCAAGGAAGTAGTGGTGAGATATCTGGGTAGAAATAGTCTCACGGCATGGATTCATGAAAGGCAGGTCACGTTTAAGGATTTACTGCAATTATTTGAGGATACGACAAGCGCGTTAGACGAGGCGGACTCGGTGGATGTGGTGTACCTGGATTTCCAGAAGGTATTCGATACGTTGCCACACAAAAGGCTGCTGAATAAGGTAAAGGTGCACAGGATTATGGATAATGTATTATCATTGATACGGGATCGGTTAACCAACAAAAAAATAAAGAATGGGGATAAACGGGTGTTTGGATTAGTGTTGGCACTACAACTGTTTGCAATTTACACAAATGTTTTGGAGTTGAGGACCAAGTGTACGGTGTCAGAGTTCACATTTGATACAAAGATGAGGTAGAGCAATATCTGCAGAGGCCACTGTCAGTCTGCACAGGGACACAGATAGGTTAAGTGAGTGGGTAAGAGTCTGGCAGATGGAGTTCAATGTTGGGATATGTGAGGTTATCCATTTTGGTTGGACTCACAGCAAACTGGATGATGAAATGGTGAAAACATGCAGCAGGCTGCTGTGCAGAGGGAGCTGGGTGTCCTTAAGCATGAATCACAGGAAGTTGGTTTGCAGGTGCAGCAGGTAATTATGGCAGTGAAGGGAATATTGTCCTTCATTGCTAGAGGGATGGTTATGCTGCAGCTGTACAGGGTGCTGAGAAGGCCACACCTGGAGTACTGTGCACAGGTTTGGTCCCCTTACTTTAGCAAGGATGTACTGACACTGGAGGGAGTACAGAGGAGGGTCACTAGTTTGAGTTGGGAGTTGAGAGATTGAGAAAACTGGTTCTATAGTCATTGTAATTTAGAAGAATTGGAGGTTGGAGAGGAAAAAAATAAAATTATGAAGGGAATAGATAAGATAGAAGCAGAGAGGTTATTTCCACTGGGGGCGGGTCAAACTGGAGCATAACCTCAAAATAAGGGGAGCAGATTTAGAACTGAGTTCAGGAGGAGCTTCTTCAGCTAAAGAGTTGTGAATCTGTGGAATTCCCTGTCGAGTGCAGCATTTGATGTTATCAACTTGAATGCCTTTAAGGCAAAATATAGATTTGTGAACAGGAAAATAATTAAGGGTTATGGTGGGAGAGCAGGAAAGTGGAGCCACCCAACCTACACATCCCTGAACATTATGGGCAATTCAGCCTGTATAATCTACCCAACCTGCACATCCCTCAATACTGTGGGCAATTCAGCCTGGATAATCCAACCTAGCCTACATATCTTTGTATTGTGGGAGGAAACCAGAGGACCCAGATGAGATCCATGCAGAAAACCCCAATAAAGTGACCATCCCTTTCTTATTTCCCAGTTCCACCTAAATAACTTCACTGGGCGTACTCCCAGGAATATCCTCCCTAAGCAAAAATATAATGCTATCCCAAATCAAAAATGCCACTCCCCCTCCTCTCTTGTCCCCCTTTCTATTCTTCCTATAGCATCTATACCCTGGAAAATTAAGCTGCCAGGCCTATCCATCCCTGAGTGATGCCTCTGTAATTTCTATAATATCCCAGTGCCATGTTCAAAATCATACCCTGAGCTCATCTGTCTTTCCTGTCAGGCCTCTTGCATTGAAGTAAATGCAGTGCAACTGCTCAGTCCGACTTCATTCAGCCCATCATATTAATACTGACCCTTGCCTGCCTTGACTATTTGACTTCTGAACTGTACCAGTCTCAGACATACCTCTTTTCTCACTATCTCCTTGGGTTAACACCCACTCCATCACTGGTTTAATGCCTCCCAAATATTACTAGCAAGTCTCCCTGCCTAGATATTAGACACTTTCCAATTCAGGTACAATACATCCCTCTTATTTAGGTCAACACTACACCAGAGGAGATCACAATGATCCAAAAAATGTGAATCCTTTTCCCCTGCACCAGCTCCTTAGCAACTCATTGAGCACCTCCTCCTCTGTAATATGGACGTTTTTCAAGATGTCACAATTTATTTCCACAAATTCTATATCCCCCATATGCTTCTTCATAGTAAACATGATGCAAAATACTTGTCTCCGTATCTCGCCCATCGCCTGCAGCTCCACACAATGGCTGCCATGCTGATCTTTGAGGGTAACCTCTCAGTCTTTGACTCTCCAGGGAAATTACCCCTAGCCTATTCAGCCTCACCCTGTAGCCCACATCCTCCAACCCTAGCAAAGTCTTTGTAAATCTTGTCTGAACTATTTCAAGATTCACAACATCCATTCCAGAACAGGGAATTTCGAACTTAAAACAGAATTCCTGAAATGGCTCAATTAATGTCCTGTACAGCCACAATTTGATGTCCCAGCTTCTGTACTCAATGCATTGACCAATAAATATAAGCATACCAAACACCACCTTCACTAGTCTGCCTACCTTCGACTCTACTTTCAAGGAACAATGAACCTGCACTCCATGGTCTCTATGTTCAACAACATTCCCAAGGACTTTACCATTAAGTGTATAAGTCCTGCGCTGATTTGCCTTTCCAAAATCCAACAGCTTACATTCGTCTAAATTGAACCCAGTCTGCCATTCCTCGCCCCAATGTCCCATCTGATCACGATCCTATTGCATTCTGAACTAACCTTCTTCATTGTCCACGACACCTCCAATTTTGGTGTTTTCTGTAAACCTACTGACCATATATTCACATCCAAGTCAATTATTTAAGAATCCAATATCCATTCCTGCAGCACGCTGCTACTCACAGGCCTCCAGTCCACAAAGCAACCCTCTTTCACCACACTCTGCCTCCTACCTTCAAGCCGGTTTTGTATCCAAATGGTAAGTTCTCCCAACATTTCATGTTATCTAACCTTGCTAACCAGTCTGCTTTGTGGAACATTGTTCAGTGTCCATATAGACAACGTCCACAGTCTACCTTCAAAAAAACTCAATCAAGTTAGAGAGAGAGAATTTCCCAAACACAAAGCCATGTTGACTATCCCTAATCATTCCTCGTCTTTCCAAATACATGTAAATCCTGTCCCTCAGAATCCCTTCCAACAACTTGCCTGCCACTGACTTCAGGCTCACTGTTCTCTTCTTCCCTGGCCTTTCCTTACCATCTTTTTTAATAATAGCACATGTCTTCCAGCACCTCACCTGTCACCAATGACAATATAAATATCTCAGGGAGGGGAACTGCCATCATTTTCTTAGCTTTACACAAATGTCTGGGATACACCATAACAGGTTGCAGGGATTGATCCACCTTGTTACGATTTAAGACATCCAGTACTACCTCCTCTGTAATATGGTCAGGAACCGGGCAGCAGTGGACAATTCATTTACAGAAACGTCTGTGAACGTAATCATAAAATACTAAACAGAGCGAAAAATTCACTCAAAAGACTGAGGAAGCTAGATAATGAACAAGTGGACATCAAGGAACTCACAGGCGAATCAGAGCAATGTTCACTTTTATGATCCCACAGTCAGAGATGTCTAGCACTGAAACAGATTCTTGAATCCAACCCGTCTATGTCAACCAGATATTCTAACCTAATCTATTCCCATTTGCCAGCACTTGGCCGACATCCCTCTGAACCGTTCCTATTCAAATACCTTTGAAATGTTACAATTTTTGTTGCCCTTTAGGCTCCTATTGAATTTTCCCCTCACACCCTAAACCTATATCCTCTAGTTCTGGGCTCCACACCCCAGGGTAAATAGCTTGTCTACTTACGCTATCCATGCCCCTCACGATTATAAAACCTCTTCAACATCACACCTCAGCCTATGACACTGCAGGGAAAATGGCCCCAGGCTAATCTGCCTCTCCCTGCAACTCAAATCACCCAACCCTGGCAACATTCTTGAAAATCAATTCTCAAACCTTTCAAGTTTCAATGCCTCCTTCTGATAAGAGGGAGACCAGAATTGCACACAATATTCCAAAAGTGGCTTAACCAATTTCCTATCCAGCTCCTTTACTCAACGCTCTGACCAATAAAGGGAAGCATAGCAAATGCTTTCTTCACTATCCTATCTACTTGTGACTCTACTTTCAAGGAACTGTGAACCTACATTCCAAGGTCTCTTTGTTCATCAAGACTCCTCAAGACCTTACAGTGTGTGACTCTTGTTCTGATTTGCTTTTCTAAAATGCAGCACCTCACATTTATCTAAATTAAACCCTATCTGCCACTTCTCAGCCCATTGGTCCATCTGGTCAATATCCCATTGTATTCTGAGACAACCTTTATCACTGACCACAATACCAACAATTTTGGTGTCACCTGCAAACTTACTAACTGTACCGCCTCTATTCATATCCAAATCATTTAAATGAATGACGAAACAAATCCAGAGGAAAAAACAATCCATTTCTCTGGGTGTGAATGTGCTCTGTGTAAATCCTGCCCCATGACTCTCTCCTAGAGAAGGCTGCACCGACACCCCTCTGAACCTTGCCCCCACCAAAGCTGGCGGCCGCACGTGTCCAGTGAATTGTTGCCCTGAATAAAGATGACGGCGCTTACTCGAGTCAATCGCTCGATGAGGCATTTTCCGGTTTACTGCAAAAAACGAGACTAAGTTTCAAATTTGTATTTTCCGATGTGCACCAAATGTTTGCAAAATCTCTCAGCCCATACAGACACCATTTCCCTCCCGCTTCCTGTTGTTTATTCCTTTCCTTACCAACAAGTCTCCGCCCGCACATTCGCGCTGTACGCGAGGATGATCACGTGGTATAGCCAAGTCCCGCCCCTCGCTCACTGATTGGTCGGAGGGCTAACTGCCCCGCCAGGTCCTCAGCTCCGTCCCTCCCTCGCTCTGTGTGTGTGCGTCCCGCCCTCGCTGTGTGTGTGTGTGTGTGTGTGTGTGTGTGTGTGTGTGTGTGTGTGTGTGTGTGTGTGTGAGTGTGTGTGCGTGTGTGTCCAAAATTTGTACCATCAGTGAACTGGCCATCATAAATTGACTGTGGTATTCAGGAATGTGTGGTTTAAGTGAGTCCACCATGAGAAATGCAGGGTTTAATGTATAGGTAGAGAGGTTTGTCTGGGTCAGATGCTCTTCAGAGTTTTGGAATGGGCTGGTTCATCCGAATGGCCTGGTTGCACACTATGGCGATTCTAATCAGATTATTGTCCAGCCCTTTCAACCATCCACATCTCTTACACCTTGCCTTATCCACAATATTCTCCTTAACACTGTAATCTCCTCCAGACTCTAAAACACTCCTTGCCTATGTAACCTTCTCCAGTCCTTGCAAAGATTGATATGTCTGTCACTTCTTCCTGTTTTTAGAACCCTCCCTATAACTCTTACCAATTGATACAGCTCTCCCAATCATTGTTCTCTCTTGAAACTCCCATAAACATTTGTATCTCTGAAAACTCATCTGGACTGTCTCAATTTCCCTTTGACAGTTACGTGTTGAGACCTGCTCTATTTCAGTGAAGTAATTAAATCTTGGCAACACTCACTGTTATAATCTCCCTCTAGCTTTACGGCACTGAGGATCTGTAGAAGGTCTTTTCAACCCGACAGCTATCTCTGCGTCTGTAATCTCCTCCACTCCCCATAATACATTCTCTCTGAGCTCCTCTGTAGACCACTAAACACTCCCTAACACTGTTTGTATCATTGTAACCTTCTCCAAAAACACAACCTTCTCTATCTGTGTAAATCCCTACACCGGTCCCTATCCCTCTCAGCTCCGTCTAACAATACAACCTTCCATATCTGTGCATTCACTTTCAGTCCCTACATCCCTCTATGTAACCTTCTCCAGGCATTTTTGCTTCAGTCTCTTCAACTGTCCCTCTCAGTGTAACCTCTTCCAGACGCGAAAGCTCTCCTCTTTTTGACTTACTCAGACCACACAACCCTCAGTATTTCTAACCTACTCCTGTCTGAGAAACCTACCTCTGCAAATTGCCTCCAGCTCTTCAACTCTCCATAAGCTTCTGCAGCTCTTACATCCGTCCCTATCTACCAAATCTCTTCTATTCCCTAAACACCAACAGTCTGTGGAGACCCGACCACCATTCCTATCAGTGTAATCCTCTCAGGTCTCTGCAGTATCCCTGATCTGTCGAACTCACTCCATGCCGGTGCCTCTCCCAATCCAGTCCCTACAAAACCCACTACCTATTTAACACCCTCCTGTCACTATCATCCCCCGTCAATGAAAGCTCCTCCTGTGTCTCCACCATCTACTCATCTCCATAAACTTGTCCAGCTCTTACACCACTATCTGTTTAAACGTCACCTTCCTCTACAACTTCCTCCTGTTTGTGCTATGCTCCCTTTTCTGTGAAACTGATTCTGACCAAAATTGCTATCCCAGTGTCTGAAAAGAAATCCAGATTCCACAGCCTCCATAACCCCCAGAACCTAAGCCTTCCTAGGTCTATAAACATCTTCAGTCACAACTACCCTGCATATCTCTGTTTGTTCTTCCAGTCGATACAAACATCTTTATCTCTGTAATCTGCTTAGCTCCCTAAAACAGTCCCTGTCTGTGATCCAGCACTGGCCTACAAACATCCTTATCCCTGTAAACGTCTCCATCCCTCCCAATATTCCCATCTCCATGAACCCCTGTCAACCCTACAGCGTTCCACATTCCTGTAACCCTGTGAAACCACCTCCAGTCCTCATATCCCTCCCAATCTGGGTCCTCTGCTCCAGATCGGACCATTGCTGTCTCTGAAAACACTTGCACTCCTGACAACTCTTCCCATTTGTGTAACCTCGTTCAGACCCCATATTTTCCTGCTTCCTGAATCCTCTTCCTGCATTGCAACCAAAACCACATGTTTATCTAATATCCACCAGTGCTTAAATCCTCCCCAACTCAGTAACCACTTACAGCCCTAATAAAACACCTAAACTGTGAAACCTCTCATTTCCCTCCAATCCTCCCTCCCTCCCTCCTCAAATGCCTTCATCACCATGAAACCTCACAATCACTGAAGACTCCTTTTGGCATTGTAAACCTCCTAATGTCTGCAAAATCCTCTTGTCCTGATATCCCTCCCTATTTCTGTAACCCCCACCACCCTCCAGTGCCCTTCTGGGGAACATGGCAGAGGAGGGAAGATTTGTAAAGTCCGAGCCATGTTGCGGAGGTAGAATTCTGGGAATTACAGATTTGGTTGAATGCCTGTGGTGTGCAGATTATTAGCGAGGACTCTAAAGACAGGATTTATGAATACTTGGAAAACCATAGTTAAATTAGAGACAGTCAGTATGGGTTTGTGTGGGGCAGGTCATGCCTCACAAACCTTATTGAATTCTTTGAGGATATGGCAGAATATGTTGATGGCTCATTCAGAAAAGAAGGAAAATGGGGATAAAGGGAAATCTGTCTGTCTAGATACAGGATTGGATGGCCCAGAGAAGACAGAAGGTGGCAGCAGATGGATAGTATTGAGCCTGGAGCTCAGTGACCAGTGGTGTTCTGTAATAATCGGATCTGGGACTCTGCTCTTTGTGATTTTTGAAAATGACTTTGATGTGGATGTTGGAGAGTGGGTTAGTAAGTTTGCCAATATCATGAAAGTTGGTGGAGTGGTGGGGAATGTGGAGGGCTGTTGTAGGTTGCAATGGGACATTGATAGGACGCAGAGCTGGGCTGGAAGTGGCAGATGGAGTCCAATATGGAAAAGTGTGAAGTGATTCATTCTGGAAAGTCGAATTTGAATGCAAAATGCAAGGTGAAAGGCAGAATACTTGGCAGTGTGGAGGATCAGAGATCCCTCAAAAGCGCCACGCACATTGTTGGGGTTGTTAAAAAGGCATATTTTGTGTTGGCTCCCCTTAGAAGGGGATTGACTGTAAGAGCCATGAGGTTTTACCGCATCTTTATAGCGTCCTGGTGAGACCACACTTGGAATATTGTGTTCAGTTCTGGTCCCTTGTTTACAGAAAGGCTGTGCAAGTTTGAGAGAGTGTACATAGGAGATTTACCAAGTTGCCGCCTGTAATGGAGGGCAGTTCTGACGAAGAAAGGTTGAGGAAGCTATGGCTTTTTTCATTGGAGAAGGGGGCGGGGCGACTTTGTGGGAGTGAACAAGATGATAAGAGGCACAGAGTGAGTGAATAGTCAGAAACTTTTCCTCCTATGACATAAATGGCTATAACAAGGTGGCGTAATTTTAAGGTGAATGGAGGATGGATAAGAGGATAGAGAATAGTAGGTGATTGGATGGACTGCCAATGGTGGGAGTAAAATTAGCACATCTGGGGCATTTAATAGACTCTTGGACAGACACATGGATAATAGTAAAATGAAGGGTATGTAATATACTTTGAACTTACAGTTGGATAAAAGGTTGGCATGAAATCATGGCCGAAGGGTCTTGGGCTGAACTGTTCTGCGTTCTGTGTTCTGTCTGGTAAACTGGTTAATAAGCTCAGATCAGTGTAAAAGGATATGGCATTCAGGAGGAGCTAGTGAACTGGATACAAAATTGGCTTGATGGTTGTAGACAGAGGGTGGTGGGAGACATGTTGTTTTTCTGACTGGAGGCATGTGACCAGCGGTGTAGTGGGTCCCCTGTTGTTTGTCATTTGGATAAATGGTTTGGATGGAAATATTGGTTTCCTGGTAAGTAATAGTTTTGGGTGACACTGAAATTGGTGGTAAAGTGGACAGTGAAGAAGGTTATCTATGATACAACAGGATGAACAGTACTGCTGGGATAGTGGGCTGAAGAATAGCAGATGGAGTTTAATTAGATAAAGATGAGGTGTTCCATTTTGGTGATACAAACCAGGGTGGGACTTGTACAGTTAATGTTCGTGCCCTGGATAATATTTTCAGTCAGAGATCCAGTGACCCAGGTACACAGTTCTTTGAATATGGTGTCACAGGTAGACAGCTGGTGAAGCAGGCATTTGGGATGGTTACCTTCATTCGGGAGAGCATTAAGAGTAAGAGTTGGGATGTCATGTTGTGGCTGTAAAAGACATTGGTGGGGCCACCATTAAAACATTTTTGATCAGTAGGAAGAACTCATCTAGTTCACTAACCTCCTTTAGGGAAGGGCATCAAATATTCTAACCTGGTCTGGCCGACATGTGACTCCAGACCCACAGCAATATGTCTGACTCTGAGCTACTCTCTCAGTAATTAGCAGTGGGGTCAAAGAACGTTGTTCCAGGCAGTGACACCCACATCCCATGAATGAATATATGAAAATTCCTATGTCCCTCCGTACCTCTGCAAACTCCTCCAGCTGCAGCCATCCGTCCTGACTTTGTAACACCCTGACCACTCTCTCTAACACTGTCATCACCTCCAGCACCTTCACCTCTCCCTGATCCTATTGTGTCAATGAACCCTGACCGTGGGCCCCCTTCCCACAGCCCTCCTCCTGCGAGCAGACCCATTGTAATCCATTAACATTTACTCCTAAAACACTCTCTCACTTCAGGATCTTCTCAGCCTCATAATCTAGTGTGATCCCTTTTGTCCTGAGGGAGGAATCAGTGGGAATTTCTTGCTGAGGTTTTTACTATTTCAATTGAATGTCCTTTTGTTGAGTATTTTGCGTTGTTCCTTCAAATGTTTTCCACTGTCCATTTACAGGCACATACTTCAGTCTGTTTAGCCTGTTTATCTTGGTCAGTTCTCCTCTCAAACTCATGTCATTGGCTATTTTTGTTTCTAGTTGTGGATTGTCCTTTCTGTGATTCACTTTAAAACTTCATATTTATTTAAACTGCACTTTATCGCAATTTCCCAAAGGATCTCTGCAGGTGACATTACTCATTCATTAAGTTTCATTACACGGTCGCTCTGCGATAGTTATGTCCCTTAACAGTTGCACAATGTGTTTTTCAAAGAAACACTGAAAAAAAATTAACCGAACTTCTCTTCCAATATCAATGTTGACCATGTGATTGTCCCAGTTTATACAAATATTGAAGTTTTCCAAAATTATTACAATGCCTTTGTTAAAATTCCAATAATTTCCTGTTTAGTGCAGTGATGAGCAATGAAATGTTGTTTGGTGGCTAGAACTGTTCTGCTGCTTGTGTCCTTGGCAAGTAGTAGCCAGAGTTTACATTCAGACTGACTCTACTTCATGATCTGAGGCCAAAAGCTTTCTCTGTAATGCCTTTGTTATCCATTATTGTTAGCATTGCCCATTTTGTCTGAGTTTGCACAAGATTACGACCCACTGAATATTTTTGTTCACTCTGTATCCATGTCTCCCTCGTGTCTAAATCTCTTTTATCTCTGTATCACAAATCCATCGACCTTATTGCAGCGACGTTGTCCTTTCAGAAAAAAACATAATATACTCTCTTCCACAATTTTTTGTCACACATCTATTTGTTGATGCACAATTTTAGTTAAACTCAGTCCCATCCTGTTCCTTTATGCTTGTCCTCAGCCACATTCCCATGCTGTTCCATTGCTTCACCTTTTCCCTTTGGATTTGGAAAGCTCCTTTCACCTGGACCCTGTCCCTGCATCCTCTCTGTCAGTTTAATGCCCTGTCCATAAACCTACTGACATGACTGGCCAGGACACAGGTCCCAGCACAGTTCCAGGGGGAACATCCTAATAAGTTTTTTTTTTAAATCAGGTATGGGATGTGGGTGTCTCTGGCTGACCAGCCTTTCTTGTCCAGCCCTAGCTTCCCTTGAGCTGAGTAACTTGCTCGACCAATTCAGAGGTTAATTGAGAGGCAAACTCTTTGCTGTGGGTATGTCATGCAGACCACGTGAGGATGGGCAGATGTCCTTCTCTAAAGGACAAGTGTTTGGATTTGTTGTACATCAGTAATGGTTTCATACTTATTTGTGGATTGTTAATTATTATTTTTAAAATTATTGATTTCAAATGTCTCCTTTTCAGTTGGCGGAATTCAATCCTGCCTCCCCTGAACATTAACTGATGCTTTGGATACATTCTCTCGCAATAATGCCACTAGGCCATTACTTCACCTGCTCACTGGTTGCTCATTCCTGAGCACTGATACCAGATCATCATGAAGCTAAACCCATTCTTCGGACACAATTGTGTGATCCTGACATTTTCCAGCAATCTGGGACTATTACTTAATATCGCTCCATTTTCCAGATCTCTGTGGAACTCAGTGCCATTCTCCATGTGTAACCCTCACTGCATCTGTTTAATTTCCCATTATGTCTATTTCTCTGTCTCCTGTAGGTACTCAGGAAAGTCCTGACTCAATAGCCTTCCCAGCTGCTGGGTGGATTGTCCGTCATCTCATTGAACGCTGTTGGTCTACCAGAGAGAGAAAGGAGATCTGGAGACTTCAATGAATCCTGTAGTGAGGTAAGGTCACCCACAGTGCACAGAGCAAAGAACAATGAGAGGGCTCCAAACATCTGTTAACACAACATGACATAGACACAGTGCTGGAGGCGAGCACAGTACACACAAACCCCAGGCTCAATCACCACCCCAATGTAAGTTCTATTATATTAAAAATCACTACTCTACAACAGTGTATCTATGGCATGTCTTGTGGGCCAGTGTCTTCAATAATTTTTAATTCCTATAACCAATCTTATTGCTGTAAGCTTCTCCCTTCCCGATAGTCCCTCCACACATTTGAAATGTACTGCATTCCAGACTACCATCCCTATCCCTGTAACTTGGTTCAGTGTATACAACATGCCTTATCTCGGTAGTGTCCTCCTCCAATAAGGTAAAAACAAGGACTGCAGATGCTTGAAACAAGAGTCTAGATTAGAGTGGTGCTGGAAAAGCAGGGCAGGTCAGGCAGCATCCGAGGAGCAGGAAAATCGATGTTTCGGACAAAAGCCTTTCATCAGGAACAGAGGCCGGAAGCCTGCAGAGTAGGGAGATAAATGAGAGGGGGGTGGGGATGGGGAGAAAGTAGCATAGAGAACAATAGGTTAATGGGGTGGGGAAGAATTTGATAGGTCTTGAGTGGAGGATGGGGGAAGGTAGCAAAGAGTACAATGGGTGAATGGGGGTGCGGAAGGGGGGTGACAGGTCAGAGATGAGGGTGAAATGGATAGGGGGAAAGGAAATAGACCATTAGGACAGGTCATGAGGGCGATGCTGAGCTGGAGGAGTGGAGGTGGGGTGAGATGGGGGAAGGGGAAATGAGGAAACTGTTGAAATCCACATTGATGCCCTGGGGTTTAAGTGTTCCGAGGCGGAAAGTGAGGCGTTCTTGCTCCAGGCGTTGAGGAAGTTGCGGTGGAGGAAGCCCATTACCTGCATGTCCTCAGCAGAGTGGGAAGGGGAGTTGAAATGTTGGGTCACAGGGCGGTGGGGTTGATTAGTGCGGGTGTACCAGAGATGTTCTCTGCTCTGCTCTAAAGTGCTCTGCTAGGAGGTGTCCAGTCTCCTCAATGTAGAGGAGACCGCATTGGAAGCCACGGATACAATAAATGATATTGGTGGATGTGCAGGTAAAACTTTGGATGTGGAAGGCTCCTTGGGGCCTTGGAATGTGGTGAGGGGAGAGGTGTGGGTGCAGGTTTCGCAATTCCTGCGGTGGCAGGAGAAGGTGCCAGGAAGGGAGGGTGGGTTTTTGGGGGGTGTGGAACTGACCGGGTAGTCACGGAGGGAATGGTCTTTGCGGAAAGTGGAGAGGGGTGGGGAAGGAAATATATCCCTGGTGGTGGGGTCTTTTTGGAGGTGGTGGAAATGGTGGCGGATGATTTGATTTATGCGAAGGTTGGTAGGGTGGAAGGTGAGCACCAGGAGTGTTCCGTCCTTGTTACGGTTGGAGGGGTGGGGTTTGAAGGCGGAGGTGCGGGATGTGGATGAGATGCTTTGGAGGGCATCTTTTACCACGTGGGAAGGGAAATTCCGATCTCTAAAGAAGGAGGCTATCTGGTGTGCTCTGTGGTGGAACTGGCCCACCTGGGAGCAGGTATGGCGGAGGCGGAGGAATTGGGAATAGGGGTTGGGAATTTTGCAGGCGATATGGTGGGACGATATGTAATCTAGGTAGCTGTGGGAGTCGGTAGGTTTGCAAAAAATGTCGTTGTCAAGTTGGTTGTCATTAATGGGGATGGAGAGGTCCAGGAAGGGGAGGGAGGTATCAGATGGTCCAGGTAAATTTAAGGTCAGGGTGGAATGTGTTGGTGAAGTTGATGAATTGCTCAACCTCCTCTCTGGAGCACGAGGTGGCACCAATGCAGTTATCAATGTAGCAGAGGAAGAGGTGGGGAGTGGTGCCATTGTAACTATGGAAGATGGACTGTTCTACATAGCCAACAAAGAGACAAGCATAGCTGAGACCCATACGGATGCCTATGGCTACCGTATGGTCTGGAGGAAGTGGTAGGATTTGAAGGAAAAATTGTTAAGGGTAAGAACAAGTTCAGCCAAACGAATGAGAGTATCGGTGGAAGGGTACTGTTGTGGACGTCGGGAGATGAAGAAACGGAGGGCTTGGAGCTCCTGGTCATGGTGTATGGAGGTGTAGAGGGATTGGATATCCAATGTGAAGATGAGGCGTTGGGGGCCAGGGAAACGGAAGTCTTGGAGGAGTGGAGGGTGTGAGTCGTGTCTCGAACGAATGTGGGTAGTTCCTGGACTGGGGGATAGGGCAATGTCGAGGTAAGCAGACATGAGTTCGGTGGGGTAGGAGCATGTTGAGACAATGGGTCGGCCAGGGTGGTCAGGCTTGTGGATCTTGGGAAGAAGGTAGAACCGGGCAGTGGGGGATCCCAGACAATGAGGTTGGAAGCTGTGGGTGGGAGATCTCCTCGTGAGGTGATGAGGTTCTGTATGCTCTGGGAGATGACAGTTTGGTGATTGGAGGTGGATCATGGCAGAGGGGGTAGTAGGAGGAGGTGTCTTTGAGTTGGCATCATGGCTTCAGCGGTGTAGAGGTCAGTGCACAAGACTACCACTGCACCCCCTTTATCTGCTGGTTTGATGGTGAGGTCGGTATTGGAGCATAGGAAGTGGAGGGCTGCACGTTGTGAGGGTGAGAGGTTGGAGTGGAGGAGGGGGTAGATAGTTTGAGGCAGTTAATGTCTCGGTGGAAGTTGGAAATGAAGAAATCGAAGGCAGGTAATAGGCAAGCTTGGGGTGTCCAGGTGGATGGAGTGTATTGGAGGCAGGCAAAGGGGTCCTCAGAAAATAGGCGGCAGTCTTCATTGTAAAAGTAAGCTCAGAGGCGGAGGCGGTGGAAGAAGCGTTCGATCTCACGGCGTGTATTAAATTCATTGATGTGTGGACAGAGGGGGATAAAGGTGATGCCTTTGCTGAGGACTGATCATTCGTCCTCAGTGAGGGGGAGGTCAGGGGGAATGGTGAAAACTCGGCAGGGGTGTGAGCTTGGGACCAAGCGTAGGTGTGGAGCTGGGGGAGGCGACGGAGCCTGTAACTGGAGTGGATGTGGTGTTAGGGGGAATGGGGATGGGGTCATGAGAAGGGGTGGTGTGCCCCTCAGGGTTCTGGGGGCAGGGATGGTGACGGTGGGACCTGTGGGGTGTCAGTAGAATACTGGTGAGTGACGTTGGTGGGCCGGAAGTTGTGGCAAACACGGCAGTTGGGGGGGGGGCGTGGAAGTCACTGAGTGTGTGACATCAGCGATGGTGTGAGGGGCAGAAGTGATAGAACATAGAACATAGAAAAATACAGCGCAGTACAGGCCCTTCGGCCCTCGATGTTGCGCCGACCAAAGTCTACCTAACCTACACTAGGCCAATAACCTCCATATGCTTATCCAATGCCCGCTTAAATGACCATAAAGAGGGAGAGTTCACCACTGCAACTGGCAGGGCATTCCATGAACTCACAACCCGCTGAGTAAAGAATCTACCTCTAACATCTGTCCTATACCTACTACCCCTTAATTTAAAATTGTGTCCCCTAGTAACAGCTGACTCCATTAACAGAAAAAGGTTCTCAGTTATCTACCCTATCTAAACCCCTAATCATCTTGTACACCTCTATCAAATCTCCCCTAAACCTTCTTTTCTCCAATGAGAACAACCCCAAGTGCCTCAGCCTTTCGTCATACGATCTTCTTACCTTGCCAGGCAACATCCTGGTAAACCGCCTCTGCACTCGTTCCAATGCCTCCACATCCTTCCTGTAGTATGGCGACCAAAACTGCACACAATACTCTAGATGAGGCCGCACCAGAATCTTATACAATTGCAACATGACCTCAGGACTCTGGAACTCAATTCCTCTACCAATAAAGCCCAGTACACCATATGCCTTCTCCACAGCTCTATCTACCTGGTTGGGAACTTTCAGAGATCTGTGTACATGGACACCAAGATCCCTCTGCTCATCCACACTACCAAGTAGCCTACCATTTGCCCAGTAATCCATCTTCTAGTTACTCCTACCAAAGTGAATGACTTCACACTTACCTACATTGAACTCCATTTGCCACCTTTCTGCCCAGCTCTGCAACTTATCTATATCCTGCTGTAACCTGCCACATCCTTCTTCACTGTCCACAACTCCACCGACTTTCGTGTCATCCGCAAACTTGCTCAACCAGCTTGTAAGCCCCTCCTCTAGATCATTTATTAAGATGACAAAGAGCAATGGTCCCAAAACAGATCCTTGTGGAACACCGCTAGTAACTGCACTCCTAGATGAACCTATTCCGTCAACTACTACCCTCTGTCTCCTTCCAGCCAGCCAATTCCTAATCCAAACGTCTACTGCACCCTCAATGCCATACCTCCGTAGTATTTGCATTAGCCTGCCATGGGGTATTTTATCGAACGCCTTGCTAAAATCCATATACACCACATCTACTCCTTTACCCTCGTCCACCTCCTTAGTCACCTTCTCAAAGAACTCAATAAGGTTTGTGAGGCACGATCTGCCCTTCACAAAACCATGCTGACTATCCTTGATCACATTATTCCTATCCAGATGTTCATAAATCCTATCCCTTACAATTCTCTCTAACACTTTGCCCACAACAGAAGTGAGACTCACTGGCCTATAGTTACTCGGGCTATCGCTACTCCCCTTCTTGAACAAGGGGACCACATTCGCTATCCTCCAGTCTTCTGGCACTATTCCCGTAGACAATGACGACATAAAAGTCAAGGCCAATCGCTCTGCTACCTCCTCCCTAGCTTCCCAGAGGATCCTAGTATAAATGCCATCAGGCCCAGGGGACTTATCTATTTTCATCCTTTCCAGTATTCCCCAGAACTCTTCCCTACATACCTCAAGGCCATCCATTCTAATCATTTGTGACTCAATATTCGCATCAGCAATAGTGTCCTGTTCCTGAGTGAATACTGACGAAAAGTATTGATTTAGTGTCTCTCCAATCTCCTCCGCCTCCACGCACAACTTCCCACTACTATCCTTGACTGGACCGATACCTACCCTAGTCATCCTTTTATTCCTGACATACCTATAGAAAGCCTTTGGGTTTTCCCTAATCCTACCAACTGAGGACTTTTCATGTCCCCTTCTCGCTGCTCTTAGCTCTCTCTTTAGATCCTTCCTGGCTACCTTATAACTCTCAATCGCCCCAACTGAACCTTCACGCCTCATCTTTACATAGGCCGCCCTCTTCCCTTTCACAAGGGATTCCAATTCCTTATTAAACCACGGCTCCCTCACCAGACCCTTTACTCCCTGCCTGACTGGTACATACTTATCAAGGACACCCATTAGCTGTTCCTTGAACAATCTCCACATATCATTTGTGTTCTTCCCTTGAAGCCTGTTTTTCCAATCCACGCATCCTAAGTCATGCCTCACCGCATCATAATTTCCCTGCCCCCAGCTATAACTCTTGCCCTGCAGTGCACATTTATCCCTCTCCATCACTAAAGTAAAAGTCACCGAGTTGTGGTCACTATCCCCGAAATGCTCACCTACATCCAAGTCTAACACCTGGCCTGGTTCATTACGTAGAACCAAATCCAGTATGGCCTCACCTCTTATTGGCCTGTCTACATAATGTGTCAGGAAACCCTCCTGTACACATTGGACAAACACCGACCCATCTAACGAACTAGAGCTATAGCTTTCCCAGTCAGTATCTGGGAAGTTAAAGTCCCCCATAACAATCACCCTGCTACTTTCACTCTTCTCCTGAATCATACTCGCAATACTTTCCTCTACTTCTCTCGGACTATTGGGAGGCCTGTAGAAAATTTCTAACAGGGTGACTTCACCTTTCCTATTTCTAACCTCAGCCCAAACTACCTCACATGGCAAATCTACCTCCATCGTCCTTTCCACCGCTGTAATACTATCCTTGACAAGCAATGCCACAACACCCCCTCTTCTGCCCCCATCTCTGACCCTGCTAAAACATTTAAACCCTGGAACCTGCAACAGCCATTCCTGCCCCTGTTCTACCCACGTCTCTGTAATGGCCACAACATCGAAGTCCCAGGTACCAACCCACGCTGCAAGTTCACCTACCTTGTTTCTTATACTTCTGGCATTGAAGTATACACACTTCAAGCCACCTTTCTGTTTACAGGCACCCTCCTTCGAGATCGATGCCTTGTTCCTAACCTCCCTACTCTCAAGGTCCTGTACCATAAAGCTACAGTCCATGTTCCCATGCCCCTGCAGAGTTAGATTAAACCCCCCCAAAGAGCACTAGCAAATCTCCCCCCAAGGATACTGGTGCCCTTCAGGTTCAGGTGTAGACCATCCTGTTTATAGCTGTCCCACCTTCCCCAGAAAGAACCCCAGTTGCCCAGAAACCGGAATCCCTCCCTCCTGCACCATCCCTGTAGCCACGCATTTAACTGTTCTCTCTCCCTATTCCTCGACTCTCTATCTCATGGCACGGGTAACAAACCAGAGACAACAACTCTGTTCGTTCTAGCTCTGAGCTTCCAACCTAGCTCCCTGAAAACCTGCCTGACATCCTCACCCCTCTTCCTACCTATGTCGTTGGTGCCAATGTGGACCACGATCTGGGGCTGCTCCCCCTCCCCCTTAAGGACCCGGAAAACACGATCAGAGACCTCACGTACTCTTGCACCTGGGAGGCAACATACCAATCGTGAGTCTCTGTCGCCCCCACAAAACCGCCTATCTTTGCCCCTCACTATTGAAACCCCAAGAACTATCGCTCTACCTTTCTCCACCCTTCCCTTCTGAGCAACGGGGCCATGCTCCGTGCCAGAGGCCTGAACCTCGTTGCTTACCTCTGGTAAGTCATCCCCCCCACAAGTATCCAAAACGGTATACTTGTGGTATAATATCCTCCCTATAACTGGGCGACCAGAACTGGACAGAGCATTGCAGAACAGGCCTCACCAATGTCTGTGCAATCTCAACATGACCGTCCCAAATCCTCCACTCAATGGACTGAGCAATAGTCAGCCATGCCAAGCACTGCCTTATCCCTCCTGTGATGCAAACTTCAAGAATTTGCATTGCAGGTCCCTCTGCTCTAAAACACTAACCGAAGCCGTAACATAAATTGTGTAAGCTCGATCCTTGTTTGTTTTACAAAATGCATTACCTCGTATTTATTCAGATTGAATTCAATCTCTAGTTTTTCAGCCCATTCACTCCCTTCATCAAGATCCCTTTGTAATCTCAGAAAATATCATTCACTGTCCATGATGCCACCCTCCAGCCTGCCAGCCCATCACACATGGCTGTCAGTAGTACACATACCTTTGCTAGGGGCTCCACAATTTCTTCACTAGCATCCCACAGTGTCCTGTGATACACTTAATCAGGTTCTGGGACTTGCCATAGTTTTATGTTTTAAAACCTCCAGCACCACCTCTTTTATAACATGCACTCTCTTTTCAAGTCATAGAGATGTATAGCATAGAAACAGACCATTCGGTCCCCAACTCGTCCAGGCTTACCATTTGTGTGAAGAAGCTTTCCCTTCAGTCCCTCTGTAAAACATTCACCTCTAACCTTAAACTTATGCCATCTAGTTTTGGACTCCCCAACTTCTGGGAAAAGGCCTTGAATGTTTATCCTATCCATACCGCTCATGTTCATACAAACCACTGTAAGGTCATCCCTCCATCTCCGATTCTCCAGTGACAGTAACCCCAGCTTATTCAGCAACAACCCGGGCAATATCTTGTTAATCTTTTCTGAGCCCTTTCAAGTTTCACAACATCCTTCCTGTAGCAGAGAGACTGGAATTGCAGAGAACTCCAAATGTGGTCTAACGTATTAGTCTTGTTCCCTGAGTTCCCCAGTCCTTCTCCACAGTAAGTTCTGGAGTGAAAAAATTGTTTAGGATCTTAGCAAATATCCTGCAGTTCCACACATCGATGGCCTCATTGATCTTTAATGGATACTATTTTGTCCTGAGTTCCTTATGCATTCCTAATATACTAATACAATCACTTTGGGTTCCCCTTTCCTTCTCTGCTGAGGCTATTTCATTTAGCCTTTCTCCATTCCTGTTTCCTACTCAAGGTGTATTCCTACAGCCCCTGTAAATCCTCAGGGATTCCTTTGATCCAGCTGGCTATACCTGACATGTGCCCCCTTTTCCTTGACCAGACCTCCGATAGACAGCCAGTGTTTCCGAATGCTGTCAGAATTGACCTGCACACAAACAGGAAAATGCTGGCGCTGATCGATCAGTTTATCTCACTTTTAAAATATTCTCACTTTCCAACCTTCCCTTTCCCTGTAAATAATTCCCTTCCCCATTCACATTTTGGAAGTTCCTGGCTAATACGATCAAGATTGGTCAGGCTCCATTTTATAACTTGCACTTGTGGACCAGGCCTGTCCTTTTCCAAAGCTGTTTTCAAACTACTAGAACTGTGGTCACTTTGGCAAAATGCTTTCCCACTCACATCTCAGTCCCTTTCCCTACCTTGATTCCCAAGTGGAGGTCAGGTTTTGCCCCTTTCTCTTTTCAGGCCATTTATATATTGATTGGGAGTTTTCTGGAACACAATTACCAAATTCCTCCCTTGCAAACACTGAACACTGGCAATCCCAGTCTAGGTTTGGAAAGTTCAAAAATCGTACCATAGCAGCCCTATTATTATGGTTGATATTTAAGATGTCCCAACATATTTGTTCCTCAGTCTGCCACAGATTATTCGGGGTCAGCAGTCCGATCGTATCAAAGTGATGACCCATTCTTATTTCTCAGTTCCACTAACATAGCTTCACTGGGTGATCCCACATAAATATCCTCTCTAAGTACTGCTGTGATGATTCATGCAATCAAAACCCACCACTACACATCTTCTCTTGCCTCCCCTTCCTGTAGCATCTCTACCTTGAAACAATCAACTGCCAGTCCTGCCCCTCCCTCAGCTGTGTTTCTGTAATAACTATAATATCCCAGTCCCATGTTCCAATCCATGCCTTGAGTTCATCTTCCTTAGCTGTCAGGCCCCTTGCATTGAAATAAATGCAGTTTAATCATCAGTTTTCCCCAATTTTCTGCTATGTTCTTGCCTGCCTTGTCTGCTGAAATTGCTGTCTTTAACTCGTGTACCAGCATCAATCTTCTTTCTGGCCTTACGTTTATTTAAGGTCCAACACCCTGCCAGACTAGGTTATATCCTCTGAAGCAGCTCTAGCAATTCACTCCACCAGGATGTGGGTCCCTCTCCCGCTCCCAGTTGAGGTGCCTTTTAGACCCTGTCAACCTGTGCTGACACCTCCAGGAATCTATGGACTTGCGCACCAAGGTCCCTGTATTCCTCAGTACTCCGTAAGGACCTACCATTCAGTATTTCTGTTCTTCGCTTATCGTACCTCCCACAGAGTATTACCTCACTTCGATCAGAACTAAACTCTGCTTAGATTATCATCTGCTCGAAATCGGACTGCAGACGGAGACCATCCTCCTCTCTGTGAACTGCACCCTCACCTTTCATATCATCTGCAAACCGACTAATGATACCTTCTGCTTTCACATCCGACTTGTTAATGTTCAATGGTTCCTGCACAGATCTCTGTGGTACACCCGGTGGTGAAAATATTCTATCCACAAATTTTGCATCCAATTTGCCAACTTGCCTTGGAACCCAGTCCTTTTGGACCGGCCTTCCATGTTGGATCTTGTTTAAGGACTTAGTCATGTCCATGTAAACCACATTATCTGCACTGCCTTCATCAATATACTTAAGCACCATTTGAAAAAAAAACTGAACTGAATTCTTCAGACAGTATCTTCCTCTGCCAAATCCGTGATGACTAAACCGAGTTGATCCTTACCTTTGTAAGTGTTAATTCATCCTCAGAATTGTTCTCAATAATTTCCCTCCCCCTGCTGTCAGACTATCTGCTCTGTAATTACCTGGCCTACCCCTGCTGCCCTTCTTGAACAAAGGAACCACATTAACGATCCTCCAGTCATTCAACACTTCACCTGTGTCCAGCAAAGTATTATATTTATCCACCAGGGCCCCAATAATCTCTGGATAATTAGCATGGGGTCAAAGAATGCTGGTCCAGAGAGTGACACCCACATCCCATGAATGCATAAATAAAAATACATATGTTCCTCCCTAACTCTGCAAACCCCTCCAGTTGCAGCAATTCGTACTGGCTTTGTAAAACTGTTCAGGTCCTGACCCCTCTCAGTAACACTCTCACCACCTCCAGCACCTTCACCTCTCCATGTTCGTATCGTGTCAATAAACCTTGACAACGATTCCCCTTCCCATTGTCCTCCTCCTGCTAGCAGACCCATTGCAATCCCTTTAAAACTTACTCTAAAACTCTCTCTCACTTCAGGATTTTAAGTACTTTGTGGTGATCTTCTCAGCCTCATAATCTAATATGATCCATTTTGTCCTGAATGAGGGACCGGTGGGGATTTCTTGCTGAGTTTTTGTCTGTTTCAGTGGAATGACGTTTTGTTGAGTATTTTACACTATTCTTCAAAATGTTTTCCACTGTTCATTTACAGACACATATTTCAGTCTGTTTAGCCTGTTTATCTTGGTCAGTTCTCCTCTCCAACTCATGTAATTGGCTATTTTTGTTTCTACTTGTAGCTTGTCCTTTCTGTGTTTCACTTTAAAACTTTATATTTCTTTAAACTGCACTTTATCACAATTTCCCAGAGGATCTCTGCAGGTGACATTACTCATTCACTAAGTTTTATCACACAACAGTCTCTCTGCGACAGTTACGTCCCTCGCCAGTTGCACAATGTGTTATTCTAAGAAACACTGAAAAAAATTCTTTGAACTCCTCTTCCAATATCACTGTTGTCAGTGTGATTGTCCCAGACTTTGCGAATATTGGCGTTTTACTAAATGTTCACCATGCCTGTATTAAAACTTCCAATGAATTCCTATTTATTGCAGTGACGAGCCATGAAATGCTGTTCGGTGATCGAAAACGGTTCTGCTGCTTGTGTCCTTGACAAAAAGTAGCCAGAATTTACATTCAGACTGACTCTACTTCATGATCTGATGCCAAATGCTTTCTCTTTAATGCCTTTCTTACCCATTATTGTTAGTATCGTCCATTTTGCCTGAATTTGCACAAGGTTGTGAACCATTGAATATTTATGTTCCACCTTTTGTTCGCCCTGTAACCACATCCTGATGAAGGGCTCTGGCCCGAAACGTCGAATTTCCTGTTCCTTGGATGCTGCCTGACCTACTGTGCTTTAACCAGCAACACATTTTCAACTCTGATCTCCAGCATCTGCAGACTTCACTTTTTACTGTAACCACATATCCCTGCTGTCTAAATCTCTTTTATCTCTGTGTCACAAATCCATCTACCTTGTTGCAGAGACTTTGTCCATTAATAAAAAAAACATAATTTTCTCGTTCCCACAATTTCCTGTCACAAATGGATTTGCTGATCTACAGTTTTAGTTAAATGTTGTCCCACTCTGTTCCTTTCTGTTGTCTTCAGTCACATTCCCATGCTGCTCTGATGCTTCACGTTTTCTCTTTGGATTTGGAAAGCTCCTTTCACCTGAAGCCTGTCCCTGCATCCTCTCTGTCAGTTTAAAGCCCTGTCCATAAATCTACCAACGTGATTGTCCAGGACATTGTTCCACTGGAACTGTGCTGGGAGCAATCTGAATGGATTTTTAAAAAAATCAGGTATGGGATATGGATGTCTGGCTGACTAGCCTTTATTGCCCATCCCGTGCTGCCCTTGAGCTAAGCAGCTGGCTCGCCAATTTCACAGAGAAATTAAGAGGCAAACACTTTGCTGTGGGAATGTCGTGCAGACCACATGAGAGTGAACTGTTGTATTTCTCTGAAGGTCAAGTGTTTGGATTTTTATTAATACTTATTTATGGATTGTTATTTACAATTTTTAAAACATATATTCATTTAAAATTCCACATGGTTAGAAGTTAGAAAGAAGAAGTGGGGGGTGTGGTCACTTTGTTGGGACTGTATTGTAGACTGTTGTAGACCCAACAGATACCAGAGGAGCAGATGTGTACAGAGATTGCAGATAACTGGAGGAATAATAGAGGAGTGCAGGCTGGAGATTTTAATAATCCCTGTATTGACTGGGCCACCTGGAGTATAAAAAGACTTGGACGGAGTGCATTTTTTCAAAAGTGTCCAAGAAAGGTTTCTGCATCAATATGCAGAGGGCCCTTCTCTACTCAGGCAGGTGCAACACTGAACCTCCCCTCAGAAAAAGAGGTCGGGCAAGTGACTGAAGTATCATTCAGGGAACACTTTGGGTCCAGTGCCCACAACTGCCTTCGTTTTAACATAGTTATGGAAAAAGATCAGCAGGTCCACAGAATGAAGAGGAAATCTGGAACAGGGCCAGGTTTGGGACCATTCTGCAGGATCTGGCCAGCGTCAATGCCATGAATTTAAATTTGCACAATGCTAGTTATAATCCAACTCGCTTTGAAAGTGTTGGTGATCACTGTAACAAATGAAAGGCTTCAACTAAATTTGTTTGACATTATACTCCATGACACTGCCATCCTGTTGCTATAAATTCCGTCCCTTAGGATTGTGCTCCACAACCACCTGATGAAGGAGCAGTGCTCTGAAAGCTAGTGCTTTCGAATAAACAAGTTGGACTGGAACTGAGTGTCGGGTGATTTTTAACTTTGTACATCCCCAGTCCGACACCGGCACCTCCATATTATGATTCTAATCGATTGGGTGAGTCTGTTTGAAGGAAAAGGATAAACTGGTAAATGGGAGGCTTTTCAAAGTGTGATCTGAAGAATCCAGGACCAGTCTGCCACATTGGGGTAAAGGGAAAAGCTGGCAGGTTTAGGGATCCTTGGCTGATGAAGGATAATAAGGCTCTGGTCTTGAAATGAAGACTGCATGTATTGGGTTTAAGATTTCCGTATCTACATATTCTTAAAGACACTATCAATCTGTGGTGACCCTACAATCCTCTCAGTCCCTGTAATACTCCTAATCTGCAGAAGTCATTCCAATGCCTGTGACTCTTTCAATACAGTTCCTACAAGACCCATTATCTATGTGATATCTTTTCAGTGCCAGCACCCACGCTGTCAATATAAGCTCCTCCAGTGTCTCCATCCATCTACTCATTTCCATAATCTTCTCTAGCTCTTACATGTGTAAACGTCACCCTCCCCTACAACTCTTCCCACTTTGACCAAACTTGAGGGGGCTACTAATGCTCCCTCATCTGTGAAACTGTCTCCATCCAAAATTGTTGTCTTTATCACTTGGGGAATCTGTCTGATTCCACACTCTCTTTATCTAAATAACCTGTATGCGCCGACAGCTCTCCACGTTTCTGTAACCTCCTCTATGCTCCTCCCTTCCTGTGAAAGCACCTCCTGTCCCCACAATTCCCCCAGTCTGGGTCATCTGCTCCAGATCAGACCATTGCTGTCTCTGTTAGCTCATACAACCTTAGCAATGCCTCCTATTTGTGTCACTTCATTCAGATCACATCCTCTCCCGCTTCCCGAAAACTCTTGCTGCCACCATAACCCTTGCTATTTAGAACCTGGAATAGCACATTCCAGTACAAGCCCTTCCGCCCTCAATATTGTGCTGACCTTTTATCCTGTTCTGAAGATGAAACGAACCTACATACCTTCCATATTACTATCATTGATGTGTCCATCCAAGAGTTATTTAGATGTCTGTAACGTGCCTGAATTTACTACCATGGCTGGCAGTCCATTCCACGCACCCACCACACTCTGTGTAAATAATGTACCAGTCACTTCCATGCCGACAGGATTTCCCAACCCAATCTAGTCCTACATGCCAGCACCTGACCTATATCTCTCTGATATCTAAGGTAAACCTTCTGCCAATTATCTTAAACTTATGTCCCCTTGTGATGGCCATTTCGCCATAGGAAGTAGTCTCTAGTTATCCACTCTATCTATGCTTCTCATTCTCTTGTACACCTCTATCAAGTCACCATTCTTCCTCCTTCGCTGTGATCAGAAAAGCTCTAATTTCCACAACCTACCTTCTATGGGCATGCACTCCAGTCCGGGCAACATCCTTCTAAATCTACTCTGCCCTGTCTTTCAAGCTTCCACATCCTTCCAATAATGAAGTGAACAGAACCGTTTACAATATTCGAAGTGTGGTCTAACTGGGGTTCTGTAGAACTGCAGCAAAATCTCACATCTCTTAAATTCAATCCCCATGCTAGTGAAAGCCAACACACCATCCGCCTTCTTTACAGGCTGTCAACTTGGTTGTTAACTGAGGAACACAGGATCCCTTTGTTCCTGCACGCTGCTAAGAATCCTGCCTTTAACCACGTAAAGGTTTTCTGCAGAATGCTCCAATCTAAAACTATCCCTATCTTTGTAAGTTCCTCCAGTCCCTACAACACTCATAAACTGTGAAACCTCCTCAAGTCCATATATTCCTAATGTCTGCAAAATCCTCCCATCCTGATGTCCCTCCATATCTCTGTAACTCCCGCCATCTTCCAGTGCCCTTCTGTGGAACATTGCAGAGGAAGGAGGAGTTGGAGAGTCTGGGCCATGATACGAGGTATGAAGGGCTGCATAACCGGGAAGATGGTACAAATGTAGGAAGGGATGTGGGACTTGCAGAAGGTTAGAGGTTCCGGGATTCATTGAACCTGCAGGATGGGACCAAGGATGGCGTGTGGAACCTGGAGGATATTATGATTGGAACCACAGGTAATTTTTGATTGAACCATTCATAGAGATCTTACAGTCATAGACATGTGCAGCATAGAAAGAGACCTTTCATTCCAACCCAGCCATGCTGACAGGATATTCCAACCCAATCTAGTCCCATTTGCCAGTACCTGGCCTATCTGTGCCACTCTTCATGAATTATCCTCATTGCATCAGTCTAATTTCCCATTCTGTCTATTTCTGTCTCATACAGGTAATCAGGATGTTCCTAACTCCTGTCTCATCCATCACCTTATTGAAACTGGTTGGTCAGCCAGAGAGAGATTAGATTAGATTACTTACAGTGTGGAAACAGGCCCTTCGGCCCAACAAGTCCACACCGACCCGCCGAAGCGAAACCCACCCATACCCCTACATTTACCCCTTACCTAACACTACGGGCAATTTAGCATGGCCAATTCACCTGACCCGCACATCTTTGGACTGTGGGAGGAAACCGGAGCACCCGGAGGAAACCCACACAGACACGGGGAGAACGTGCAAACTCCACACAGTCAGTCGCCTGAGACAGGAATTGAACCCGGGTCTCAGGTGCTGTGAGACAGCAGTGCTAACCACTGTGCCACCGTGCCGCCAATGGAGAGGGAGATCTGGAGCCTTCAGTAAATCCTGCAGCCGGTAAGATCACTCACAATAAACGGCACAGGGTGGAGGTAGTAGACTTCAATATTCAGACCTGGAAGACAGGACATAGACACAGATCTGGGCAAGGAACAGCAACATTCTAGGCTTCATTCTGACCATCTTGTGAGGGTCCTGCTTTCACCTCTACTGTACTGGTCCCCAATGCGACAGCACAGGGGATCGCAAGCATCAATTCTGGCCCATGCTGTGTTCGTGATCTCTGTAATATCCTCCAGTCCCGATAATCCTACCTCTGTCTGGAATCTCTTCTATTCCACACCATTCTATCTATCTCTGTCAGGTTCTCCAATCCCTAACACCCTAATTCCTAAACTTCTGCAGTAGATACTAAATTTCTTCATCCCTGTAAACTCTGACAGTACTGTCTGTCCCTGTAAGATCCTCCCACCCATACCACCCTCCATGTCAATGTATTTGACTTTAACCTCTCCATTGGTCCCTTTCTAAGAAATCTTCTCCACCTCCTACCACCCTTCCTTAGCTGTGAAAAATTTGTAATCTCCTTATCCTTCTCCAATTCTTTGATCTTTACCTTGTTAAATTTCACCCTCATTCCGGACACCATACCCCTCGCGACCACAGGAACCTCTTTCAGTTTGTGCAAACCTCCCCATTTGTGTAACTGTCTCCAACCCAGTAACCTGGCATTCCCCATTGCCTTCCGATCTCTGTAACCTTCAGAACCGAGAAGCCTTCTTATAAATGTAAACGTCTTCAGTCACTACAATCTTCCAAATGTCTGTTAGTATTCACAACACACTTCTCCCGGAAACACTCCCCGTCTGTGCCTCTCAGTCTGCCTGCCTCTCCCTATATCCATCCCTATCCCTATCTCCAGAATCTAATCCAGCTCCCTCTATCTCTGTAAATTCCTCCAATCCCCAAACCCCTTTGTCCCTCTGACATTCTTCACCAGATGTAACTTTGTTTAACTCTAACATCTTCGAGCCCATGTAAGCCTCCCTATCTCTGTAACCTCTACCCATCTGTTCAACCCCCACTACTGACAAATGACTCCCTGTATTCGCCATATGGCAGATGGAATGACAGTGAACAGATGTGACGGAACTGTCATCCGGAGATTTAGCTGCAGAATGACCATCACTGGGGAGTGAATACTGAAGGGTTGTTGGGATAAAGTTATAGAGTCAGAGAGATGTGCAGCATGGAAACCGACCCTTTGGTCCAACCCATTCATGCTGAGCAGATATCCCAACAGAGAAGAGAAAGTGTTGGAATCTTAAAACAAATAAAGGTACATCAATCCTCAGTAGCTCATTAGGTTTATCCTAGAATATTGTGGGAAGCTAGGGAAGAGGTTGCAGTGTCCCTTACAGAGATATTTATATTATAACAGACGCAGTGAGATGTCGGAAGACTGGAGGGAGGCTAATGCTGTTCCAGCACTTAAGGGCGGCAGGGAAACGCCAGGAAATTACAGCGCAGTGAACCCAGTGATGGGGAAGTTGTTGGAGGAGATTCTGAGAGAAAGGAGCTTTGTGTATTTGGAAAGGCAAGGACTGATTAGAGATAGTCAGCATGGCTTTGTGAGTGGGAAACTGTGTTTCACAAACTGAATTGACTCTTCAAGGAAGTAGCCAAGAGATCGATGAAGGCAGAGCGGTCAACATTGTCCACATGGACAGCGAAGCATTTAACAAGGTTGAAAGAGATGTAGAACATCTAGCCAAGAGGAAGAAGGAAGCGTATTTAAGGTTGAGGAAGCATGGGTCAGATAGGTTTCTAGAGGTTAATATGGAGTAGCACGATGGCCCAGTGATTAACACTGCTACCTCATAGCACCACGCACTCTATTTCAATTCCAGCCTCAGGTGACTGTCTGTGTGGAGTTTGCACATTCTCCCCGTGTCAGCATGGGTTTCCTCCAGGTGCTCCGGTTTCCCCCACAGCCCAAGGATGTGCACGTCAGGTGACTCAGCCATGCTAAATTACTCATATTGTTCACGGATTTGTAGGTTTGGTGCATAAGTCGGGGCAAATGGAGAGAATTAGGTTGGGGGATGGTTCTGGTTGGGGTACAGTTTGGAGGATTGATATGGAGGTGTTGGGCCAAATGGCCTGTTTCCACACTGTAGGGATTCTCTGAAGGTACCAGGAACGAACTGAAGAATGGACTTAGGACAGCTAGAAGGGGCATGAAAAAGCTTTGTTGGGAAGGATTAAGGAAAAGTTATGTAAGGAACAAGAGGATGGACAGGTGTAGGGCTGATCAGGGATTGTGTATGGAACTTGTGCCTGGAGTCAGAGGAGGTAGGGGAGGTCCTCACTGAATATTATGCCTCAGCATTCACTGCTGAGAGGGGCCTTGTTATTTGTGAGGATAGCGTGAAAAGGACAGATATATGTGAACAGGTTGATGTTAAGAATGAGGATGTGCTGAGTATTGTGTAAAACATAAGGATAGATAAGTCTATTGGACCAGTCAGGATGTGCCCAAAGTTACTACATGAAGTGTGGGAAGAGATTGCTGTGCACTTGGCAATGGCCTTTGTGCCCTCACTGTCCACTGGAGTTGTACCAGGTGGTTGGAGGGCGGCAAATGTTATTCCCTTGTTCAGAAAAGGTAATACGGATAACGCTGGGAATTTCAGACCTGTCAGTCTTATGTGTGTGGTGTGCAGATTATTGGAGAGGACTCCGAAACAGGATTTATAATTCCTTGGAAAACCATAGTTTGATTAGAGATAGTCAGCATGGCTTTGTAAGGAGCAGGTGATGCCTTACAAATCTTATTGAGTCCTTTGACGATGTGACAAAACACCTTTATGGTTCATTCAGAAAGTACGGAGACATGGGAAACAGGGAAACCTGTCTGTCTGGATACAGAATTCCTGGCCCAAAGAAGATAGAGGGTGATGATGAATGGAAAGCATTCAAGCTGGAGCTCAGTGACCCGTGGTTTTCTGCAGTGAGGGGTTACAGGACTTCTGCTCTTTGTGGTCTTATAAATGACTTGGATATGAGTGGAAGAGTGGGTTAGTAAGCTTGGCAATGCCACAGATGTTGGTGGAGTGGCTGATGTAGGTTGCAACGGGGCAATGACAGGATGCAGAGCTGGGCTGAGAAGTGGCAGATGGAGTTGAATCTGCAAAAGTGTGAAGTCATTAATTTTGGAAGACATAATGCAGAATGCAGGGTTAAAGGTAGGATCCTTGGCAGTGTGGAGGAAAAGAGGGATCATGGGTTCCAAGTCCATAGATCCCTCAAAGTTGCCACACAAGCTGATAGGCTTGTTAAGAAGGAATATATTGTGTGGGATTTCATTAGTTTGGGGATTGAGTTTTAAAGCCGTGAGGTTATGCTGCAGCTCTATAGAGCTCTGGTTAGACCCCAGTTGGAATATTGTGTTCAGTTCAGGTTCCCTCCTAACAGGATGGATGTGCAAGCTTTAGAGAGGGTAAAGAGGAGATTTACAAGGATGCTTCCTGTGCTGGAGAGCATGTCTTATGAAGAAAGCTTGAGCAAGCTAAGGCTTTTCTCATTGGAGCGAAAAAGGGTGAGTGCTGACCTGGTAGTGGTGAACACGATGATGAGAGGCAAAGAGAAAGTGAATAGTGAGAGGCATTTTTTACACTGACATAAATAGCTATTACAAGGGGGTATAATTTTCAAGTGATTCACGGATGGTTAAGGGGAGATTTCAGAGGTAGGTCAGTTACATACAGAATGGTGGCTGTGTAGAATGCACTGCCGGAGGTGGCAGTAAAATTAGATTAATTCGGGACATTTAATATACTTCTGGATAGGCACATGGATGATAATAAAATGAAGTATACGTAGTTTAGTTTGATCATACAGTCAGATAAAAGGTAGGCATGGCATCATGGTCGAAGGCTCTTATGGTGTACTGTTCTGTGTCTGTATCGTAAACTGGGTAATAAGCTCATATCAATGTAAAATGATATGGCATTTAGGAGGAGCTTGGGAACTGGATACAAAATTGGCTTGATGGTAGGAGACAGAGTGTGATGGGAGACATTTTGTTTTTCTGACTGGAGGCATGTGACCAGCAGTGCAGTGGGCCCACTGTTGTTTGACATTTGGATACATGGTTTGGATGGGAATATTGGTTTTGTGTTAAGTAAGTTTTTTGGGTGACAATGAAATTGGTGGTAAACTGGACAGTGATCAAGGTTATCTGTGATACAACAGGATGAACAGTACTGCTGGGATAGTGAGCTGAAGAATAGCAGATGGAATTTAATTAGATAAATGTGAAGTGTGCCATCTTGATGAAACAACCAGGGTGGGACTTGTACAGTTAATGTTAGGACACTGGGTACTGTTGTCAATCAGTGACCCAGGGATGCAGGTACATAGTTCTTTAAAAGTGGTATCCCAGGTAGACAGGCTGGTGAAGCAGGCGTTTGGGATGGTTACCTTCATTGGTCAGAGCATTGAGAGTAGGATAAGGATGTCATGGTGTATCTGTGCAAGACAGTGGCAAGATCACCATGAAACCATTGTTGATCAGCAGGATGAATTCATCTAGTTCACTTACCTCCTTTAGGGAAGGACATCTGACAGTCTAACCTGGTTTGGCCTACACGTGACTCCGGACCCACAACAATTTGGCTGACTCTGAGCTACCATCTGGGCAATTAGCAGTGGGGGGGGAAAAGATTGATAGTCCAATCAGTGGCATCCTCATCCCATGAATGAATAAATAAAAATACATATGTCCCTCCCTACTTCTGCAAACCCATAGTGCAGCAATTCATACTGGCTTTGTAACATCGGTCAGGCCATGACCACTCTCTGTAACACTCTCACCATCTCCAGCACCTTCAATTCTCCCTGTTCCTATCGTTTCAATATGCCCTGACAATATTACCCCTTCCCAATGTCCTCCCCCTGGTAGCAGACCCATTGCAATCCCTTTTAAACTTACTCCTAAAACACTCTCTAACTTCAGGATTTTAAGTACTTTTTGGTGATCTTCTCAGCCTCATAATCTAGTATGAACCCTTTTGTCCTGAGTAAGGGATCAGTGGGGATTTCTTGTTGATGTTATGTCTGTTTCAATTGAATGTCCTTTATTTGAATTATTTACACTGTTCCTTCAAATATTTTCCATTGTTCATTTACGGACACACGTTTAAGTCTGTTTCGCCTGTTTATTTTGGTCAGTTCTCCTCTCAAACCCATGTAATTGGCTATTTTTGTTTCCAGTTGTAGCTTGCCCTTTCTGTGATTCACTTTAAAACTATATATTTCTTTAAACTGCACTTTCTCACAATTTCCCAGAGGACCTCTCCAGGTGACATTACTCATTCACTAAGTTTCATCACACAACCGTCGCTCTGAGATAGTTACATCCCTTGCCAGTTGCACAATGTGTTATTCAAAGAAACATTGAAAAACATTCTCTGAACTCCTCTTCCAATATCGCTCTTGTCAGCGTGAATGGCCCAGATTTTGGGAATATTGAAGTTTCCCAAAATTATCACAATGCTTTTATTAAAAATTCCAATTGATTCCTATTCATTGCAGTGAAACTGTTCTGCTGCTTGTGTCCCTGGCAAGTAGTAGCCAGAACTTACCTTCAGACTGATTCTACATCATAATCTGATGCCAATGCTTTCCCTGTCATGCCTTTGGTACCCATTATTGTTAGCGTTACCCATTTTGCCTGAATTTCCACAAGGTTGTGAACCACTGGATATTTATGTTCCACCATTTATTCGTTCTGGTACCATGTCTCCCTGGTGTCTAAATCTCTTTTATCTCTGTGTCACAAATCCATCTCCCTTATTGCAGAGACTTTGTCCATTTCAAACAAAACATAATTTACTCTTTCCCACAATTTCCTGTCACAAATCGATTCACTGATGTACGGTTTTAACTAAACGTTTTCCCATCCTGCTCCTTTCTGCTTGTCTTCAGGCACATTCCCATGCTGTTCCGATGCTTTCCTTTTCTATTTGGATTTGGAAAGCTCCTCTCACCTGAATCCTGTCTCTGCATCCTTTCTGTCAGTTTACAGCCCTGTCCATAAACCTACCGACATGATTGGCCAGGACACTGGTCCCATCATGGTTCCAGTGGGGCCCAGTGCAACGGGATTATTTTTATTAACTCGTGGGATGTTGGTATCTCTGTCTAACCTGCCTTTCTTTCCCAGCCCTAGCTGCCCTTGAAAGGAGTAACTTGCTCGGCCATTTCAGAGGGTCATTGAGAGACAAACACTTTGCTGTGGGTATTTTGTGCAGACCAAGTGAGGATAGGCAGATGTCCTTCTCGAAATGACAAGTGTTTGTAATTTTTATACATCAGCAATTGTCTCATAGTTATTTATGAATTATGAATTATTATTTTTAAAAGTATTGTTTTCAAATCCGCCCATTTCTGATGGTGGGATTCAAACCTGTCTCCCCTGAACATTAGCTGAGGTTTTGGATACATGCTCTAGCAATAATGACACTAGGCCATCACTTCGCCTGCTCACAGATTGCTCATTCCTGACCAGTTATACCATCATGCAGCAGAACCCCTTCTTCCCACACAATTGTTTGATTCTGAAGCCTTCTGACATGATTGTTTGAGCTTGATATCTTCCTGCACTCTGGTGATATCACTCAGTATTTCTCCATGTGGTATCCCTCACTGTGAGGGTCTAATTGCTGCCTCTGTCAATGCCCCTCGCTTTTATAGCTACTCCAGATCCTGAGCCAACAGAATTCTCCACTCCAGAGAGACGTAGCAGCACAGGCCAGGGACGGAGTCTGGGACTTTCCAGATCTCTGCTTTACTCAGGACAATTCTCCATGTGTAACTCTCACTACATCAATATAAATTCCCATTCTGTCTATTTCCTTGTCTCCTGTAGGTACTCAGGAAGGTCCTGACTCAATAAATTTCACAGCTGTTGGGTCTCTCGTCCATCACCACATTGAAGATGGTTGGTCTGCCAGAGAGACCAAGGGCAGGGAGATCTGGAGCCTTCAATAAATCCTGCAGTGAGGTAAGATCACTCACAGTGCACAGAGCAGAGAGCAATGAGAGGGCTCCATATATCGGTTAACAAGACATGACATAGATACAGTGCTGGAGGGGGAGCAGAGTACAGACAAGCCTCAGGCTCAATCACCACCCCTTCTGTAAGTTTTGTTGTACTGAGACAGTATCAGGAGTGTCACAGTTATCAATCCAGGCCTGTGCTGTCTTAGTGAGCATCAGTACAACAGAGGGGAAAGCAGGCTTCCCATGAGAGAGTGGGAATGCTGCCTATGATCTCTCTTCTTTATTTCCCTCTCCAACACTATATATGACATGTCGCATGGACAGGTGTCTTCAATAAATTTTAACTCCTATAAGAGTTCCTGACCCTGTAACCTCCTCCCTTCCCTATAGTCCCTTCACATATTTGAAATGCATTGTATTCCAGCCTACCATCGCTATCGCTGTAACTTGCTTCAGCGTCTCCAACATGCCTTATCTCGGTAGTCTCCTCCTCCAATGACAGAGTCATGCGGCACCGAAACAGAACCTTTGCTTTGATCCAACTAGTCGATGCTGAACACGGTTCCTGAATGAGTCACTTTTCCCTGCAATTGCCCCGTATCCCTTCAAACTTTCTCCTCTCCATTTATCCACCCAAATGTCTTTTCCATGTTGTCATTATGCTTCTCTCCATCACTCCTCCTGGCAGCTCATCCAATTCGTGCACCATGCTCTCTGTCAAAAATGTTCTCCTCTGATCCCTTTTAAGTTTTCCCTCTTCCACCTCATATTTCTGCCCTCTAGTTATGGACTCCCCTACCCTGGGGTAGAGACCTTCACTATTCCCCTTACCTGTAACACTCATGGTTTATAAACCTTTATAACGTTGCCCCTCAGCCACCTATGCCCAATGGAAATACGAAGGATAATGATATAAATATTTCTGCTCGTGTCCCTGCCACTGCTTTGCTACTGTTCTGGGATACAGTTGTTCAGGACCTAGGGCTTCCTCTACGTTTGTGTTCTAAGACCTCCAGCACCACCTCTCCTGTAATCGGGACTCTTTACAAGACACCACTGTTTCTTTCCCTTTGTCCACAGTACGTACTGACATGAAATATTCATTTAGGATCTCGCCCATCTCCTATGATTCCACACCTGAGGGGCCTTATTGTCTCTCTAGATTAGATTAGATTATTTACAGTGTGGAAACAGGCCCTTCGGGTCAACAAGTGCACACCGACCCCCCGAAGCGCAACCCACCCATACCCCTACATTTACCCCTTACGTAACACTACGCAGACACGGGCAGAACATGCAAACTCCATACAGTCAGTCCCCTGAGGCGGGAATTGAACACAGGTCTCTGGCGCTGTGAGGCAGCAGTGCTAACCACTGTGCCACCATGCCGCCCGCTGTACTTGTATGCTGTAGAATTTTGTACTTGTATGCTGTAGAATTTCCTTGCATTCTCCTTATCCTTTTCTGCCAAAGCTATCTCATTCCCACTGTTGTGCTTTCCAGCTGATCCACCCTCTCCTTGTAAGTCAAACCCTCCAGTATCAGTAACATCTTCGCCTGTCTTTGCTCCGTGTACAGTTTCAGAAAAAGATTCCTAAATCGGGAAAATCAGGATTCTACACAGTACTGCAACAGCTGTACAGCCGAATCATAATGTACCAACTCAATGCTCTGGCCCATGAGGGCAAGTGTACCTAATCTGTTTTCCCCATCCTGTCCACCTGTGATGGCACTTACAAGGAACAATGTCACTGGACCCCTTCGTCTCTCTGTCTGTTCGACCACATTGAACGGGGCCCGACCATTAACAGTGTTAATCGTCCCTGTTTTGTCTTAACAAAATCCATTAATTAAAATCCATCTTTCATTCCTTGACCCACTTGTCCAGTTGATCAAGAGCCTCTTTGATAACTGTCTTCACTCCCCACTGCAATACTTATTTTGCTTACTAACAATGATTTCTATATTCTCGTTTATGTAAATAATGCACGTGGCCCCAGCACCGATCCTTATGGCACACCGCTGGTCAGAGCCTCGAGTCCACGCAACAACCCTCTCCCACCACCCTCTGTCTCCTACTGTCAAGCCCATGTTGTGTCCGTTTGTCCTGCTCTCCCTGATCCCATGTGATCTAACCTTACTAACCAGTGCACCAGGCTAAACCCTGTCAAAGGCCTTGCTGAAGTCAGGATAGACAGTGTCTACTGTTCTGTCTTCATCTATCTTGTTAATCACCTCTTCAACAAACTCAGTTAAGTTTTCGAGATACTACTTTGTATGCACAAAGCTGTGCTGACTATCCATAATCAATACTTGCCTTTCCAAATGCATGTACCTCCTGTCCGGCAGAATCGCTTCCAACAACATTCGCACCACTGACATGAAGCTAATCGGTGTTTATGTCCCTGGCTTCCCCTCGCAGCCCTTCTTAAACACTGGCACAACATTAGTGACCCTCCAGATTCCCAGCTCATTACCTGTAGCTGTCTTTGATAGAAATATATCTTTAAGGGACCCCGCAATGTCTTCCCTAACCACCCCCCCGCCCCGCCCCTACCAATGTCACGGGATACACCTGATTAGTTCCAAGAAAGTTGTCTACTTTTTATGCGTTTTAAAACCTTCTGCACTTCCTGTTCGCCAACGTGGACTCTTGTGAAGACATCACTGTTTATTTCCCTGACTTCCCCAGAGTTTCTCCACGGTAAGTTCTGATGTGAAATTTATGTTCAAACTGATAGGAGTGTGTAAATTTTGCCAAAGTGCAGCCCTACAAACACTTCAGTCCCTTTCCCTACTTTTGTTTCCTGCTGTCAGACTATCTGCTCTGTAATTACCTGGCCTATCCTTTGGGTCCAGTGACCACAACTGTCTTCGTTTTAACAATGTTATGGAAAAAGATCAGATAGATTGACAGATTAAGGTGTGAAACTGGATCAGGGCCAGGTTTGGGCCCATTAGGCAGGATTGAGCAGAGGTCAATTGGGTGAATTAAAAATCACACAACACCAGGTTATAGTCCAACAGGTTTATTTTGAAGCACTAGCTTTTGAAGCGCAGGTGATCATACTAAAAGATGAAAGGCTTAAACTGAATGTGTTTGATATTACATTCCATGACACTACAATCTTGTTGCTGTAAATTCTGAACCTTATGATTGTGCTCCACAACCACCTGATTGTGGTGGTCCGAAACCTAGTGCCTCCAGATAATCCTATTGGATTGTAAGCTGGTGTTGTGTGATTTTTAACTTTGTACACCCCAGTCCAACATCGGCTCCTCCACATTATGACTACCATCGATTGGGCGAGTCTGTTTGAAGGAAAATGAATGACTGGCAAACGGGAAGCTTTTAAAAGTGTAATCTCAAGAATCCAGGACCAGTATGTCCCTGTTAGAGTGAAGGGAAAATCTGGCAGGTTCAGGGATCCCTGGCTGATGAGGGATATTGAGGCTCTGTTCAGGAAAAAGAAAACAGTGTACATAGAGTTTAAGCTATTCGTATCTTCTTCCAGTCCTAAAGACATGATCAATCTGTGGCGACAGTACAATCCTCTAAGGACCCTGCGGCACTCCTGATCTGTAGAATTCACTGCAATGCCTGTGACTATCTGATCCGAAAAGACTCACTATCTGTGTAACAGCCTCCCTTGCCTATCACCCATCCTGTCAATGTCAGGTCTTCCAGTCTGTCCATCATCTACTCATCTCCATAACATTCTCCATGTCTTACACCCCTATCTGTGTAAATGTCACCTTCCCTTACAAACTTTCCCACTTTGACCAAACTGCAGGAGTTACTAATGCTCCCTTATCTGTGAAACTGTCTCCAACCAAAATGGATGTCCTTATCCCCTGGTAAAATCGTCAGACACCACACCCTCTATACCTAAATAACCTGCAGAATCGAAGCCTTTCAATAACTATAAACATCTTCAGTCACGACTCCCCTCCACAGATCTGTTTGTTCTTCTAATCTATAAAACCGTCTAGATTTCTGTAATCTGCTCCATTCACCTAAAACACTCCTGTCTGTGCAAACCACCCCATCCTACCAACATCCTTATGCTTGTAACTGCTGCATCCCTCCCTACCTCCCCATCTTTATGAACTCCTGTAGACCCTACAGCTCTCCACATTTCTGTAACACCCTGTGGCTCTCTGGTCCTCGCTCCCTGTGAAACCACCTCCAGTCCCCACACCCCTCCCAGTCTGGGTCATCTGCTTCAGGTCAGACCATTGCTGTCTCTGTTACCTCCTGACAGTCCTAGTAACCCTTCCTATCTGTGTCTCTTCATTCAGATCCCATCTCTCCAGCTTTCCGAAACCTCTTTGTGCCATTGTGAGCCTCTTTATTTAGAATATAGAGCTGTACAGAACAGTGCAGGCCCTTCAGCCCTCAATGTTGCACTGACCTTTTATCCAACTATCAGATTAAATTAAACTACAGACCCTACATTTTACTATCATCCATGTGACTGTCTAAGTGTTGCTTAAATGTCCCTAATGTATTGGACCCCACTACAAATGCTGGCGGTGCATTCCATGCATCTGCCCACTCTATGTTAAAAAAAATCCCTCTCACATTTCCTGTAAAACTTCCTCCAATCACCTTCCACTTATGTCCTCTCGTTATGGACATTTTTGTAATGGGAAAAGTATCTGATTATCCTCTCTATCGAGGCCTCAAATCATCTCGTTCATTTCTATCAAGTCACTTCTCAACCTTTTTCATTCCAATGAGAAAATCCCTAATTTCCTCAACCTTTCTTCCTTAGACCTCCACTCCTGATAAATCTCCTCTGCACCCTCTCCAAAGCTTCCACATCTTTCTGATAATGAGGCAACCAGAACTGAACACAATATACCAAATGTTCTCTAACCAGGGCTCGATAGAGCTGCAGCATAACTTCGTGGAACTTAAACTCAATCCCCCTACTTATGAATGCCAAAACACCATACACAATCTGAACAAGGCAATCAACTTGAGTGATAACATTGAGGGATCTATGGACATGGACTTCAAGATTCTTCTGTTCCTGCACACTGTCGAGAATCCTGCCTGTGGAATCCTGCAAACAGCTGTCTGTGGAATCCTGCAATCTTAAACCCTCCCTATCTTGGTAACTTCCTCTGATCCCTATAACTCTCAGAAACAGTGAAACCTCTTCAAGTCCCGACAATCCTCCTTTGCTCTGTAACCTCCTTTATTAGCATCAACCCTCAAAAGTCCTGAAGCCTTTTTTTTAACCACAGTAGTATTCCTAATATCTGCAACACCCTCCCATCCTGATCTCATTCCCTGTCTCTGTAACCTCCATCATCCTCCAGTCCCCTCTGGGGAACATTGCAGAGGAAGGAAGAGTTGTAGAGTCCGGGTCATGTTACAGAGGTAGGAAGGGCTGCAGAACCTGGAGTATGGTACAAATGTAGGAAGAGACGGCAATCCTGCAAGAGGTTAGAGGGAGCGGGATTCATATAACCTGCAGGATGGGACCGAGAATGTGTTGTGAAAACTGAAGGATATTGCAATTTGAATGACTGACTCTTTTTGATCGGACTATTGGGCTGATCTTGCTGTCCTATTTGTGCAGATATTTACCATAATGGCTGTGCACAGCTTCAGATTCCTAGGCTGGGAGATGTGAGCTCAGATATGAATCTATTTGCCCATGCTGTCTGTATGCCTGACACTGACCTGGTGCTGCTCAGGTAGAAAGCATTTTCCATGTATATGGTGACTTCCAGATCTACGTGACTGACCAGAGCTCACCACATCAAAGACTTTGTATGGAATGTTCTTTATTTTTTTCATTATTTTTAAGTGGCAATTCCGCGAGATTCAGTAATTGGGGAGTTTCCATTTTGAGAGAATGAAACCTTTACGATTGGAAATTGGGAAGTCTTCCAAAATGAGATAACGGCAGTCCCGAGACAGTATACAGTATTCCTATTAGGGTGAAAGGAAAGGCTGGTAAGGTGTAGGGAATGCTGGATGATTAGAAATTTGAGGTTTTAGTTCAGAAAAAGAAATAAGTGTATGTCAGGTACAGACAGGAGATCTTCCGACATATTTGTTCCTCAGTCGGTCACAGATTATTCAGGGTCAGTACACTCGTATCAAAGTGATGACCTATTCTTATTTCACAGTTCTGCTAACACAGTGGCCGATCCCGTAGGAATGTCCTCTCTAAGTATTGCTGTGATGTTTCATGCAATCAAAACCCACCACCACGTGTCCTTCCTCTCTTGTCAAACCCTATTATGCTTCCTGTAGTCTCTCTACCTTGAAACAGAGTTGTTGGTCCTGTTCCTCACTCAGCAGTGTTTCCGGAATGATTTGATTAGATTAGATTAGATTAGATTAGATTAGATTAGATTAGATTAGATTAGATTAGATTACTGACAGTGTGGAAACAGGCCCTTTGATCCAAAACGTCCACACTGACTCTTGGAATATAATCCACCCAGACCCATTTCCCTACATTAACATCTTCACCTAACACTTTGGGCAACTTAGCATGGCCAATTCACCTAAGCTTTACATATTTGGACTGTGGGAGGAAACCACAGCACCTGGAGGAAACCCACACAGACACAGAGAGAATGTGCAAACTCCACACAGACAGTAGCACAGATGATAGATATAATCTCCCAGTCCCATATTCCCCTCCATCCGCTGCGTTCATCTTCCTTAGCTGTCAGGCCCCTTGCATTGAAATAAATGCAGTTTAATCATCAGTTTTTCCCTATTCCCTGCTATGTTCTTGCCTGCCTTGTCTATTGAAATTGCTCTCTTTAACTTGTGTACCAGGCTCAATCTTCTATCTGTCTTTATGACAGTTTAAGGACAAACACCCTGCCAGACTAGTTGATATCCTCTCAAGCTGCTTCAGTAATTTGCCCCACCAGGATGTCGGTCCCCATCCCACCCCCAGGTCAGGTCCATTCCCCACCCTGGCCCCCTGTGCTGATATGTTTAGGGATCTATGGACCTGTCCACCAAGCTCCCTATGTTCCTCAGTACTCCACAAGGACCTACCGTTCATTATGTCTGACCGTTGCTTATCATTCTTCCCACAGGATATTATCTCATTTCGATCAGTACTAAACCCTGCTCAAATTATCATCTGAAAGACATCTGACTGTAGACTGAGATCATCCGCCTCACGGCGAGCCTCCTAATGGTTCATTCTGCTTTCACATCCGAGTTGTTAATGCACATAATAAACAGCAAAGGTTCCTGCACACATCCCTGTGGTACACCCCCTGTTGAAGGAATTTCAAACACTAAGCAGTCTGTCCACCAATTATGGATCCAATTTACCAACTTGCCTTGGAACCCAATGGCTCTTTACATTTGGACCAGCCTTCCATGTGTGAACTTGTCAAAGGTCTTATTCAATTCCATGTAAACCACATCATCTGCACTGCCCTCATCAATACTTTTAGACACCATTTCAAAATACTCCACTGAATTTCTCAGACAGTATCTTCCTCTCCCAAATCCACGAGGATTGAGCTGAGATGATCCTTACCTTTGTAAGTGTTGATTCATCCTCACAATTGTTTCCAATAATTTCCCTCCCCGTGTTGTCAGACTATCTGCTCTGCCGTATACCTGCTGCCCTTCTTAAGCAAATATTAGTGATCCTCTAGTCATTCGGCACTTCACATGTAGCCAGCAAACGATGAAATATATCCACCAAGGCTCCAGAAATCTCCTGTCTTACCTCCCATAGCAGCCTGGGATACATTTTATTGGGCACTGTGGATTTCTCCAGTTTTCTGCCTGTGAAAACATTTAATACCTCCTCCTTATTGATCTTAACATGTTCTCAAACCTCACCATCCTAACTAAAATCCCTGGCTACAATGTCTTTCTCCTGTGTGAATACAGATGAGAATTATTCATTGAAAACCTTACCTACTTCCTCTGGCTTCATGAACAGATTGTCTCTTTGGTTTCAAACAGGCCTCACTATTTCTTCAGTAATCCTCTTATTCTAAACATACTGATAAAATACCTTGTGACTTTTCCTTAATTGTATCTGACAAGGATATTTTATGGTCATTGTGTGTCCCTCATTTCTAAGGAACCCCTTGCAGTCCCTATACTTTTGAATGGCTTAGCCTGTTTTTATTGCACTGTGTTTTCTTTATCAAACTCACGATGTCGTTTGATCAGTATTCACTGGACTTGCTGCCTTTACTACTCCCTCGTCAGGAACACACTGGCCCTGAATTCTCACTGTATCACTTTCACACACTCCCACTTTCCAAATATAGACCCAACTACAGATAGTCTTTCCGGTCTATGTTTGCCAGATCCTCTCTAATTGTAATGGTACTGATAGGAGACTCAGTTGTGAGGGGGACAGACAGGAGACTGTGTGGCTGCAGAAGAGACCCCAGGATAGTGTGCTGCCTCCTGGGAACCAGGGTCAAGGGTGTCTCTGAGCAGTTACAGAACATTCTGAAGGGGAGGGTGAATAGCGAGCGGTCATTGTGCACCTCGGCCCACATGACAGAGGTAGACAAAGGGATGGGGTCCTGTGAAATAAGTATCAGGAGTTAGGTAAGAAGTTAAAAAGCAGGACCTCAAGGGAAGTGATCTCCAGATTACTCCCAGTGCCACCTGCCACAGTGAGGATAGAAATAGAAAGATAAGCTAGATAAATGTGTGGCTGAGGAGCTGGGGGAGGGTGTAAGGTTTGGATCATTGAGATCTCTATTGGGAGAGAGGTGACCTATAGAAGAGGACGGGTTTGACTTGAACCAGAGGGACGCCAGTATGCCGTGGGGGAGATTTGTTAGTGTTACTCGGGAAGGGTTTAAAAAGGTTTGGCAAGGATTCTGAATAAGGGAGGGCCTATCGATCAGTCAGAGGGAAAATGCATCAGCCATCGAGAACAAGTTTCCTATTCTGGATATCCAGGGGCACGGTCAAGGGAGGGAAAAGACTACTGGTTTGACATGCATTTATTTCAATGCATGAGGCCGGACTGGTAAGGCAGACGAGCTCAGAGCATGGATTGGTTCTGGGGACTGGGATGTTATAGCCATAGCAGAAACATGGCTGAGAGAAGGGCAGGACTGGCAGCTCAGTGTTCCAGGGTACAGAAGCTACAGGCGTGACAGAACGGCAAGTAAATGAGGAGGGGGAGCTGCCCTTTTGATACGGGAGGGCATAACAACAGCGCATCGAGAGGATACTCTTTAAGAGTCATCAAATGAGGCCATATGTTTAGACGTTAGACATAAAAAGGGGATGGGCATTTTGTTGTGACAGTGTTCAAGATTCTAAAATAACCAGCGGATACTAGAGGAGCAGATGTACAGAGAGATTGCAGGTACCTAATGAAATAATAATGTAATATTGGTTGGAGATGTTAACTTCCCCTGGATGGAATGGTCTACCCACAGAATAAAAGGCCCATTCGGAGTTCAATTTGTCAAATGTGTCCAAGAAATTTCCTAAATCAAGAAATAACTCGAACAAGGCCTAACCCTACTCAGACGGGTGCAACACTGGACCTCCCCTCAGACAACATGGTCAGGCAAGTGACTGAATAGTCAGTCAGAGAGCACTTTTGGTCCAGTGACTACAACTGTCTTAGTTTTAACTTAGTTATGGAAAAAGATCAAATAGGTCCGCAGATTAAGGTAAAAAACTGGCGCAGGGCCAATTTTGGGGCTATTTGACAGAATCGAGCCGAGGTTGATTGGGCGAATTAAAAATCACACAACAGCAGGTTTAAATCCAACAGGTTTATTTCGAAGCAACAACTTTCGAAGCGCAGGTGATCGTCCTAAAAGGTGAAAGGCTGAAACTAAATGTGTTTGATATTACATTCCATGACACTGCAATCCTGTTGTTATAAATTCTGAGCCTTATGATTGTCCTCCACAACCACCTGATGAAGTAGCGCTCCGAAACCAAGTGCCTCCAGATAAACCCGCTGGACTGGAACCTGGTGTTGTATGATTTTAAACATTGTCCACCCCAGTCCAACAATGTCTCCTCCACATTATGATTACCATTGATTGGGTGAGTCTGTTTGAAGGAAAAGGAATGACGGACAAATGGGAGGCTTTTAAAAATGTGACCTCAAGAATCCAGGGCCAGTGTGTTCGAGTGAAGGGAAAATCTGGGAGGTTCAGAGAACCGTGCCTCTGAGGGATATTGAGGCTCTGTTCAGGAAAAAGAAAACAGCACACGTTTGACTTTAAGCTATTCGTATCTTTTTCCAGTTCGAAAGATACAATCAATCTATGGAGACCGTACAATCCTCTCAGGTCCATGCAGCTTCCCTGATCTGTAGAACTCACTCCAATGCCTGTGACTATCTGATCCACTTCCAAAAAGACTCACGATATGTGTAACATCTTCCTGTGAGTATCACCCATTCTGTCAATGCAAGCTCCTCCAGTCTCTCCATCCAACTACTCATCTCCATGACCTTGTCCAGCACTTACACCCCTATCTGTGTAAGCGTCATTCTCCCGGACAAACCTTCCCACTTTGGCCAAACTGGAGGAGGTTACTATTGCTCCCTTATCTGTGAAACTTTCTCCAACCAAAATTACTGTCCTTACCTGCTGGTAAAAATGTCCAACTCCACACCTCTATACCTAAATAACCTGCTGAACCTTAGCCTTTCTATAAGTATAAACATCTTCAGTTGCGACTGCTCTCCACGTAGCTGTGTGTTCTTCTAATCTATAAAAAGTCTTGATTTCCATAATCTGCTCCAATCTCCAAAAACATTGCTGTCTGTGTGAAACACCCCATCCTACCAACATCCTTATGCCTGTAAACTGCTGCATCCCTCCCAACCTCCCCATCTCCATGAACACCTGCAGGTCCTAAAGCTCTTCACATTTCTGTAACACCTTGTGGCTCTATGGTCCTCCCTCCCTGTGAAATCACCTCCAGTCCCTGCACCCTCCCAGTCTGGGTCATCTGCTCCAGATCAGACCATTGCTGTCTGTGTTACCTCTGACAATCTGAGCACACCTTCCTATTTGTGTCTCTTCATTCAGATCTCATCCTCTCAAGCTTTTTGAAACCTCTTTGCGCCATTGTAACCCTCCCTATTTAGATCGGAGAACGGTACAGCACAGCGCAGGCCCTTCCGCCCTCAATGTTGTGCCGATCTTTTATCCTACAGACCCTACATTTTACTATCAGCCATTTGTTTGTCTAAGAGTTCATTAAATGTCCCTAATGTATTGGACTCTACTACCACTGTTGGCAGAGCATTGTACGCACCTGCTACACTATGTGTAAAGAATCCACCCCTGACATCTCCTATAAATCTTGCTCTGATCAACTTCAATTTATGTGCCCTCGTTATTTCTATTTTTGCAACAGGAAACGTATGTGGTTATCCTCTCTATCTAAGCCTCAAATCATCTCGTTCACCTCCAATAAGTCATCTCTTGTCCCTTTTCATTCCAAAAACAAAAGCCCTAACTCCCTCAACCTTTCTCCGTAAGATCTCCCCTCCAGTCCAAGCAGCATCCTGATAAATCTCCTCTACACCCTCTATATAGCTTCTCCATCTTTCTGATGATGAGGCAACCAGAACTGAACGCAATATACCAAGTGTTGTCTAACTAGGTCTTGATAGAGCTGCAGCATAATCTCATGGCTCTTAAACTCAATCCCCCTGCTAATGAAAGCCAACACACCATTAGTCTTCTGAATAAGGCTGACCACTTGAGTAGCAGCTTTGAGGGATCAATTGACGTGGACCCCAAGATTCCTCTGTTCCTCCACACTGTCAAGAATACCGCCTTTCTCCCTGTAAAAGTTGTCCTCGGAATTCTTCAATCTTAAACCCTCCCTATCTTCCAAACACTCAATTCCTCCAAACACTCCAACATTCGTAAATGACCTGGTGCTGCTCTGGTAAAAAAAAGCACTGTCTGTGCATCTGATAATCTCCAGATCTATGTTACTGACCAGAGCTCAACTCATCGAACCCTTTCTTTGGAAAGTTCTTTGTTTTGTCATTATTTTCTAGCGGACATTTCGCGAGATGCTGGAATTGGGGCGTTTCCATTTTGAGGGAATGAATCCTTTATCACTGGAAATTGGGAAGTCTTCCAAAATGAGAACGGCAGTCCGGAGACAGGAGACATATTCCTGTTAGAGTGAAAGGAAATGCCGGTAGGTGTACAGAATGCTGGATGAGGAGAGAAATTGAGGTTTAAGCTTTGAAAAAGATGTAAACGTATCTTAGGAGAGAGTGTGAGTCCTTACGAGAGTATAAAGGCAGTAGGGATATACTAAAGCGGGAGATCAGGAGGGCGAAAGGGGAACATGAAATAGCTTTGGCAAATAGGGTTAAGGAGAATCCAAAGGGTTTTTATAAAAATATAAAGGACAAAATGGTAACTAGGGAGAGAATAGGGCTGCTTGAAGATCAGCAAGGCAGCCTGCACCTGGAGCTGCAGGAAGTGGGGAGATATTAAACAAGTGTCTTACATCAGTATTTACTGTGGGAAGGATATGAAAGGTACAGAATGTAGGGAAATAGATGGTGGCAACTTGCAAAATGTCCATATTACAGAGGAGGAGGTTCTGGATGTTTTGAAATGCATAAAGGTGGATAAATCCCCAGGATCTTATCAGGTCATAGAGTCATAGAGATCTACAATATGAACAAAATAGTCTTTGGTGCAACCCGTCCATTCTGACTGGATGTCCCAACCCAATCTAGTACCACCTGCCAGCACCGGGCTCCTTTCCCTCCAAACCCTTCCTATTCATATACCCATATAAATGCCTTTTAAATGTTGCAATTGTACCAGCCTCCACCACTTCCTCTGGCAACTCATTCCATACACGTACCACCCTCTGTGTGAAGATGTTGCCCCTTAGGTCTCTTTTATATCTTTCCCCTCTCACCCTAAATCTATGCCCTCTAGTTCTGAACTCACCGACACCAGGGAAAAGATTTTGTATATTTATCCTATCCATGCCCCTCATAATTTTGTAAACCTCTATAAGGTCACCCCTCAGCTTCCGACGCTCCAGGTAAAACAGCCCCAGCCTGTTCAGCCCCTCCCTATAGCTCAAATCCTCCAACCCTGGCAATATCCTTGTAAATCTTTTCTGAACCCTTTCAAATTTCACAACATCTTTCCGATAGGAAGGAGACCAGAATTGCACGCAATATTCCAACAGTGGCCTAACCAATGTCCTGTATAGCCGTAACATGACCTCCCAACTCTGAGACTCAATACTCTGACCATTAAAGGAAAGCATGCCAAACGCTTCCTTCACTATCCTATCTACCTGCAACTCCAGTTTCAAGGAGCTATGAACCTGCACTCCAAGATCTCTTTGTTCAGCAACACTCCCTCAGACCTTACCAGTCCCTGAGCAGGTGTACCCTAGAACTCTGTGGGAAGATAGGGAAGTGATTGTTGGGCCCTTTGCTGAAATATTTGTATCATCGATAGTCATAGATGAGGTACCAGAAAACTGGTGGTTGGCTAACGTCATGCCACTATTTAAACAAAATGCTAAGGAAAAGCCAGCAAACTACAGACCGTTTCGCCTGACGTCAGTGGTGGGCACGTTGAAGGACGGAATCATGAGGGACACGATTTACATGTGTTTAGAAAGCCAGTATCTAATTACGGATAATCAGCATTGCTTTGTGCATGGGAAATCATGTCCCAAGAAATTGATTGTAGTTTTTGAAGAATTAACCAAAAGGATTGATGAGGGCAGAGCTGTCAATGTGAGTGATATGGTCATCGATAAGGTGTTTGACAAGTTTCCACCATGGTGAGCAAGGTTAAATCTCATGGAATACACGGAAAAACAGCCAATCGGATACAGAACTGGCTCGAAGGTAGAGGGCAGAGGGTGGTGGTGGAGGGTTGTTTTTCAGACTGGAGATCTGTGACCAGTGGAGTGCCATAAGGATCGGTGCTGGATCCACTATTGTTGTTATTTATATAAAGATTTAGATGTGAACACAGGAACATATTTAGGATGTGAACATATTTAGTAAGTTTGCAGATGATACCAAAATTGAAGGTGTTATGATTGCGAAGAGTGTTACCTCAGATTACAACTGGATCTAGATCAGATGTGCCGATGTGCTGAGGAGTGCCAGAGGGAGTTTAATTTAGATAAATGTGAGGTGCTGCATTTTGGTAAAGCAAATCTCAGCAGGACTTACGCACTCAATGGTATACTCCTAGGGAGTGTTGCTGAACAAAGAAACTTTGGAATGCAGGTTCATAGCTCCTTGAAAGTGGAGTCGCAGGTAGATAGAATAATGAAGAAGGTGTTTGGTATGCTTGCGTTTACTGATCAGAGCATTGAGTAGAGGAGTTGGAGGTCATGTTCTGGCTGTACAGCACATTGGATAAGTCACTTTTGGAATATTGTGTGCAATACTTGTCTCCTTCCTATTGGAAGGATGTTGTGTAAATTTAAAGGTTTCAGAAAAGAATTACAAGGATGTTGTCAGGATTGGAAGATTTGAGCTTCAGGGAGAGGTTAAATGATCTGGGGTATTTGAGGCTGATGGGTGACCAATAGACAATAGACAATAGGTGCAGGAGTAGGCCATTCAGCCCTTCGAGCCTGCAATGCCATTCAATATGATCATGGCTGATCATTCCTAATCAGTATCCGCTTCCTGCCTTATCTCCATAACCCTTGATTCCACAATCTTTGAGAGCTCTATCCAACTCTTTCTTAAATGAATCCAGAGACTGGGCCTCCACTGCCCTCTGGGGCAGAGCATTCCACACAGCCACCACTCTCTGGGTGAAGACGTTTCTCCTCATCTCTGTCCTAAATGGTCTACCCCGTATTTTTAAGCTGTGTCCTCTGGTTCGGCACTCACCCATCAGCAGAAACATGTTTCCTGCTGCCAGAGTGTCCAATCCTTTCATAATCTTATATGTCTCAATCATATCCTCTCTCATTCTTCTAAACTTAAGGGTATACAAACCCAGTCGCTTCAGTCTTTCAGTGTAAGGTAATCCCGCCATTCCAGGAATTGACCTCGTGAACCTATGCTGCACTCCCTCAATAGCCAGAATGTCTTTCCTCAAATTTGGCGACCAGAACTGCACACATTACTCCAGGTGTGGTCTCACCAGGGCCCTGTACAGCTGCAGAAGCACCTCTTTGCTTCTATACTCAATCCCTTTTGTTATGAAGGCCAGCATGCTATTAGCCTTCTTCACTACCTGCTGTACCTGCATGCCTGCCTTCATTGACTGTTGTACAAGAACACCCAGATCTCTCTGTACTGCCCCTTTACCTAAATTAATTCCATTAAGGTAGTAATCTGCCTTCCTGTTCTTGCCACCAAAGTGGATAACCATACATTTATCCACATTAAACTTGCATCTGCCATGCATCTGCCCACTCACCTAACTTGTCCAGGTCACCCTGTAATTTCCTAACATGCTCATCACATTTCACCCTGCCACCCAGCTTTGTATCATCTGCAAATTTGCTGTTGTTATTGCTGATACCATCTTCTAAATCATTATCATATATTGTAAAAAGCTGCGGTCCCAGCACGGATCCTTGCGGTACCCCACTGGTCACTGCCTGCCATTCCAAAATGGGGCCGTTTATCACTACCCTTTGTTTCCTATCAGCCAACCAATTTTCAATCCAGTCTAGTACTTTGCCCCCAATACCATGCGCCCTACGTTTACTCACTAACCTCCTATGTGGAACTTTATCAAAAGCTTTCTGAAAGTCCAGGTACACGACATCTACTGAATAGCCCTCACCCATCTGCAAAGTTACATCCTCAAAAAACTCCAGGAGATTAGTCAAGCACGATTTCCCTTTCATTAATCCATGCTGACTCTGCCCCATCCTGTTACTACTATCCAGATGTGCCGTAATCTCATCCTTTATAATAGACTCCAGCATCTTTCCCACCACCCAGGTCAGACTAACTGGTCTATAATTACCTGCTTTCTCCATACAGAGCATACAGAGATTTATAAAATCATGAGGCATGGATAGATTTAACAGACAAGATCTTTTCCCTGAGTAGTGGAGTGCAGAAGCAGACAGCCTAACTTCAGGGTGAGAGGGGAAAGATATAAAAGGAACCTAAAGGTGATGCGTGTATGGAATGAACTGCCAGATGAAGTGGTGGAGACTGGTACAATAACTGCATTTAAAAGGCATCTGGATGTGTGTACGAACAGGAAGGATTGAGAGGGATTTGGGCCAAGTGCTGGCAAGTAAGACGAGCACTTATGTGGGTGGCGTGAACGAGTTGGACACCGAAGGCCCTGTTTCTGTGCTGTACATCTCTATGACTGTAAATGTTTTCCACTGTCCATTTCCAGCCATAGATTTCACTGTTTCCCCTATTTACCTTGGTCAGTTCTCCTCTCAAACACATGCAAATGGATTTGGCTGTGATTGTAGGGTGTGCGTTATGGTCACTTTAAAAATCCATAATCTCTTTGAATTCTACTTCACTACAATTTCCCAGAGGATATCTCAGTGCGACATTACTCCTTCACTCAGCGTCATCACCCAACGGTCGATCTGATTTAGCCATGTCCCTGGCCAATTGCACAATGCGTTATTCAAAGAAACACTGACAAAAAAATTTGGAGAGGAGTTCGGAGAATATCATTTTTGATAAAGATTGAAGTCTCCCAAAATTATCACATTGCCTTTGCACTACACAGGAATTCACTGGAATGTGTAACAGGGCTGAACAATGAAATATTGTTAGGCCGCCTAAACACTGTTCTCCTGCTTGTGTTTTTGACACGTGTTACGAATCTGCATTCAGGCTGATTCAGCTGCATCAACTGAGGCCACATGCTTTCTCTGTAATGCCTTCGTTACCTGTTACTGACAGGGTTACCCATCCTGCACTCCCTGAGACCCCTTAAGGATGTGTACAATTTAATATCTATGTTCCACCTTTTGTTTCTCCTGTAACCACATCTTTTTGGTGACCGAATATTATTTCTTTCTGTGTCACAAGTCCATCTACCTTATTGCAGGTACTTTGTCCATTCCAAAGAAAGAACATTGTAATTTACCTCTCCCAGAATTTCCTCTCACAGCCTAATTCACTGATGTACAGTTATAGTTAAACTCTGTCCCATCCTGTTCCTTTCTGCTTGTCTTCAGCCACATCCCCATACTATTCCGATGCTTCACCTTTTCTATTTGGTTTTGGAAAGCTCCTTTCATGTGAACCCTGTCCAAGCATCCTCTCTGTCAGTTTACAGCCCTGTCCATAAACCTACTGACGTGATTGGCCAAGACACTGCTCCCAGCAGCGTTGTTTTTAATTCACTCTTGGGATGTTGCTGTCTCTTTCTAGCCAGCATTCCATGATCGCCCCCAAGCTGCCCTTGAGCTAAGTTCCTTGCCAGGTCATTTCAGGGTGCAGTTGAGAGTCCACCTCTTTGCTCTGCATCTGGAGTCACATGTAGGCCAGATCTGCTGTTGATATCAGATTTCGTTCTTTAAAGGTTATTAAGCAGTTAGATGGGTGTAGCTGACATCGGCATTAAATTATGGATGAGCAGTCGAGTGAGAATAACCTGAGGTCATCACCTGTCCCACTCATAGTTCACCCATCACTGAGTACTGATCCCCGTGGACCATGAATCGAAACCCTTTCACCATGACCACTGTTTGATCCTGACAACTTCCTGCACTCTGGTGATAGCACTCATTATCTCTCCATGTGGGATCCCTCACTGTGTGGTTCTAATTGCTGCCTCTGTCAGCTTCTCTCAATCTTGCAATTAGTCTGAGATCCTGAGCCAAAATAATCCTCCGATCAGCAATAGCACAGACCAGGGACAGAGACTAGGATTTTCGTGATCTCTGCTGGACTCAGTGCTACTTTACATGAGTTATCCTCACTGCACCCGTCTAAATTTCCATTCTGTCTATTTCTCTCTCATGCAGGTAATCAGGATGTTGCTATCTCCTGTCACATCCATCACCTCATTGAAAATGCTTGGTCAGCCAGAGAGAGGAGAGGGAGGTCTGGAGCCTTCAGTAAATCTTTCAGCCGGTAAGATCACTCACAGTAAACAGCACAGGGAAGAGTTTGTGACCTTCTGTATTCAGACCCAGAAGACAGGACATAGATACAGAGCTGGGCAAGGAACATCAACATTTTAGGCTTCATTCCCACCATCTTGTGAGGGTCCTGCTTTCACCTCTGCTGTACTGGTCCTCAATGCGACAGCACAGGGGATCACAGGCATCAATCCTGGCCCATGCTGTGTTAGTGATTTCTGTAATATCTTCCAGTCCCGATAATCCTTCGTCTGTTTGGAAGCTTCTCTAGTCGACACAATGCTCTCTGTCTCTGTCAGTTTCTCCAATCCCTAACACCCTAATCCCTAAACTTCTCCAGTAGATACTAAATTCCTTCATCCCTGTAAACCCCACAGTCCTGTCTGTCCCTGTAAGCCCCTCCTAACAAAACCACTCTCTATGTCAATGTATTTACCTTTAATCTTTCCATCTGTCCCTATCTTGGTAAACGTCTCCAGTTCCTACAACCCTTCCTTTTCTGTGAAAAAAAATCGTCACTTCCTTATCGTCCTCCAAACCTTCAACCTTAATCTATTTAAACTTCACCCTGTCGCCACCAACTCGCCTGACCACAGCAACCTCTTCGAATTTGTGCAACCCTCCCCATCTGTGTAATTGTCTCCAATCCAGAAATGTACTATTTGAATTTTCAGAAGCCTTTATGGAAATTTCAGTAAGGGCTAAATAATAACTTGGAAGAGAATAGGGATCCTTCAATGTCAATAAGGCTGCCTATGTGTGGACCCAGCGGAGATGAGTGGGAAATAAATAGTGATGTCTTGGAAAATATTCTCAACCGAGAAGAGAAAGTGCTGGAATCTTAAATAAGGGTAGATCAATCCTCAGTAGCTCATTAGGCTTATCCTAGAATATTGTAGGAAGCTAGGGAAGAGATTGCATTATCCCTGAGATATTTATATTATCAACAGACACAGTGAGGTGCCAGGAGACTAAAGAGTGGCTAATGCTGTTCCATCACTTAAGGGCTGCAGGGAAAAGCCAGGAAATTACAGCACAGTGAACCCAGTCATGGGTAAGTTGTTGGAGGAGATTCTGAGAGAAAGGAGCTATGCATATTTGGAAAGGCAAGGACTGATTAGAGATGGTCAGCGTGGCTCTATGAGTGTGAAACCATGTTTCACAAACCGGATTGACTCTTTGATGAGGTGGCCAAGAGGTGGATGAAGGCAGAGCAGTCAAAATTGTCCACATGGACTTCAGCAAAACATTTGACAAAGTTCCAGTGTAGAACATCTAGACAAGAGGAAGAAGGAAGTTTACATAAGATTGAGGATGCAAGGATCGTTAGACTTCTGTCGTGTTATATGGGGTTGGTACGGTCACTCAGTAGTTAGCACGGCTTCCTTGTAGTACCAGGGACCCGATTTCAATTGCAGTCCCGGGCAACTGTCTGTGTGGAGTTTACACATTCTCCCTGTGTCTGCGTGGGGTTCCTCCAGATGCTCCAGTTTCCACCCACAGCCCAAATCAGCTATATTAAATTACCCATAGTGTTCAGGGATGTGTAGGATTGACACATTAGCGAGGGTAAATGGAGAGTAATAGGGTGGGGGAATGGTTTTGGGTGGGATGCTCATCAGACGGTCAGTATGGAGTTGTTGGGCCAAATGGCCTGTTTCCGCACACTGGGGACTCTGAAGATAGCCAGGAAGGAACTGAAGAATGGTCTTATGACTGCCCGAAGGGGCATGAAAAACCTTTGTTGGGAAGGATTTAGGAAAACCGAAAGGCATTCTCCACTTATGTGAGGAACAAGAGGATGATCAGAGTGAAGGTAGTGCCGATCAGGGATAGTGGAGGGAACTGGAGTCACAGGAGGTAGGGGAGGTCCTTAATGAATACTATACCTCAGTATTCACTGCTGAGAGGGGCCTTGACGTTTGTGAGGACAGCGTGAAAAGGACTGATATATGTGAACAGGTTGATGTTAAGAAGAAGGATGTGCTGAGTATTTTGTAAACATAAGGATAGGTAAGTCTATTGGACCAGACGAGATGTACCCAAAGTTACTGCACAATTCGAGGGAAGGGATTGCTGCGTCTTTGGCGATGACCTTTGCACCCTCACTGTCTACCGGAGTCGTACCAGATGTTTGGAAGGTTGGCAAATGTTACTCCCTTGTTCAAGAAAGGGAATGGGGATAATCCTGGTAATTACGGACCTCATGTTCTTATGTCTGTGGTGTGCAGATTATTGGAGAGGACTGTGAGATACAGGATTTATGACTTCCTGGAAAACCATAGTTTGATTAGAGATAGTCAGCATGGCTTTGGTAGGGCCAGATCATGCCTCATAAATCATATTGAGTCCTTTGAGAATGTGATAAAACACATTTATGGCTCATTCAGAAAGTACAGTCGCATGGGATACAGGAAACATGTCTGGATACAGAATGTTTGGATCATAGAAGACTGAGGGGGATGATGGATGGGAAGCATTTAGCCTGGTGCTCGGTGACCAGTGGTGTTCTGCAGGGATCAGTTCAAGGGCCTCTGCTCTTTGTGACTTTTTTTAAATGACTTGGATGTGGGTGTGGAAGAGTGGGTTAGTAATTTTACCAATGACATGGAGGTTGGTGTAGTGGTGGATAGTGTGGAGGTCTGTTGTAGGTTGCATCATTGTCAGGATGCGGAGCTGGGTTGAGAAGTAGCAGATGGAGTTCAATCTGGAAAAGTGTGAAATTATTCATTGTGGAAGGTCAAACTTGAATGGGTTAAATGCAGAATATTTGGTAGTGTTGTGGAACAGAGGGATCTTGGGTTCCACCTCTATAGATCCCTCAAAGTTGCCACCCAAGCTTATAGGGTTGTAAAGAAGGAATATGTTGTGTTGTCTTTCATTAGCTGGGGGATTGAGTTTAAAGCTGTGAGGTTATGCTGCAGATCGATAGAGCCCTGGTTAGACCCCACTTGGAATATTTTGTTCAGTTCTGGTCCCCTCATTACAGAAATACAGTGAAAGCTTTAGGGCGGGTAAATAGGAAATTTACCAGGATGCTGCCTGTGCTGGAGGGCATGTCTTATGAAGAAAGTTTGAGGGAGGTAAGGCTTTTCTCATTGGAGTGAAGAAGGGTGAGGGGCGACTTGGTAGAGGTTAACATGATGTGAGGCACAGAGAGTGATACACTTATTTATACCGTAGCATAAATGGCTATTATGAGCAGGCATAATTTTAAGGTGATTGGTGGATGGTTAAGAAGAGATAGGTTCTTTACACAAAGGCTGTTAGGTGAGTGGAATGCAGCAGTGGAAGGAGAGTCAGATACATTCGGGACATTTAATACACTCTTGGATAGACACATGGATGGCAGTAAAATGAAGGGTATGTAGGTTAGTTTGATTTTATTGTAGGATAAAAGTTGGCTTGGCATCATGGCTTAGGGGTCTTGTGCTGTACTGTTCTGTGTTCTACGTCCCGTTATGGTAAACAGAGCAATAACTTCAGGTCAATGTAAAATGATATGGCATTCAGCAGGAGCTTGTCACCTGGATACAAAATTGGTTTGATGGTAGGAGGCAGAAGGTGGTGGTAGACATGTTGTTTTTCTGACTGGAGGCCTGTGACCAGCACTGCAGTGGCTCCAGAATTGTTGTCATTTTGGATAAATGGTTTGGATGGAAGTATTGGTTTCCTGGTAAGTTTCTTCGGTGTTATTGAAGTTGGTGGTAAAGTGGACAGTGAAGAAGGTTATCTGTGATACAACAGGATGAACAGTACTGCTGGGATAGTGGGTTGAAGAATAGCAGATGGAGTTTAATTAGATATCTGTGAGGTGTTCCATTTTGGTGAAACAAACCAGGGTGGGACTTGTACAGTTAATGTTCGGGCCCTGGGTAGTGTTGTCAGAGACCCAGGGATGCAGGTACACAGTTCTTTAAAAGTGGTGTCATAGGCAGACAAGCTGGTGAAGCAGGTGTTTGGGATGGATACCTTGACTGGGCACAGCATTGAGAGTAGGAGTTGGAATGTCATGTTGTGGCATCGGTGATGCCACCATAAAAGCTGTGTAGATCAATCTGAAAAACTCATCTCGTTCACTTACCTTCTTGAGGGAAGAACGTCTGGCTGACATGTGCATCCAGTCCATAGCAATACAGCTGCCTCTGAACTGCCCTCTGGACAATTAGCTGTGGGGCAAAGAATGCTGGTCCAATCAGTGACACCCTCATCCCATGAATATACAAATAAAAATGCATATGCCCCTCACTACTTCTGCAAGCACCTCCAACTGCAGCAATCCGTACTGGCTTTGTAACACCTGACCACTCTCTGTAACACTCTCACACCTTCAGCACCTTCATTGCTCCCTGTTCCTATCGTGTCAATAGCTCCTGACAATGATTCCCCTTCCCACTGCTCTCCTCCTGCTAGCGGACCCTTTGCAATACCTTTAACACTTACTGGTTAAACTCTGTCTGATTTCAGAATTTTAAGTTAAGCAGTGGTGATCTTCTAAGCCTCACAATCTAGTATGATCCATTTTGTCCTATATGAGGGACTGGTGGCAATTTCTTGATGAGGATTTTCTGTTTCAATCGGATATCCGTTTGTTGAGTGTTTTACGTTGTTCATTCAAATGTTTTCCTCTGTTCATGTACGGGCAAATATTTCAGTCTGTTTAGCCCTGTCTACCTTGGCCAATTCTCCTCTCAAACTCATGTAATTGTCTGTTTTTGTTGCTGGTTGTATCTTGTCCTATTTGTGATTCACTTTAAAACTTTATATTTCTTTAAACTGCACTTTATCACAATTTCCCAGAGGATCTCCCCAGGTAAAATTACTCGTTCACTAAGTTTCATGACACAACGGTCACTCTGAGATAGTTACGTCCCTAGCCAGTTGCACAATGTGTTATTTAAAAAAACACTGAAAAAAAATTCTACAATCTCCCCTTCAAAAATTACTCTTGTCAGTGTGATTGTCAAGATTATATGAATATTGAAGTTGCTCTAAATCATCACAATGCCTTTATTAAAAATTCCAATGAGTTCCTGTTTAATGCAGTGACAGGCAATGAAATGCTGTTCGGTAGCTAGAACTGTTCTGCTGTTTGTGTCCTTGGCAAGTAGCAGCCAGAATTACATTCAGACTGACTCTATGTCATGATCTGAGACCTAATGCTTCCTCTCTTACCTTTGTTACCCATTATTGTTCACGTTACCCATTCTGACTGAGTTTCTGCAAGCTTGTGATCCATTGAATATTTATGTTACAATTTTTGTTCGCCCTGTAGCCATGTCCCCCGGTGTCTAATTCACTGTGTCACAAATCAGTCTATCTTATCGCAGACAGTTTGTTCATTCCAATTGAAAAAAAATCATTTACTCTTTCCTAAAATCTCCTCTTACAAATTGATTCACTGATGTACAGATTTAGTTAAACTTTGTCCCATCCTTTCACCTGAACCCTGTCCCTGCATCCTCTCTGTCAGTTTAAAGCCCTGCCCATAAACCTACCGACATCATTGGCCAGGACACTGGTCCCAGCAGTGTTCCAGTGGGACCATCTGAATGGATTAATTTTTTAATCAGGTATGGGATGTGGATGCTTTTGGCTGACCAGCCTTTCTTGCCTAGCCCTAGCTGAGTAACTTGCTCAGCCATGTCAGAGGGTAATTGAGAGGCAAACACTTTGCCGTGGGTACGTCGTGCAGACGACGTGAGGATGGGCAGATGTCCATCTCTTGTCCATCAGTAATGGTATTTATGGATTGTCAATTACTATTTTTAAAATAATTTATTTCAAGTTCCACCACTTCAGCTGGTGGGGTTCAAACCTGCCTCCCCTGAACATTAGCTGAGGTTTTGGATACACGCTCTTGCAATAATACCACAAGGCCATCACTTTGCCTGCTCACAGGGTGCTCATCCCTGAGCATTGAAACCAGTGTATCATGAAACTAAACCTGTTTTTCCTTCATGATTGTTTGATCCCGTTACCTCCGTGCATTCTGGTGATATCACTCAGTATCTTTCCATGTGGTATCCCTCACTGTGAGGGTCTAATTGCTGCCTCTGTTAACGTCTCTCACTCTTGCAGCTAATGCAGATCCTGAGACAGCAGAATTCTCTACGCTAGACTGATGGGGCCGCACAGGCCAGGTGGACACTGGGATTTCCCAGATCTCTGTGATAGTGAGGACCTTCTGCATATATAACCTTCACTGCATCAGTCTAGTTTCCCATTCTGTCTATTTCTCTGTCACCTTTTGGTACTCAGGAAGTTCCTGACTCAATAGACTTCCCAACTGTTGGGTGCCTCGTCCATCATCTCATTGAAGATGGTTGTTCAATCAGAGAAACAAAGGGCAGGGAGATCTGGAGCCTTCAATAAATCCTGCAGTGAGGTAAGATCACTCACAGTGCACAGAGCAGAGAGCAACGAGAGAGCTCCAAACATCGGCTAGCAAGACATGACATAGATGCAGTGCTGGAGGGGGAGCACAGTACAGACACACCCTTGGCAATCACCACCCCTACTGTAAGTTTTGTTGTACTGAGACAGCATCGGGAGTGTCACAGTTATCAATCTAGGCTTGCGATGTCTTAGACAACATCAGTATAACAGCGGGGAAAGCAGGCTTCCCACGAATGTGTGGGAATGCTGCCTGGGATGTTTTTGTTCTGTGTTCCCCCTCCAACACTGTACATATACCACGCCTCGTGGACCAGAGTCTTCAATAATTTTTAACTCCCATTACAGTTCCTGTCCCTGTAACCTTCTCTCTTCCCGATAGTCTCTCCACATAAATGAAACATACTCATTCCAAACTACCATCCCTGTCGTTGAAACTTGCTTCAGTGCCTACAACATGCCTTATCTCAGTAGTCTCCTCCTCCAATAACTGGAGAAAGAGCCACGCGGACCACAGTTCCTGAATGAGTCGCATTTGCCTGCGTTTGGTCCCTATCCCATCAAAACTTCTCCTGTCCATGTACCTGCCCAAATGTCTTTTCCATGATGTAATTGTACTTTTCTCTACCACTTCAGAGGCAGCTCATTCTTTATGTTGAAATGTTCTCCTCTGGTCGCTTTTAAGTATTTCCTCTCCACCTCATATTTATGCCCTCTAGTTATAGATTCCCCTACCCTGGGGTAGAGGCCTTCACTATTCACCCTACATATACCCCTTATGTTTTTATAAACCTTTATAAGGTCACCCCTCAGCAACCTACACCCAATGGAAATATGAAGGGTAATGATACAAATATCTCTGCCACGGTCCCCACTGCGACTTTGTCACAATGTTCTGGGATACACATGTTCAGGACCTAGGACTTTCTCTACCTTTGTATTCTAAGACGTCCAGCACCACCTCTTCTGTAATGGGGACTCTTTTCAAGACATCACTGTTTCTTTCCTTTTGTTTCCTAGTCTTTGCCCACAGTACGTCCCAACATGAAATATTCATTTTGGGTCGCGCCCATTTCCTATGGTTCCATGCATGGATGGCCTTATTGATATTTGAGGGGCTCTATTGTCTCTCTTGTAGTCTTTTTGTACTTGTGTGCTGTAGAATCTCTTTGGATTCTCCTTAACCTTATCTGCCAATTCTATCTCATTCTCCCCGTGTTGCTTTCCAACTTATCCAGCCTCACTGTTTCGGTAACACCCTCCAGTATCAGTAACATCTTCGTCAATCTTTGTTCCATTTGCAGTTTCCTGAAGCAGAATGATCAGAATTCTAAACAGTACACCAACTGGAGACCTAGCAATGTCTTGTACAGCCGTATCATGCTGTATCAACCCATTTACTCAATGCTGTGACCCATGAGGGTTAGTGTGCCGAATCCGTTTTCCCCGCCCTGTCCACCTGTGATGCCACTTCCAAGAAAAAATGCAAACTGCACCCCTTGGTCTTTCTCTGTTAGACAACACTGTCCAGAGCCCAATCATTAACTGTGTTAGTCTCCCTGGTTTATCTTAACAAAACACAACACCTGAATTCAACTCCCATCTTTCATTTCTTGACCCACTGGCTCAGTTGATTAAGATCACCTCTGATAACTGTATTCACTGCCAATTATAACATGTATTTTACTATCCACAAACTTACAAACAATAATTCATATATTCTCGTTTACGTCAATAATGCACATGTGTGGATCCTGCACCAATCCTTATGGCACACCCCTGGTTAGAAGCCCCCAGTCTGCACAACAACCCTCTCCCAGTACCCTCTGTTTCTTACTGTCAAGCCCATTTTGTGTCAGTTTGTGTCCGCTTCCAACGACATTCGCACCACTGACATCAAGCTAATTGGTGTTTCGGCCCCTGGCTTTCCCTCACAGCATTTCCTAAATACTGGCACAACATTAGCCACCATCCAGGCTCCCAGCTCACCACCCGTGGCCGTCAGTGATAGAAATATCTTTAAGTTTTTTCCCCTAACTTACCCCGATGTCCTAGGATATACTTGATTAGTTCCCAGGGAGTTGTCTAATTTTAATGTGTTTGAAAACCTTCAGCACTTCCTGTTCTCCAATGGGGACTTTTTTGAATAGATCACTCTTTATTTCCCTGCTTCCCCAATGTTTTTTTTTCCACAGTAAGTTCCAAAGTGAAATTTTTGTTTCGGATCTCACCCATTTCCTGTGGGTTCACACACGGATAGCTTCATTGATCTTTAAGGGGTCACATTTTGTCTCGAGTTAATCTTCTGTTGTTAATATACTTGTAGAATCCCTTGGATTTTCCTGAACCTTCTCTACCAAAGCTCTGTCAGTTCCCCTTTGGGTCCTCATGGTTTCCCTCTTAAGGGTATTACTACACCCACAATGTTCTTCAAGGGATTGACTTAATCCAGCTGGCTGTATATAACACGTGCCCTCTTTTGTCTTGACCAGAACCTCAATATCCAAAGTCATCCAGTATTTTCCACTTGTGTCAGCATTGTCCTTCACAGTAACAGGAATATGCTGCTCCTAAAATCTTAATTTATCTCTCTTTTGAAAGAATCCCACTTGCCCGACGTCCTTTACTTTCAAATAGCCTCCATGCATCAATTTTTGGACAGTCTTACCGAATACCGTCTGGACTGGGGCAAGGCCAGTTTTGATCTTTAACTTGTGGGCCAGGCCTGTCCCTTTCCATCGTTATTTCAAACTAACAGAATTGTGGTGACTTTGCTAAAGTGCTGCCCGACAGACACTTCAGCCCCTTTCTCTCCCTTGTTTCCCGAAGGGAGGTGTTTCATCCCGTTCTCCGGTCGGACCAGTTACATACTGACTGACATAGTTTTCTTGAACACATTGAACAAATCCTTCCTATCCAGGCTGTGAACATTATGTCAGTCCCAGCCTAGGTTGGGAAAGTTAAAATCCCCGACCATTACAACCCTATCATTCTTATAGATATCTGAGATCGCCGACGTATTTGCTGCTCAATTTCCCGCTGACTATTGCGGGCCTGCAGTACTGTCATATCAAACTGATCATCCAGCCATATTTCTAAGTTCTGCTAATACAGCTTCACTGGGCGATCCCCAGGAATATCCTCTCTCAGTGCTGCAGTGATGTTTTCACTGATCAAAAACACTGATCCCCCTCCTCTCTTGCCTCCCCTTCTATCCTTCCTGTAGCATCTGTCCCGGGAACATTGAGCTGCCTGTCCTGACCCTCCCTCAGCTGTGTTTCTGTAATTCCTGTGATATCCCTGTCCCATGCTCCCATCCATGCCGTGCCTTCATCTGTATAACTTGTTAGGCATTTTACATTAAAGTAGATGCAACAAAATTGATCAGATTTCCCTCATTGCCTGCTGTGCTCTAGCCGGGCTTGTTGATTGAAACGATTCTCTTGAAATTCTGTCCCAGCCTCAACCTTCAGACTGTAGCCTGAGACCACCCCCCTCACTGTGGACAACACCCTCACCTTTCATGTCACCTGCAAACCTGCTAATGATACCTTCTGCTTTCACTTCCGAGTGATTAATGGCCATAAGGAAAAGCAATGGTTCCTGCACAGATCCCTCTGATACACCCGCTGGGCAAAGGCTTTCAATCACAAAACCTACCCACACAACAATTTTGGATCCAATTTGCCAACTTGCCTTGGATCCCATGAGCTCCTCACTTTTGGACCAGCCTTCCACGTTGGACCTTGTCAAAGGCCTTAATGAACTCCATGGAACCCACATCATTTGCACTGCCCTCATCAATATCTTCAATCGTAATTTCAAAGAAATCTCAGCTGATTTCATCAGACATTATCTTCCTCTTCCAAATCCATCTGACTATCACTAATCGATCCCTGCCTTTCCAGTTATTGATCCATCCTGTCCCTCAGAATTGTTCCCAATTTCTCTCCCCCTGCTGTCAGACTATCTGCTCTGTAATGACCTGGCCTATCCCTGCTATTCTTCTTGAACAAAGGAACCACATTAGTGATCCTCCAGTCATTCAGCACTTCACCTGTGGCTAGCAAAGTATTAAATATATCCACCAGGGACCTAGGAATCTCCTCCCTTACCTCCCATAGCAGCCTGGGATACATTTCATTGGTTACTGGGGGTTTCTTCACCTTTATGCCTGTGAAAATAATTAACACCTTCTCCTTATTGATCTTAACATGTTCTGGAACCTCACCATCCTGAATCCCCGGCGACAGTGCCTTTCTCCTATGTGAATACAGATGGGAAGTATTCATTGAAGACCTCACCCGCTTCCTCTGGCTCCATGTACAGATTGTCCCTTTGGTTTCTCACAGGCCTCCCTCTTTCGCTGGGAATCCTCTTAATCGTATCTGCCAAATATATTTCATGACCATTGTTTGCCCTCATTTTCCACAATCCCCTTGCACTTTCTATACTTGTGAAGAACTTCACCTGATTTTATTGCACTGCATTTTCTTTATCAAACTCACGATATCTATTGATCAGTATTCGCTGGACCTGCTGCCTTTACTATTCACTCTTCAAGGAGCACACCGGCCCTGCATTCTCACTGCATCACTTTAAAATAATCCACTTTCCTAATATGGACCCAACTGCAGGGAGTTCCACACTGTCTCTGTTTGCCAGATCCTCTCAAATGATCGCAATATTGAAAGGAGACTCAGTTGTGAGTGGGACAGACAGGAATCTGTGTGGCTGCAGAAGAGACCCCAGGATGATGTGCTGCCTCCTGGGTGCCAGGGTCAAGGGTGTCTCTGAACGGTTACTGAATATTCTGAAGGGGAAGGTGAACATCCAGAGGTCATTGTGCACATCGGTCCATATGACAGAGGGAGACAAAGGGATGGGGTCCTGTGAAATGAGTACGGGGTGTTAGGTGAGAAGTTAAAAAAGGAGGATATTGATATTAATGATCTCCCAGTGCCGCGTGCCAGTGAGGTCAAAAATAGAAAGATAGGCCGGATGGATGTGTGGCTGAGGAGCTGGTGTAACGGGCAGGTTTTTCATTTCTTGGGCTATTGAGATCTCTTCTGGGGTAGAGGTGACCTGTACAAAATGGATGGTTTGTATTTGAAGCAGAGGGGCACTAATATCCCAGCGAGAAAATTTTCTCGAGTTACCCAGGAGGATTTAAACTAATTTGGCAGGGAGTTGTGACTCTGAGTAAGAGAGGGACCATCGAAAATTCAGAGGAAAGTACATCAGCCATCAAGAGCAAGGATATCCAGGGGTATAGTCGAGGGAGGGAAAAGACTTCTGATTTAAAGGGCATTTATTTCAACAAAAGAAACCAGACTGGTAAGGCAGACGATCTCAGAGCATGGATTAGCTCTTGGAACTGAGAAATTATAGCTGTAACAGAAACATGGCTGAGAGAAGGCAGGACTGGCAGCTCAGTGTTCCAGGATACAGAAGCTATAGGCGTGTCAGAAGGACAAGTAAGTGAGGAGGGGGAGCTGCCCCTTTGATTAGGAAGGACATAACAACAGTGCTTACAGATAATACTGTTAAGCAGACATCAAATGAGGCCATATATTTAAAAGTTAGAAACAAAAGGGGATGGTCTGTCTGCTGGGATGGTGTTCTAGACCCTCAGATAGCCAGTGGGTACTAGAGGAGAAAATGCGTTGTGAGTTTGCAGGTATCTATAAAAAGAATAGAGTAGTATTGGTTGGAAATTTTAACTTCCCTTGGATTGACTGGGTCACCCAGAGTATAAAAGGCCTGTACTGGGTGGAATTTGTAAAATGTGTCCAAGAAAGTTTCCGAAATCAAGACAGAGAGGGCTCTATGCTACTCGGGCGGATGCAACACGAGACCTCTCCTCAGCAACCGAGGTAAGGGAAGTGATTGAAGTATCAGTCAGAGAGCACATTGCATCCGGTGACCACAACTGTCTTTGTTTTAACATAGTTACGGAAAAAGATCAGATAGGTTGACAGATTTAGGTCTTAAACTGGAACTGGGCCATTATTGGGGCCATTCAGCCGGATCGAGCTGGGGTTGATTGGGTGAAGCTAAAACTCACACAACACTAGGGTATAGTCTAGATGGTTCACAGAGGAACCTCGATTATCTGAACGAGATGGGCACGCACTATTTCGTTCAGATAATTGATTATTCGGTTAATCGATTCAATGCCTTTCCTCTGGGGCTCGGAGTTTTCAGTCCAGTCTGCTCCCTGTTCAGGTGAATAGGCAGCAGCAAGCCATGAGCGAGCCCCCACGCCCTGCAAGACCCCAAATACACACCCTACTCGCCTCCAAAACCATCCAACACTGCCACCACCCGCCCCTCAACGTCGCCCCCCCACCTGTCCCAAACCCACCAAAAAGCGGCCCCTGCCGCCAAAACCGTCCGACAACACCCTTCACTCGCCGCCTGCCCCCACTTCCCAAACACGTTCGACATCAACTTCAGCCCGTCCCCAAACCCGTCCAACACCGCCCTCCACCAACCGCACCCACCGTCCAATCCATGCCCACGCCCGTGCCCTCGGCCCCCTGCCCCCATCATCCCCTCCCCTTCTGGGAGCTGGAGTGGACATCAGCAGTAAGACATCTACTGCCTTTGCGGGGGTAAGTCTCCAAATAGCGCACATGCACATGCGCACACACGCTCAGACAGCCACACACAACTTTTTACTGCAACATCTCAAAAGGTTTCACCTCTGCCCTGTACAGGACAATGTTCGAGAGAATATTTGGGGAAGGAGGTTTTAGGATTTACCCCTATATATAACTCTCAACTAAGTGTGGGGAGAGGGTGAGAGGTCAGCCATTTGGAGATAGTCCCTGGGCTCGATGTCCAGGACTGTTCTTGGCAGCATTTCAGTCAGCTGAGATCAGTTTTAATCAGTGTGAACAAAACAAACACAATCAGGGTTGAAACGGCTCTTTGATGTAATGTTTCTATTGGGACCTCGAGATCTCCAGTGGATAATCTGATATTGGAACAGGAAATTCGACGTTTCCGGCATAAGCCCCTCATCAGGATGCTGCCTGACCTGCCGCGCTTTTCCAGCAATACATTTTCAGGTCTGATACTCCAGCATCTGCAGACCTCACTTTCTCCTCTAATCTGATATTGGGTTAATTGATATTTGGATAATCGAGGTCCCTTTATATTTGAAAGTGCTCGATTTAGAAGCTTTGGTGATCATTCTAAAAAGATGAAAGACTTAATCTAAGCTTGTTTAATATTTAATTCCATAACCCTGCCATCCTGTTGCTATGAACTCGGTGCCTTAGGATTGTGCTCTACATCCATCTGTTGAAGAAGCAGTGCTTCGAAAGCTAGTGCTTGCAAATAAAGCTGCTGGACTATAACCTGGTGCTGTGTGATTATTAACTTTGCCCACCCCGGTCCAACACCGGCACGTCCAAATCATGACTAAAATCAATTGGGTCAGTCTGTTTGAATGCAAAAGAATGACTGGCAAATGGGAGCCTTTAAAAAGTGTGATCTCAAGCATCCAGTATGTCCCTGTTAGGGAGAAGAGAAAAGCTAGCAGGTTTAGCAAACCCAGACCGATGAGAGGTGTGGTCACTCTGTTCAGGAAAAAGGGGAAGGCACACATTGTCTTTAATGTTACTGTATCTATGTAACCTCTTACAGTCCTAAAGACACAATCAATCTGGGGAGACCCAAAAGGCCTCTCAGGGCCCTGCAGCACTCCCAACCTGTAGAACCCACCCCAAATCATGTGACTTTCAGTTCCTATAAGGCTCACTATCTGTGTAACATCCTCCCATCCCTCGCACCCCACTGTTAATATATTCTCCTCCAGTCTCTCCATCCACTACTCATCTCCATAACCTTCTCCAGCACTTACACCTCTATCTGTGTAAACACCACCCTCCCCGACAACCCTTCCCATTTTTACCATTCTGGAGGAGGTTACTAATGCTCCCTTATTTTTGAAACTGTTTCCAAACAAAATTATTGCCTTTCTGGAAAATCTGTCGAACTCCACACCCCCTGTATCTAACTAATCTGCAGAACCTAAACCTTCCAGTATCTATAAACAGCATCCATGACTACCCTCCATATCTCTGTTTGGTCCTCCAGTCTATACAACCCACTTTCTCTCTAAACTTCTCCATTCACCTAAAACACTCCTGTCTGTGTAAACCACTCCATCCTACCAACATATATATCTGTGTAAACTGCTCCATCCCTCCCAACCTCCCCAGCTCAATGAACTCCTGCAGGCCTGACAGATCTCCACATTTCGGTAACACCCTCGTAGTTCTATGGTCCTCCCTCCCTGTGAAACCACCCCAGTCCCCACAGCCCTCCCAGTCTGGCTCGTTTGTTCCAGATCAGACCATTGGTGTTTCTGTTACCTGTGGCACTCGGAGCAAACCTTCCTAATTGTATCTATTCATTCAGATCCCATCCACTCCAGCCTCCCGAAACACCTTCCTGCCATTGTGACTCCCCCCCCCCATTTAGAGCAAATAACAGTACAGCCCTTGATAATGTGCCGATCTTTTATCCTACTCCAACCTGCAGACAATTCAAAGAAGAAAGAACAAAGAAAATCCCAGCACAGGACCAGGCCGTACGGCCCTCCACACCTGTGCTGATCCAGATCTTCTGACTAAACCTGCTGCCTATTTTCTAAGGATCTGAATCCTTTTGATTCCTGCCCATTCATGCATCTGTCTAGATACATCTTAAATGACGTCATCGTTCCCGCCTCTACCACCTCCACTGGCAATGCGTTCCAAGCCCCCATCACCCTCTGCATAAAGAACGTTCCATGTATACCTGTCCTAAACCTTTCCCCTCTCACTTTGAGCTTGTGACCCCCAATAAGTGCATTCCACACTCTGGGGAAAAAAAACTTCTTGCTAACCAACATGTCTACATATCTCATGAGTTTGTAGAAATCAATCAGGTCCCCAGTGAACCTTTGTCTTTCCAATAAAATCTATTCAACCTCTCTTTATAGCTAGCCCCTTCCAAAACAGACAACATCTGGGTGAACTTCCTTTGAACCTTCTCCAAAGCATTCACATTCTTTTGGTAATGTGGTGATCAGAACTGTATGTAACATTCCAAATGTGGCCGAACCAAAATCCAATACAACTGTAACATGACCTGCCAACTTTTTTACTCCATAGTCCGTCCAATGAAGGAAAGCATGCTGTATGCAGCCTTCACCACTTTACTGACCTGCGTTGTCACCTTCAAGGAACAATGGACTTGAATACCCAGGCCTCTCTGTACGCCAATTTTCCATTTACTGTATAGTTTACTTTTGAATTGGATCTTGCGAAATGCATCCCCTCGCATTTGCCTGGATTTCCCCATCTGCCATTTCTCTGCGCATCTCTCCAATCTATCTATACACTGCAGTGTTCTCTGACTGTCCCCGTCACTATCTGCTACTCCACTAATCTTAGAGGCATCTGCAAACTTGCTAATCAGGCAACTGATACCTTCCTCCAAATCATTTATGTATATCACAAACAACAGTGGATCCAGCACGGATCAACGTGGAACACCACAGGGCACAGGTCTCCATTTTGAGAAATTCATTTTACTGTAATCCATGTGCACATCCAAAAGTTAATTAAATGTCCATAATGTTGCTCTCTCTGCCGCCAATGCTGGCAGTGCATTCCACATACCCACCACTCTCTGTGTAACGTATGAACCTCTGATATGTCCCATAAGGCTTCCTCCAAGTTCCTTAAAAATTATGCCCCATCGTTATAGCCATTTTCACAATGGGAAAATTCTCGGGCCAATCCACTCTGTGTATGCCTCTCATCATCTCGTACACCTCTTATCATCTCATACACCTCTATCAAGTCAACTCTCATCCTTTTTCATTCCATTAGAAAAGCCCTGGCTTCTCCAACATTTTTTCATTAGACCTGCCCTCCAATCCAGAAAACATCCTTACAAATCTCTGCACCGTATTCAAAGCTTTCACATCTTTCCTCTAATGAGGCGACCGGAACATAATACAATATTCCAAGGAGGACTAACCGGGGCTGTATGGAGCTGCAGCATAACCTCACAGGTCTTAAACTCAATCCCTTGGATAATGAAAGCTAACACATCACACGCCTTCTTACCACCCCTATCAACTTGGCTGGCATCTTTGAAGGATCGATGACCATGGACCCCAAGGTTCTTCTGTTTCTCCACACTATGAAGAATCCTGCCTTTAACCCAGTAGAGGTTTTCTGCATAATCTTAAACCCTCCCTATTTTGGTATCTTCCTCCAGTCCCCACAAAACTCATAAACTGTGAAATGTCTTCCCATCCCTACAATCCTCCTTAGCTCTGTAACCTCCTTTATTGACGTGAACCCTCAAAACTACCAAAGCCAATTTTAGCCACTTCAATATTATTAATAACTGCAAAAACCTCCAATCATGATATTCCTCCCTAACTCTGTAACCCCCACCATCCTCCAGTCCCCGCGGGGGAACATTGCAGAGGAAGGAAGGGTTGTAGAGTCCGTGTTATGTTACGGAGGTAGGAAGGGCTGCAGAACTTGGAGGATGGTACAAAGGTAGGAAGGGATGTGGATCCTGCAGGAGGTTAGAGTGAGCGGGATTCGTAGAACCTGCAGGATGGGACCGAGAATGGGTTGTGGAACCTGAAAGATATTTTAGTCTGAATGACTCATTTGTTTTTGATGAGACTATTAGCCTGATCTTGATGACCTAAGTTTGCAGATGTTTACCAGAATTGGCTGTGGACAGCTTCAGATTCCCAGGCTGGGAAATGTGAGTTCAGATGTGAATCTATTTGCCCATTCTGTCTGTGTGCCTGACACTGACCTGGTGCTGCTCTAATAGAAAACACTCTCCATGTATCTGTTAACCTCTAGGTCGACAGGACTGACCAGAGCTCGCCTCAATCAAAGCCTTCATTTAGAATGTTCTTTTTATTATTATTATTTTCAAGTATCAGTTTCGTTAGATGCAGGAGTTGCGTTGATTCCATGTTAAGTGAATGAAGCCATTATCATTGGAGATTAGGAAGCCTTCAAAAATGAGATAACGGCCTTCCAGAGACAATATATAGTATTCCTGTTAGAGTGGAAGGAAATGCTGGTGGGTGTAGGGTATGCTGGATAAAGAGAGAACTAAGGCTTAGGTTAAGGAAAAGAAGGAAACATTTGTCTGGTATAGGCATGAGAAATCAAGTTTATCCTCAGACTATAAAGGCAGGAGGAGTATTCTTAAGAGGGAAATCAGGAGGGTAAAAAGGGGACATGAGATAGCTTTGACAAATAGTATTATGGAGAATCGAAAAGATTTTTATAAATACATAAAGGACAGGAGGATAACTAGGGAGAAGATCATCAAGGCAGCCTTTATGTGCAGCTGGAGGAGATGGGGCGATGCTAAATGAGTATTTTGCATCAGTGTTTACTGTGGCGAAGGAAATGGAAGATATAGAATGTGGTCAATAGATGATGACACCTTGAAAAGCGTCCATATTAAAGAGGAGGAGGTGCTGGATGTCTTGAAATGCATAAAAGCGCATAAATCCCCAGGATCTGATCAGGTGTCCCTTGGAATCGGTGGGAAGCTAGGGAAGTGATTGATGGGCCCCTTGCTGAGAAACCTGTATCATCGACCATCACAGGTGAGGTGCTAGAAGACTGGAGGTTGACGAACGTGGTGCTACCATTTAAGAAAGGTGGTAAGGGAAAGCTAGCAAACTATAGACCAGTGAGCCTGACATCAGTAGCGGGTAAATTGTTGAAGGGAATCCTGCGAGATAGGATTTACATGTAGTTAGAAAGGCAAAGAGTGACTCGGGATAGTCAGCATGACTTTGTGTGTGGGAAAACATGTCTCAAGAAATTAATTGCGTTTTTTGAAGAAGTAACAAGAAGGATTGATGAGGGCCGATCATTGGATGTGATCTATATGGACTTCAGTAAGGTGTTTGAAATAGTTCCTCATGGGAGATTGGTTAGCAAAGTTAGATGTCATGGAATACAGGGAGAAGTAGCTGTTTGAATAGAGAGCTGGCTTGAAGGTAGAAGACAGAGGGTTGTGGCAGACGGTTGTTTTTCACACTGGAGGCCGATGATGTGCTACAAAGATCTGTGCTGGTGCCATTAATTTTCGTCTTTATATAAATGATTTGGACATGAACATAGGATATACAGTTAACAAGTTTGCAGATGGCACCAAAAAGTGAGATATAGTGGACAGTGAAAAAGGTTACCACAGATTACAACGGGATCTGGATCAGATGGGCAAATGGGCTGAGGAGTAACAGATGGAGTTTAATTTAGATAAATGTGAGGTGCTACATTTTGGGAAAGCACATCTGAGCAGAACTTGTGTACACATAATGGGAAGGTATAAGGGAATGTTGCTGAACAAGGAGACTTTGGAGTTCATAACTCTTTGAAAATAGAGGCGCAGTTAAGCGGATAGCGAGGAAGGTGTTTGGTATGCTTTCCTTTAATGGTCAGAGTATTGATTTTAGGAGTTTGGAAGTCATGTTGCATCTGTACAGCACACTGGTTAGAGCACTTTTGGAATATTGCATGCAGTTCTGGTCTTTGTCCTATTGGAAGGACGTTGTGAAACTTGAAAGTGTTTAGAAAGGTTTTACAATGATATTACCAGGGTTGGAGGATTTGAACCATCGGGAGAGGCTGGAATGACTGGGACTGTTTCTCTGGAGCGTCAGAGGCTAAGGGGTGATTTTCTTGAGGTTTATAAAATCATGAGGGGCATGGATAGGACAAACAGACTAGATCTTTTCCCTGGGGTGGTAGAGACCAGAACAGGAGGGTATAGGTTTTAGGTGAGAGATGAAAGATTTAAAAGGAATCTAAGGGGCAACCTTTTCATGCAGAGTGTGGTTATGTATGGAATGTACTGCCAGAGGAAGTTGTGGAGGCTGGTACAATTGCAGCATTCAAAACGCATCTGGATTGGTATATGAATAAAAAGGGTTTAGTGGGAAATGGGCCAAGTGCTGGCAGATGGGACGAGATTAGGAAAGGATATCTGGGCGGCGTGGATGAGTTGGACCGAAGGGTCTGTTTATGTGCTGTACGTCTCTAGGTCTCTCCGGCTCTAAATGTTTTCCACTGTTCATTTACAGATTGACATTTCAGTCTGTTTCCTCTGTTTATCTTGGTCAGTTGTCTCTCAAAATCATGTAATTGGCTTTGTTACTGATGCTCGGGTGTGCTTTATGATCACTTCAAAATGTCATAATCTCTTTGAACTCCGGTATAATTTCTTGGAGGATCTCGGTGTGATATTATTCATTCACTCAGCTTCATCACCCAAAAGTCAATCTGAGATAGCTACATCCCTAGCTTTTTGCACAATGCGTTATTCAAAGAAACACTGACAAAAATATTCAACGAGGATCTCGGATAATATCACTCTTGCCAATGCGTTTATCCCAGATTATACAAAGATTGAAGACTGCAAAAATTATCTCACCACCTTTGCTATAATTTCTAATGAATTCCTGTTTAATGCAGAGATGAGTAATGAAATACTGCAAGGCAGCATAACAATTGTTCTCCTGCTTGTGTTTTTGACACATAGCACCCAGAATTTGCATTCAGGCTGATTCAGCTGCATAATCTGAGGCCAAATGCTTTCTCTGTAATGCCTTTGTTATCCATTACTGTCAGGGTTCCCATCTTGCTTTTCCATTCTGCCTGAGATCCTGTAAGGTTGTTTACTGTTGAATATTTACGTTCCACCTTTTGTTCAACCTGTAATCACGTCGGTCTGATGACTAAATCTCATTTTTCTCTGTGTCACAAGTCTATTACCTTATTGTAGATATTTTGTTCTAGCAAAAAAAATTCGTCTTTCCCACAATGTCCCGCCACACACCGATTCATTGATATACAGTTTTTGTTAAACTCTGTCCCTTTCTGTTCCTTTCTGCTTGTCTTCAGCTATATCCCCATGCTGTTCCTAGGCTTCACATTTTCTATTTGGATTTGGAAAGCTCCTTTCCTCTGAACCCTGTCCAAGCATCCTCTCTGTCAGTTTACAGCCCTGTCCATATACCTACCAACATGATTGACCAGGACACTGCTCCCAGCCGGGTTGATTTTAATTCACTCATGGGATGTTGTTGTCTCTGGCTGCCAAGCATCTCAGGCCCACTCTGACCAGTCTTAGAGCTGAGTGGCTTGCCAGATCATTATAGTGGGCATTTGAGCATCAATTCCATTGCTCTGGGTCTGGATTCATATGTAGGCCAGACAGGCAGCCAAAAACAGATTTCCTGACTGAGAAGTTATGAAGCAGTTAGATGGGTATCCCTGACACTGGCATTAAATTCTGGATGAACAGTCTCCTGAGAGTAACACAAGGTCATTGCCTGTCCCATTGATTGCTCCATCATCCTGGAGTACTGATCCTAGTACACCTTCTTCCTGACAGTGGTTTGATCCTGATACCTTCCTGCACTCTGGTGATATCTCTCAGTATTTCTCCATGTGATATCTGTCACTGTGAGGGTCTAATTGCTGCTACCTTTTACAGCTACGCCAGATCCTGAACCAACTGAATTCTCCACTCCAGAGAGACACAACAGGGATGGAGACTGGGATTTTCCAGATCTCTGTGGTACTCAGTGCCATTCTCCTTGTATAACCCTTGCTGCATCAGTCTACTTTCCCATTGTTTCTCTATCTCCTGGAGGTACTCAGGATCCTCCTGACTCAGCAGAATTCCCAATTCCTGTTTTGTTCATGACCAAATTGAAGACAGTTAGTCAACCAGAGAGAGGTGGAGAGTGAGATCTGGAGCCTTCAGTAAATCCTGCAGTGAGGTAAGATCACTCACAGTGAACAGAGCAGAATGTATTTAAGGGATCGAACTTTGGTCCAGAAGACATGACATAGATAAAGTTTTGAAGCACGAATACAGAGCATAATGGTCCCAGGCTCAAACCCCACCCTCTTGTTAACTTTCATCTCAGCTGTACTGAGCCTTACTGTGCCAATACAGTAAGTTGACAGTTATCAATCAAGGCCTGCGCTGTCTTAGTGAGGATCAGTACAACAGAGTGGAAAACAGGCCTCCCCCAAGGAGATGGCATTGAAATCTGGGATCTTTCTGTTCTATATTCACCCCTCACGCTGTCTCTTGTCATGTGATAGAGTCATACAGCAAGGAGACATACCTTTTGGTCCAACTCATTTGTGCCAGTGAATGCTTGTAATTCCCAGAAAATTTCCTATTTCTTTAACCTCCACCCCTCCCATAATCCTGCTGTATATTTGAAACCAACTCTAATTTTGACGACTCTCCCAATGTGTGAATTGCTCCAGTCTCGATAGCATGCCCAATTTCAATAATCTCATGCTGCATGCAGCACAATAATCCCTATTTCTGTAGTCTTGCACAATACTTACAATGCCCCCATCTCTGCAAAATCATCCAGCCTTGACCAAAATACCCACCTGTGTACCTTCCTCAAGCTCCAGGCGAACATGATATGACTGTAACCTTCTGCAGGCCAGATCACATTCCCTCCTCCTGGCCTATAGCACCACACGACGTCAGTAATCTTCCCCCATCCCTACCGACCTTCTTATCTGTATAAACACCACCAGACCCTTTTCAAACCACAGCATCTCTCCACATCTCTGTTTAGTCCTCCACTCCCTACAGCCCTCCCAGCACCTCAAACATTCTCTCTTTGCGTAATTCTGCAATTTGGGGCAGCATGGTGGCTCAGTGGTGAACAATGGTGCCTCACAGTGCGAGAGACACAGGTTCGATTCCAGCGGAGGGTGACTGTCTGTGTGGAGTTTGCACTTTCGCCCTGTTTCTGCGTGGTTTTCCTCTGGGTGGGTTTCTCCCTGCACCAGCCGTTGGAACTGTTGTGATCTGTATCCGCTCTATCAGGCGTTGCAACACTCCTCACGTCTGGAACTGCATACAGACAATGCAGCTCTTCCTAATATGTGACATCCTCATCTACTGATAACTCTTATAGTTCGTCACAATATCTCACCTCCACCATTCCCATCTGTGCTAGAGATCTCCAAAATTTTCTTTATTCTTTGTTTAGAATTCTGGTCACCTAAAATCTCTCCCTTTTTAATTTTTTAACCCCTTCAGTTTCTGTAGCTCTCCATATAACTGTATTCAATAATAGCACAGAATCCCTTCCTAAATCTCTATACTTTCAATGGCTGCATGTGTTAAATTGGCACTTTCCATTCTCCCTATCCATCTCAAGACTTCCAGCCCCGACAATCCCACTATTTTGAATGCTCCCATTCTCTGCACCTCCTCATGTCCTGAGGGTCCTTGAACACCACCAGTGCTCCAAAAGTTTATATTCCCCTCAGTTACTGTAAGTCTTCGAATGCTGTAACATCCAACAGGCTCCAGTACCATCCAATATTTGCTGGCTGTCAATTTGTATTTGTTGAAGTCTACACATCTCTGTAAGCAACTCAGAAAAAGCTGTTTAGACTCTGTCATGGACAAGCCACAATCTCTCTATTTCGTTTGCCTTCTTCAGTGTCTGCACCACTTGCTGTATCTTCCAGTAAAATTCATGAGTTGTTGTAGGTCTGCCTAGCTCCCCAGATAACCTCTTCCATCCCATATAGCTCGCTCAATCACTGTAACACTCTCTGCACTGTCTAATCCTCCTGTTTTCTACTGTCTTCCTGGCACAACAGCGATCCTGTAAGAGAGCAGTGCGGAATGGGATATTATAAATCTCAGCTGAGGCTTGAGGCCTACCATTACCTGGGAGTCACAAAAGCAGAGAACCTGAGAGAAAGCAGCACAAAGTGGGAGAATATTAATCAGCTGCGAGGATCGAGGTCGACTGAGACTTGGAGTTGAAGAAGCAGCAGAGCAGGAGGCTCAAAACCAGCACCGAGTCAAAGAGGGAGTGACCATGTGAGGGGGTATCTTGGAGGAGGAGCATGAGCATAACATAACTGTGAGTTACAGGGGCAGAAAAGTGGGAGAATATTAATCAGCAGCGAGGATCGAGGCCGACTGAGACTTGGCGTTGGAGAAGCAGCAGAGCAGGAGGCTCAAAACCAGCACCGAGTTACAGAGGGAGTGAACGTGTGAGGGGGCGTCTTGGAGCAGACGCTTGAGGCTCATTCACACCTCGGAAGTGAAGGCACCAAACTGGGAGGGTATAAATCAGCATTAAGGATGGCGGCCTAATAGTGTCTGAGAGTCACAGAGACGGTAACCCTGTGAGGGAGCAGAGTGGAGTGGGAGCTGGAGGATTACACGTCCTTGGGAGTCACAGAGACGGTGACTGTGTGAGGGAGCAGAGTGGAGTGGGAGCGGGAGGATTAAACGTCCCTCAGAGTCACAGAGACGGTGACTGTGTGAGGGAGAAGAGTGGAGGTGGAGCTGGAGGATTACACATCCCTGGCAGTCATAGAAATAACCTTCTGCTGCTGGGACCTGCCTGCACTGAGTTTGAAAGAAGTGCAAGAGCCATCACAGAAAAGTCTGTAAGTTCACTGGCTGATAATAAATCGTTATTAGTGACTGTCAGTTAATTGCTGTAAGCCAGAAAATTTATTTTTTCAACTTCTGAAGTAAGGATTGAGCTCAGAAATATGAGGGAGATGCGAAATTCTGAGCCAGTTTAATAAATTCCCTTAACCATATTGTGATGCCCTGGATGTTAACTTCATTCTAAGTCATTAAGTAAGTTACTCTAGACATTTTGCATTTGACGACATGCCAGCACATGTTTGTCAGAAAATGTGTTCTGTTACATTGGGAAGTCATAGCCCCTGCTGGTGTCCTAGATGTACACGAGGTCTTGGAGATCAGACAGTGACGAGAGACTCTGTGATGCTGAGAGTTAGACGGATAGCACACACACAGAACAAATCACCCTGCAGACATAACTGCGTGGAATAAGGAAGGGAATGATGGATTAGGCAATCGAAGAGAAACAGTCAGGGAATCCAGGAATAGACTGATCTCTCCCTCCCAATTCAGTTTCCCAGTTTGGAAACTGATGAAGGTGCTGGCTGCTCAGGTGAGTGTAGTCAGAACCATGTCTGTGGCACCACAAACCGCCTGACTGTGCAGGAGGGGAGGGAGAAGGAAGGAGGAGCAATAGTCACAGGGGAGACAGGAAATTGAAAAAGGTTTCAGCATGTCTGTAATTCCAGGATAGTGGAGTTAATAATGTCACTGTGTCTGCAGGACATTCGTCTGGGGGACAGTAAGCAGTCAAAGTGATGTCCATGTTGGTAGGAATGACCTGGGTAGGAAGGGTGAAGTGATGGATTCAGAATTTAGGCAGCTCGGTGGATGGTTAGCAAGCGGGAACTCAAATGTAGCAATCCCTGGAATACTCTCAGCACCGTGTACAAGTAAGAACTAAATTCGGAGTTTTATGTGGATGAGAGTGTGACTGGAACGATGGTGTAGCAGGAAGGGCTTCAGATTCCTGGGACATTGGGATTGTGTCTGGGGAAGGCAGCAAATCTACAAGCTGGATGGGCTAACGTGGCAGAGCTGGGACTGAATTTCTTACGGGGTGTGTGGGAGGGATTGAAAATAACTTGGCGTGTGCTTAGGATCCAAAAAGGAATAGATGAGGAACTACCAGGATTCTCAAAATAATGGGAGATACAGTTGGTACTAATTTACAACAAGTTTATCAGTGGTAGATGGAGTAAGAAAGAAAGCCTTAATCTGAGGTACTCTGCACGGACATAATAGAACATAGAACATAGAACAATACAGCACAGAACAGGCCCTTCGGCCCACGATGTTGTGCCGAACATCTATCCTAGATTAAGCACCCATCCATGTACTATCCAATTGCCGCTTAAAGGTCGCCAATGATTCTGACTGTACCACTCCCACGGGCAGCGCATTCCATGCCCCCACCACTCTCGGGGTAAAGAACCCACCCCTGACATCTCCCCTATACCTTCCACCCTTCAACTTAAATTTATGTCCCCTTGTAACACTCTGTTGTACCCGGGGAAAAAAGTTTCTGACTGTCTGCTCTATCTATTCCTCTGATCATCTTATAAACCTCTATCAAGTCACCCCTCATCCTTCGCCGTTCCAAAGAGAAAAGGCCGAGAACTCTCAACCTGTCCTCGTACGACCTATTCTCCATTCCAGGCAACATCCTGGTAAATCTTCTCTGCACCCTCTCCAAAGCTTCCACATCTTTCCTAAAGTGAGGCGACCAGAACTGCACACAGTAATCCAAATGTGGCCTACCCAAAGTCCTGTACAGCTGCAACATCACTTCACGACTCTTGAATTCAATCCCTCTGCTAATGAACGCTAATATACCATAGGCCTTCTTACAAGCTCTATCCACCTGAGTGGCAACTTTCAAAGATCTATGTACATAGACCCCAAGATCCCTCTGTTCCTCCACCTGACTAAGAACCCTACCGTTAACCCTGTATTCCGCATTCTTACTTGCTCTTCCAAAATGGACAACCTCACACTTGGCAGGGTTGAACTCCATCTGCCACTCCTCAGCCCATCTCTGCATCATATCTAAATCCCTTTGCAGCCGACAACAGCCCTCCTCACTGTCCACAACTCCACCAATCTTCGTATCATCTGCAAATTTACTGACCCACCCTTCGACTCCCTCATCCAAGTCATTAATAAAAATTACAAACAGCAGAGGACCCAGAACTGATCCCTGCGGAACTCCACTTGTAACTGGGTTCCAGGCTGAATGTTTAGCATCTACCAACACTCTCTGACTTCGACCGGTTAGCCAGTTTTCTATCAAATTGGCCACATTTCCCTCTATCCCATGCCTCCTGACTTTCCGCATAAGCCTGCCATGGGGAACCTTATCAAATGCCTTACTAAAATCCATGTACACTACATCCACTGCTCTACCCTCATCCACATGCTTGGTCACCTCCTCAAAGAATTCAATAAGACTTGTAAGGCAAGACCTACCCTTCACAAATCCGTGCTGGCTGTCCCTAATCAAGCAGTGTCTTTCCAGATACTCATAAATCCTATCCCTCAGTACCCTTTCCATTACTTTGCCTACCACTGAAGTAAGACTAACTGGACTGTAATTCCCGGGGTTATCCCTATTCCCTTTTTTGAACAGGGGCACAGCATTCGCTACTCTCCAATGCTCTGGTACCACCCCCGTTGACAGTGAAGACGAAAAGATCATTGCCAACGGCACTGCAATTTCCTCTTTTGCTTCCCACATAATCCTAGGATATATCCCGTCAGGCCCGGGGGACTTGTCTATCCTCCAGTTGTTCAAAATGTCCAACACATCTTCCTTCCTGACAAGTATCTCTTCTAGCTTAACAGTCCGTTTCACACTCTCCTCTTCAAATAGTCGGAGTGTGGGGAGGTCCAGATGCAGATTGGTGTGTGGAAATCTGATGTACTGATCACCAAGAGCTGGCTCATGGGAATGGCAGGCCTTGGTGTTAAATATTGCTGGTATAAAGGATTCAAAAATGATAGAAGGGAGGGAAAGGATGAAGGTAGAAGTATTGGTTGAGATTAGCGTTAGTTAAGGAGTCCAAGAGAAAGAGGATCCATCCCAGGACAGAATGAATTTGGCTCGAGCTACAGAACAAAAAGTGTACAACTACCCTGTGAGGTATAGTCTGTCAGCCAGCAATCATTGGAAAAGGTGGAGAGAATAAATATGCAGAGGCATTTCAGAGCGATGACAATACTACAGATCAGTTATACTGAGAAACTTCACTTATCCAGATATTGGCTGGGTTAATGGTGGTGCAGGGTCATGAGGGGCCAATATCCATGGATTACATGAAGGAGAGCTCACTTCAAGAGTATGTGTCCAGCCCAAGAGAGCATGTACTGTTGGACCTAGTGTTTGGGAAAGAGATGAGGCAAGTGGATCCAGAGTCAGTAGGGGAACGTTTTGGAGCACAGCGATCATTTTATTGTAAAGTTCAGGATGATGGTGGAGAATGATATGCAGTAAATGAGAGTGAGAAGCATTAGTTGACTGAGAGCAGCATTCAATTAGGTAAAAATAAAGTTGGGAACTTTTCAACAAGGCCAGAGAAATAGAAGCTTTAAATCGTGTGAACCAGATCAGATGGAGCTGGGATTATGGAGATGGGGCTGCACTGTGACCATGACTGGGAACTGAATAATCAAATGTTTTCCCCATTTCTACAGGGAGGATAAATAGACCAACACAGTGAAGTAGCATTGTGTATAAAGGATGGGATCAGTATTATTGTGATGCTAATCAATTCACACACTGCTCTTCCCTGCCCTCACCCCTCATCCCTGCGTCCTATGAGATATTGATCCATCAGATATTAGTAACCTTTGAAAACTTCAGAAAATAGCACAGTATAGAGGAAATCACTCTGTCCACTGTCTGCATTGGACAAGATGTAACATTGTTTTTTAAAGCCCTAGTTCTGTCTCCCCGGATACTGTAGGACTTCGGGAGCAGATCCCGGCACCTGTTTAAAATGGTGTGAAAGTTTCTGCGTCTATTCCGCTTCTATGTGTGACTCCCAGATCCCGACCATACTCTGGGTGAAATAACAACTTTCCTCACCACTTCACCAATATTTCAACAAATTACATTAAATATTCACCGCTGGTAATTGAGGTCTCTAACAGCAACAAGATGTTGTCTCCTTTTCTACCCAGGCCCCTAACAATATGTGCACTCCAATCAAATCTCCTCTCAGCATCCTCCATTCCAATCTTTCCCCATAGCTGCACTTCCACTGTCACAGGGTGGAGAATCTTCTCAATACCCACTCCAGTCCAATTCCGCCCTTCCATGTGATGGGGTGACCAGAACTTCACACAGTCCCCAGGCTGTGACTGAACTCATTATTTATACCATTCCTGCATAAGCTTCCTATTCTGAAGTTCCGTATTTTGTCTGGTAGAGGTAATAATGCCATTTGCTACATTGATGAGATTGTCGATGTTTCCAACTAACTTCATTTATCTGCCCACACTGGCCATACTCTCATTTATTGTGCATTCTTCTCTATTATTAATGTCGCCAAATGCCTTGCCTTGCACTTCTCTGTGTTGTATGCTCCATTCAACTGGATCCTATAATTTCTGTTTTTAAACAGTCTGCCATGGGATCTCTCGTTAAATCCAAGTAAGTCACATGCAGTTACAGATTAGTGCTTGAAACCGACACAGTCAGGTTAATTACACACGATCTTTCTTGAACAAATCCAGACCGACTATCCTGGAGTCTCTGGGACTTCCTCAGTGACCGTTTATTCACTGTCTCAGAATTCCAGCTGCGACCTATTCAGTCAGTCCCTTGCTCCACATTTAACAAAGCTGCGGTGTCAGCCGTTCTCCAGGCCTTCGGCACCATCCCTGCATCCAGTGAGGATTGGATAATGTGAGTAACTATAAGGCAGGGATTTTTCGCCGGCTCCTTTAGACAGTCTGGAACATTATTTTACCCCTTTTGATGGATTTGAATCTCCTGTAAAGATCTCCGCTCCAAGTTTATTGCTCCCAATATTTACCACTGCATTCCTATTTTGATTCAGACAGACAGAGGCCTAAACCATCTTATGATTTGGTCAAGTCCCATTTTAGACCAGTTTCATGGAGGGTTTCTGTCCACAAGGTGAAGTCCATTTTCTCATGATACCATCCACAATCTGCCTCATTAACTACCTTCCCTGCCCACGTGGTCTTCCTCCCATCTGACACTAACGCGATGATTTTCCCCTTCGTCATAACTGCCCGCTGCCTGGATATCCCAGAATGCACCGGCCTCCCTGTTCCAGGGGCCATTTTAAAAATTGCACTCATGGATTGTCAAGCCAAAGCTGGCCTGGACATGGCAGAGGGGGTAAAACTGGGGCTTCACTTTGTGGACAAGTCCCTGAGGTTCTGCTGGGTGGCATGGTGCAGGAGAGCGACGTTATAATCCTCCAGGACTGGCAGGGAAGCCATGAAACCAGACCATGCCAGCTTCGCTCGAGGTTGACCCGTGGGTCAATGAGGTGCCAGCCTTCTGGGTGAATGCCTAGCAATGTCGGAAGGAGGTCAGTGACCTTCTCCACTCATCCAGGGTAAGTGCCACCATCTGCACTTTGTGACCTCACCCTCCCTCCCTTTGTTACTGCACCCACCTCACTCCAAGGCTCATGTTCTCCCACCCTCACTGAATGCAGCACCTTCTCTCAGTCTCTCTCTAACCTCTTCTCTGTCCTCTCCCCAACTCTACCTGGTGTCTGTGCTGCCAACTTACTCACTCAGGACATCTCATTACCTTTCCCCCAGCTGTAAAAAACAATTCCACCTCCCTTAATACCGCTTGGTAATTCTCACATTTCGAAAGGATCCACACCACACGAGAGCAGAAGGAGCCAAGAGGGGTAGGATACTCCCGAACATTCAGCTCCTCACCCCATCACAGGGGAAGGATCCCACCGTATCCAAGCTTACGGACTGGGATGTGAGATTCTCCTTGACTCACTGTGCTGGACACAGTGACTGACTGTGGACAATGATATCAAACTTCCTGGTTTTGTGTCTGTGCTAAACACCAAGACAATGCCGCAGGCGGGTGAGCCTGGTAGCTCTGGCTGAGGGCTAACATTGCTGAGGGCAGGGTAAGGCAAGGCAATAATTCTGTGAGCATTCAAGTCAGATCAAAATGAGTGTGTACAAACATAGAGTTAGCAGCCCAGAGGGACAGGCCATGAGCTGGGTGTGTCCCTGAGTACAGTGTCCTTGCAGCAGCATTGCAATGAGAGTTGCCAGCGCACCCTGGGCTGCAGCATTGAAGTACAGATGCATACTGTCAGTGGGTCAGAGATGTGCTGGGATGGCATGGTGAGGCTGGCATGTGACAGGTGCCAGCATTGGTGGCTGTGGAGTACATGCAGCTTCTGTCAGTGCAGTGTTCTCTGAGATGTTGGTGTCCAAGATAGAAGGCTGTAGGAGCGAAGGGACAGATGGAGACACCAGTTACCAGCTCGGTCTTACACGTCCAATTCTCTATGTTGAGTTTGCCCACAGTGGGAGGGAGGGTATGAAGCTGCAAGTTGATTGGAGAGATTAACAGTAATGTGGTTGTTGATTATCAGTAATCATTCAGTAAACATCTTGCCACTCCTGCACTCAAATCTTGTTTGAAAGAATAGTCCAGCACAGGAACAGGCCCTTCAGCCCAGCAAACCCGCACTGACACATGATGCCGTTCTAAAGTTAAAAAAAGTTTTTGCTCCGACACCTTCTATATCATTCTGTTCCCTACTTACTCATATTTGTGCAAAGATCCCTCTTAAACCTTGCTAAATTAGCTTCTTCTCATCTATCAGTGCATTTCAGGCACTTGCACATTCTGTCTGGAAAAACAAAAAATAAACTTACCGATCATATCTCCTGAACTTTCTCACTATTACCTAAAACCTACGGTCCTGAGTAATTGATACTTCTATTCTGAGGGGAAAAAAGCTTCGAACTGTCCTTCTATCTATGTCTCTGATAATTTTGTAAATACCTATCAGGTCGCCCCACAGCCAATGATGCCCAGGTGCAAACAAGCCATATTTGTTCAATTTATCCTTCTGACTAATACCCTCCAAACCAGACAACATGTTGCATAACATTTCCTTACCCTCTCCAACACTTCCACATGTTTCTGCTGGTGTGGCAACCAGTACTCTACACAATATTCTAAATGTGCCCGAACTAAGTTTCTCTACAGCTGCAATATGACCTGCTAATGTTCATACTGCATGCTCCAATGCATGTCTGCATGTTTGCCATTAGTCTTCTTGATCACCCTATCCACTCGTGTTGCCACTTTCAGGGAACTGTAGAGTTGTACACCAGATCCCTTCGGATGTTGATGCGGCCAGTAGTTGTTCCATCCACTTTATTCTTCTCTCCTGCATTAGACCTTCTAAAACACATCACGTCGCAACTGTCCAGATAAAGTTACATCTGTGTTTTCTCTGTCCAAGTCTGCAGCTGACCTATATCCTGCTGTATTCTCTGGCAATAATCCTCACAATATGCAACTCCGCCAAAATATTTACAGATCTCCAGTCACAGAAACACTGTTCCATCAATACTCTGTCTTCTATGGCCAAGCAGTTCTCTATCCATCTTACTAACTGACAGCTGATCCCATTTCACTTCACCTTCTGTATTAGCCTGCCATAAGGAACCATATCAAAGGCCTTCCTAAGGTCCAAACGGCCAATATCCAGTCCCATGCCCTCATCAATCAATTTTGTCACTTCCTCAAAATAATCAGTCAAGTTTTTGAGACAGGATCTTCCCCACACAACGGTGTTGCCAGTTGCTAGTATGTCAATATTAGAGTATGTTTGGAGCTGCACTCATTCAGACACGTGATTATTCCATCATATTTCTGACTTGAACCTTGGAGGTTAAATTAGATTCCCCACAGTGTGTGGAAACAGGTCCTTCAACCCAACCAGTCCACACCAACCCTCCGAAGAGTAACCCACACAGACCCATTGCCCTGCCATATATTTATCCCTGACAAATGCACCTAACACTATGAGCAATTTAGCATGGCAAATTCACCTGAACTGCACATCTTTGGACTGTGGGAGGAAACTGGAGCACCCTGAGGAAACCCAAGCAGACATGGGGGGATTGTGCAAACTCCACACAGACAGTCACCCAAGGCCGGAATTGAATCTAGGACTTTGGTGCTGTGAGGCAGCAGTGCTAAGCTCTGAGCTCTTGATAATCAATGTATGGCGGGAGCTATGCCGTGCCGTGATGGTTACTGTACAGTGGGAGGTATGTCGGGCCGTGATGGTTACTGTACAGTGGGAGGTATGTCGGGCCGTGATAGTTACTGTACAGTGGGAGGTATGTCGGGCAGTGATAGATACTGTACAGTGGGAGGTATGTCGGGCCGTGATAGTTACTGTACAGTGGGAGGTATGCCCTGCCGTGATGGTTACTGTACAGTGGGAGGTATGTCGGGCCGTGATGATTACTGTACAGTGGGAGGTATGTCGGGCCGTGATGGTTACTGTGCAGTGGGAGCTATGCCGTGCCGTGATGGTTACTGTACAGTGGGAGGTATGTCGGGCCGTGATGGTTACTGTACAGTGGGAGGTATGTCGGGCCGTGATAGTTACTGTACAGTGGGAGGTATGTCGGGCAGTGATAGATACTGTACAGTGGGAGGTATGTCGGGCCGTGATAGTTACTGTACAGTGGGAGGTATGTTGGGCCGTGATGGTTACTGTACAGTGGGAGGTATGTCGGGCCGTGATGGTTACTGTACATTGGGAGGTATGTCGGGCCATGATAGTTACTGTACAGTGGGAGGTATGTTGGGCAGTGATAGTTACTGTACAGTGGGAGGTATGTCGGGCCGTGATAGTTACTGTACAGTGGGAGGTATGTTGGGCCGTGATGGTTACTGTACAGTGGGAGGTATGTCAGACTGTGAGGTTGCAGAGTGAGTTGTACAGAGTTTAATTCTGCTGCTGCTGATGGCCATTGCACCTCATAGATGCATCATCATTTGTTGCTCAATCTGTTTAACGTCTGTCCCATTAGGAACCCATATCATGGTGAGGGGAGTCTGGACAATGTGAAGGTAGCCCTTGCTCCCCATCAGGACTGTGCAGTGACCATGCTTGCCGATATATGAAATGGAGACGTGTATCTGCACCGGGCAGATTGGTGAAATGTGGTCAATTATATCTTTCCCTTTTACTGATTCCCTCATAACCTGCCACAGAGCAGTCTAGCAGCCACAGGATCCAGCATTAATGCTGAGCACTGCACTGACTAAATACTAAGGAGCTGTCCCCTCAGCCTGGCTATGTCCTGTCAGTGGAACAGACCCCACCAGAGAGGGTGGTGATGTTGCCAGGGACATAGTCCTGTTCACAGAATTCGGCATTGCAGACAATATCTGACTGTTTTTGATTAGCCCATGTGAAATATACAACAGGTCACTTCTACATTTTGTATAATGAAGTGTTAATATCACTTTGCTTCTTACGTATTTTAAAATAAACCAGACATCAATATTTTTCAATTGAAAACAATTGAAGTCAACAATTATTGAAATACCAGAGCACGCACCTAACTATTACACAAATCAGTAACTGTAGTAAACAGCCGATTCATGTTCAGATCAGTGAACACACCATCTTGCAGGCAGCAAAGCTGTTGGAAATGACTTTGAGAAAAATGCTGAATTCAGACACAGTGTTACTGGCCCTCACCATGACCTCCAAAACACTGGCCATCTCCAAAATCTGTCCAGAGAGCTTCCAAACTGGAACTGGGTAGTTACTCACGCAATAGACTGGTTAGAGATATACCTGAACAACGGGGAGAGGTGTGTGGGCCAGACTGGTCAATGGACTAGCACATGGCTCTGTTCAACATTTGTAACGATGACCTCTAAACAGCCATGTCTTGCAGGTATATCCCTTCTGGTATGCCACCTAAATTCTGTAATTCTGTACCATGGACCCGATCCTGAATGAAGGTGTTATAAAGGTAATGGGCTCCTGCAGCACATGGCATCTTACATTGAATCCCTCATGAACCATATTCAGTGTATGTTAGCCCCACAATGTCAGTATCCAAACAGAATTGTGCAGCTCCATTGATGGCCAGCGTGATCCCAGCCCAACGCCCTTGTGTGTGACTTGAGCTGGAAATTTCTATTTACATGTTTGCAACGTTGTTCTAACCATTAACAGCAAAGTCTCTTTACTGAAGGTCCGACATCCTTTCATAATAGGAATATGCATAAAATCCCCCCTTTATCCCGTTCACTTTAATAAGAACAATATGATGAAAACAGTGCACAACTCACAGTAAGGAACATTGAAATGATGAGTCTCATTACTATTAAGTGCAAGGGATTTGAAAATATACGTTTATTTTCCCTTGTATTAATGTTGTGAACTCTCTTCCTCAGATTCTGCCTGAACGACCGTTGTTTTTTACACACTTTTTGACTCTGATCTCCAGCATCTGCGGTCCTCACTTTTTCCGTGCTAATACTCATAAACATTTTCATGGCAACAATATTCGCTGTGTGTTTAAATGTGTTCCAGTCAGATATGAGTGCATTTTGAATTGTTCCTGTCTATCTCAGTGTTCAGTAATCTGTGTGATACTCGGTACGTAGGCCATGCCTCTGAGAGACTGACAGATTGTTTCAACCAGCATAACCTTTCAGCTGTTTACAACAAACAGGTTACTGACTGGACCAACCAGCCTAAGCTGACAAAACCCAAAGCGCAGTGTCCAGCATTGGGCAGGTCTGGACAATATTTTCATTTTCATTTATTCATGGATTATGATTGGGCCAGTATTTACTGTCCATCCCTTGTTGCCCTTGAGAAAGTGAGGGTGAGCTGCCACCTTGAACCACGGCAATCGATGTGGTATAATTAGACTTACAATACTCATTACGGAGGGAATTTGAAACAGTAAAACTGAAGGAACAGCAATATACTTCCCAATCAGGATGGGGTGTGGTTTGGAACGGAAAGCGAACATGGTGATGATCCCATGTCTTTGTTTCCCTTGTCTTTCTTGATGGTCATGGTTTCAGAGTTACGTTGTAATAAGCCTTGTTAAACTTCTGCAGATGGCAGGCATTGCTGTTCCTGAGTGTCAGTGGATGGGGGGTGAAGCTGCATTCACACAGGCAAATGTGGAGGGGGCGAGTATTTCATCACACACACATTCAATTGGTGTCTTACAGATGGTGTGCAGGCTTTTGGAAATCATAAGGTATGTTATATCTGCAGGGTTCGTAGCATTTGAGATGTTCTTGTAGCCAATGAATTTATATGCGTCAAAGCACAACAGGTCAGGCAGAATCTGAGGTACAGGAGAGTCGATGTTTTAGCATAAGCCCTTCACAGGAATGGGGAATGATATTATATGGTCAGTCTGATTCTGGTTAATGGTAATCCCTGGAATATTGCTAGGTGTGTGTTTACTGATGGTGGTGGCATTGAACATTAAAGGATATGGTTCAATTGTTAAAGGTACATCGTTGTCTGGCACGTGTGTAATGGAAATTGTACTTGTCACTGTTAAGCTCACACCTGCATATTTCCAGGTCCTTGTTGCATTTGGATAAGGACTGCTTCATTATCTGAGTAAATCACGAATGGTGTTGAATACTGTCCAATCATTGGCAGTCATCCCCAGTTGTGATTTTATAGTCATTAATGACACAACTGAAAATTATTGAGCCTAGGGCAGAGAGCATCTTATAGCTCACTGATGCTGTCCCTCTCTCTGGGTTAGGAAGCTGGCTTCTAGTTCACCTGCTGAAGAGGTGTCTATCAACATAGCCGAACGGAATAATGTTACAAGATCTTCGCCAAGGAGCTGAGTGAGGACTTGGTTAGCTCAATCAGTTGGATGGCTAGTCTACAATGCAGATTAATACCAACAGTGTGGGTTCAATTCTGCACTGACTGAGGTGACTGAAAAGGGCTGTCCTACCCAACTGCTCCCTTGCTTGAGACATGATGACTGTCCAGTTAAACAACCGCCAGTCGCATCTGTTTGCTGAGAGAACGACCCTATCATCCTGTAGGGGTATGGTGCCCTACCTTTCCATTTCTGATGTACAGGTTTATTCAGAAACCCCTCCCCTGGGGAACTGTGGTGGAGCTGAGATGGCTACTCTCGACCAACCCCAGCCACCTTCCTTTGTACCAGGTATAACTTCAGTGCAGAAGATTCCTATTTGCCGTTAATCCTGGGTACGACACTTGGTCAACTGCAGTTGTGATGATGTTAAGTGCAGTCACTGTCGCCTCACCTCTAGAATTCAGCTGTGTGTTTTCTTGTTGTACATCGTTAAACCAAGGCTTCAATGAGCCGAATGGATGAGAGGCCAAACTGAGCCTCAGTAAACAGGTTGGTGCTGACGAAGTGCTACGTGATACCGCTAGATGACATCTTCCATCACTTTATTTATAATAAGGATTAGAGCAATGGGCAGCCATTGATTGTCTGATGTCTGTTTCTGTGTTTGCAGGACACACTCGGATAGTTTCCCACATTGACAGGTAGGTTCCCAATGCAGTATCCCAGCAGGAACAGCTTGAATGGAATGCTATCAGGGTCCACAGCCTTTGCATTCCCCATCTCTCCAGCTGTTTGGAGTTACTATACACATTGAATCGAATTAACTGAAGACTGCCATCTGGAGGACACTAAAATAGATCATCCTATCGATATTTCTGTCTGAACACTGTTGTGAATGTTTCAGCCTTAACTTTTCTATCGTTGTGCTGAGCTCTTCTATCATTGAGGAAGGTGGTATTTGAGGGTACTCCTTCCCCAGTGAGTTGTGTGATTGTCCACTACCACTCACCCAGACTGCATGTGAGAAGATTGCAGAGATTAGGTCTGATTCGTTGGTTAGATCTGTGTATCGTTTGCTATTTATATCATTTGATGAGTAAGTAGCCCACTTTAGTAAGTTTACCACATTCTGATGTGTATCTGGTGCTGCTATAGGCAGGCCCTCCTGTATTCTCCATTTAACACGAGTTTATTCCCTGGCCTGTTGGTGAGGGTAAAGTGGAGCATATTCCAGGCAGTGACAGTGAAAATTATGCTGGAGTGCTATTCTGCTGCTGTTGGTAATGACCCAAATCGCCTCACACAGGCCAGTACAAAATTCCTAAATCTATGGGAAATCTGATCTGTTCAGCACAGTGATGGTGTCACACATACACAGGGGTCTTCACGATGTGAAAGTGGAACTTTGTCTCTAGAAATACTGTGTGTGGTAGTTACTGTTCACAACGTGGTCATTGATCAATGTGTCTGCTGCCGGTAGGTTGGTGAGGATGAGGTCAAGTATGTTTCTCCCTCTCAGTCATTGCCTCCCCATCCGGTGCAGACACAGTGAAGCAGTTATGACCTTTTGGAACCGGCCACCTCGATCAGCAATGCTGCTGCTGAGCCTTTCTTGGTGTTTGGTTTTGAAATGGCCCACCCAGAATACATTCTCCACCTTTGTGCCTCTCTCAGGGCTTCCTGCAAGTGCTGTTCAATGTGGAGGGACACTCATCCACCAGCTGAGGGAAGGGAGTCAGCAGGAGGTTTCAGTGTCAGTGTTGGCTCTGACCCAGTGAGGCTGAGGGAGGGGAGTCAGCAGGAGGTTTCCGTGTCAGTGTTTGATCTGACACCGTGAGGCTGAGAGAAGGGAGTCAGCAGGAGGTTTCCGTGTCAGTGTTCGATCTAACACAGTGAGGCTGAGGGAGGGGCTTCAGCAGGAGGTTTCTGTGTCAGTGTTTAATCTGACACCGTGAGGCTGAGAGAAGGGAGTCAGCAGGAGGTTTCCGTGTCAGTGTTCGATCTAACACAGTGAGGCTGAGGGAGGGGCGTCAGCAGGAGGTTTCTGTGTCAGTGTTTAATCTGACACCGTGAGGTTGAGGGAGGGGAGTCAGCAGGAGGTTTCCGTTTCAGTGTTTGATCTGACCCCTGGAGGGTTTCCGGGATCTGCAGGGCTTTTTAGTTTTGTTGCTGTCAACCGAAGTGCCTCTCCTGTGCTGTATGCCACTCACTCTATAACTCTTGTAATTGGACAATCCAAGGTCTAACTCCTTCAGTTCCTCCAAGTGCCTTGTCTATTCCAAAGATTTCTGCAATATTTTCTCTATTGAGACATTGCACAATACAGTTTTTAAACTGTCTACGTGCATCTCTGTATCTTTCCTCGTCATCTCCTCCAGCCACTACATTCATCTGTATCTCAGTAACCCTCCGTATCTCTGCAATTTTTATCTCATACTCCAGCCTCATCGATCGCTGTAAATTCCGCCAGCCCTTACATCTCTCCCTATCTGTCTAACCTCCAGCTGCTACACCTCTCCCAATATCCTGTGAATTAATTTCAAAAATATCTCACTAACCTGTTCCAGCATGCACACGCCAAGCTATCTGTCGGCCATCTCCCGCCTTGCTTTCCTGTCTCTGTAACATCTCCAACCTTGCTTTCGTGTCTCGGTAACTTCTCCAGCCTGATTTCCTATCTCTGTAATATCTCCACCCTTGCTTTCCTGTCTCGATAACTTCTCCAGAAGGATTTCCTGTCTCTGTAACATCTCCAGTCTTGCATTCCTATCACTGTAACATCTCCAGCCTTGTTTTCCTATCACGGTAACATTTCCAGCCTTGCTTTCCTCTCTCTGTAACATCTCCAGCCTTGCTTTCCTGTCTCTGTAACATCACCACCCTTGCTTTCCTAACTCTGTAACATCTCCAACCTTGCTTTCCTGTCTCGATAACTTCTCCAGCAGGATTTCCTACCTCTGTAACATCTCCTGCCCTGATTTCCTATCTCTGTAACATCTCCAGCTTTGCTTTCCTGTCTCTGTAACATCCCCAGCCTTGCTTTCCTATCACTGTAACAGCTCCAGCCTTGTGTTTTTCTCTCTGTAACATCTCCACGATTGCTTTCTTATCGCTGTAACATCTCTGGCTTTGTTTTCGTCTCTCTGTAACATCTCCAGACTTGCTTGCCTCCCTCTGTAACATTTCCAGCCTTGCTTTCCTATCACTGTACCACCTCCAGCCTTGCTTTCGTCTCTCTGTAGCACCTCCAGCCTTGCTTTCCTATCTCTGTAATATCTCCAACCTTGCTTTTCTATCTCTGTAACATCTACAGCATTGCTTTCCTATATCTGCAACATCTCCAGTCTTGCATTCCTATAACTGTAACATCTCCACCTTTGCATTCCTCTCTCTGTGACATCTCCAGCCTTGCTTTCCTCTCTCTGTAACATCTCCAGCCTTGCTTTCCTGTCTCTGTAACATCACCACCCTTGCTTTCCTAACTCTGTAACATCTCCAACCTTGCTTTCCTGTCTCGATAACTTCTCCAGCAGGATTTCCTACCTCTGTAACATCTCCTGCCCTGATTTGCTATCTCTGTAACATCTCCAGCCTTGCTTTCCTGTCTCTGTAACATCCCCAGCCTAGCTTTCCTATCACTGTAACAGCTCCAGTTTTGCTTTCGTCTCTCTGTAGCACCTCCAGCCTTGCTTTCCTATCTCTGTAATATCCCCAACCTTGCTTTCCTATCTCTGTAACATCTACAACATTGCTTTCCTATATCTGTAACATCTCCACCTTTGCATTCCTCTCTCTGTGACATCTCCAGCCTTGCTTTCCTCTCTCTCTTTAACATCTCCATCCTTGCTTTCCTTTGTCTGTAACATCTCCAGCCTTGCTTTCCTGTCTCTGTAACATTGCCAGATTTGCTTTCCTCTCTCTGTAACATCTCCAGCCTTGCTTTCTATCACTGTAACACCTCTGGCTTTGCTTTCATCTGTCTGTGACAACTCCATCCTTGATTTCCTATCTCTGTAACATCACCAGACTTGCTTTCCTCTCTCTGTAAAATCTTCAGCCTTGCTTTCCTATCTCTGTAGCATCTCCAGCCTTGCTTTTCCATCTCTGTGATATCTCCAGCCTTGCTTTCCTACATCTGTAACATCTCCAGCCTTGCATTTCTATGTCTGTAAAATCTTCACCCTTGCATTGATCTCTCTGTACCATCTCCAGCCCTGCTTTCCTATCACTGTAACATCTCTGGCTTTGCTTTCGTCTCTCTGTGACAGCTCCAGCCTTGCTTTCCTCTCTCTGTAACAACTACAGCCTTGCCTTCCTCCCTCTCTCCAACATCTCCATCCTTGCTTTCCTTTATCTGTTACATCACCAGCCTTGCTTTCCGACGTCTGTAATATCTCCACCATTGCTTTCCTATCTCTGTAAAACCTCCAGCCCTGCTTTCCTCTCTCTCTATCATCTTCAGCCTTGATTTCCTCTCTGTAACATCTCCAGCCTTGCTTTCCTATGTCAGTAACATCTACAGCCTTGCTTTCCTCTCTCTGTAACATCTCCAGCCTTGCTTTCCTATGTCTGTAACATCTCCTGTCCAGCTTTCCTATGTCTGTAACATCTCCAACCTTGCTTTGCTATCTCTGTAACATCTCCAGCCTTGCTTTTCTATCTCTGTAACATCTCCAACCTTGCTTTCCTATCTCTGTAATATCGTCGGCCTTGCTTTCCTGTGTCTGTGACATCTAGAACCTTGATTTCCTCTCTCTGTATCATCGCTGGTCTTGCATTCCTGTCTCTGCAACATATCTCCTCCACTTCCAGCTCCTCCGCCCTTGAGCCCCGCCCCTCCAACCGCCACCAGGACAGAACCCCACTGGTTCTCACCTACCACCCCACCAACCTCCGCATACAGCGTATCATTCGCCATCATTTCCACCACCTCCAAACGGACCCCACCACCAGGGATATATTTCCCTCCCCTCCCCTATCAGCGTTCTGCAAAGACCACTCCCTTCGTGACTCCCTCGTCAGGTCCACACCACCCAACAACCCAACCTCCACTCCCAGCACCTTCCCCTGCAACCGCAGGAAATGCAAAACTTGCGCCCACACCTCCTCCCTTACCTCACTCCAAGGCCACAAGGGATCCTTCCATATCCGCCACAAATTCACCTGCACCTCCACACGCATCATCTATTGCATCTGCTGCACTCGATGTGGCCTCCTCTATATTGGGGAGATGGGCCGCCTATTTGCCGAACGCTTCAGGGAACACCTCTGGGACGCCCGGACCAACCAACCCAACCACCCCGTGGCTCAAAACTTTAACTCTCCCTCCCACTCCACCAAGGACATGCAGGTCCTTGGACTCCTCTATCGCCAGAACATAACAACACGACGGTTGGAGGAAGAGCGCCTCATCTTCTGCCTGGGAACCCTCCAACCACAAGGGATGAACTCAGATTTCTCCAGTTTCCTCACTTCCCCTCCCCCCCACCTTGTCTCAGTCGATTCCCTCGAACTCAGCACCGCCCTCCTAACCTGCAATTTTCTTCCGGACCTCTCCGCCCCCACCCCACTCCGGCCTATCACCCTCACCTTGACCTCCTTCCACCTATCACATCTCCATCGCCCCTCCCCCAAGTCCCTCCTCCCTACCTTTTATCTTAGCCTGCTGGACACACTTTCCTCATTCCTGATGTAGGGCCTGTGCCCGAAACGTCGAATTTCCTGTTTCCTGGATGCTGCCTAACCTGCTGCGCTTTAACCAGCAACACATTTTCAGCTCTGCAACATATCTAGCATTGCTTTCCTATCCTGTAACATATCTGGCCTTGCTTTCCTAGACAACACAGTGAATTGGTTATATATCTGCGCCTGTATTTTCATCTTTCTGGGCACTCAAAACAACATCGCCAGCAGTGTATCTGTCATACTCGATCCACAAAGCCTCATTTGAAGACACTTCCAAGATATTGTCCCTCCTTACTGCATTAACTGACTCCTTAATTAATAATGCAACACCAACTCCTCTTTAACACCCCTCCTGCCCTGCCTATAGTTCCAGTACAACAGAATATTGAGTTATTCCCCCTGACCTTCCACATACGCGTCTCTGTAATGGCAAAAATGTCACACCTCCACATATCAACTTATTCCTTTATCACATTAGTCTGTCTGATAATATTTCCAGCGTTAATGTAAACTGGAATATAACACCTGGAATAGTCTGTGCCTTATAGTTCTTCAGTAATTCACTGTGTTTGATTAGGCTGCCCAAACCATGAACCAAAATTGGAACTTTGGGGCTGAATGAATATTTGTTGAATTATAATTTATTTTTAAAAAATGTATTCATAAAGTGCAACATTCCAAAAGTGAGCAGTCAACTCCCACCTACAATTAGATTGTGATGGTTAAATCCCCACTAATGTGCGAGGGGACAGTCCTCAGTAATGGAGAAAGTGAGGACTGCAATTGATAGAGATCAGAGTCAAAAAGTGTGGTCCTGCAAAAGCACAGCAAGTCAGGCAGCATCCTAGGAGCAGGAAAGTCGATGTTTCAGGCATAAGCCCTTCATCATGAAAGCGCTGGTGCACTCCTTTTTTTTCCATTCCGTGATTCACAGGATGTTGGGAACTGTACCTGCTCAGGAAGGCAGCACTCTATATTGCACTGAAATGGAAAGCATTCAAACAGTTGCTTGGACAGGGTGTAGACAAGTTGAGGGGAAGTACAGACTGATTGAAGTACAAACATAAAGATAGATAAATCCCTTGAGCCAGATGGGATATACGCGAGGTTACTCCAGGAAGTGATGGAAGAGATTGGTGTGCCTTTGGTGATGATCTTTGCATCCTCACTGTCCACTGAAGTAGTGCACGATGATTGGAGGGTGGCAAATGTTATTCCCTTGTTCAGGAAAGGGAACAGGGATAACCCTGGGAATAACCAAACAGTCAGTCTTACATCAATGGTTGGTAAAGTACTGGAGATGATTTTGCGAGACAGGATTTTTAATTACTGAGAAACCATCGTTTGATTAGAGATAGTCAGCATGGCTTTGTGAGGGACAAATTATCCCTCAGAAACCTTACTGAATTCTTTGAAGATGGAAAAACACATTGATGAAGGTAGTCAAGTAGATGTAGTGAACAAGAATTTTAGCAAGGCATTTGATAAGATTTCCTATTGTACGCTCATTCAGAAGGTAAGCAGGCATGGGACGCACGGAAATCTTTCTGCTTGTATATGGACTTGGCTAGCCCATGGAAGACAAAGGATGGTAGCAGATGGAAAGTATACAGCCTGGAGCTCAGTGACCAGTGGTGTTCCACAGGGATTGGCTCTGGGATGTGTGTTCTTTGTGATTTTTATAAATGACTTTGATGAGGATTTGGAATGGTGGGTCAGTCTGTTTGCCGATGACACGAACATTGGTGGAGTTGCGTACCATGTGGAGGGCTGTTGCATTTTGCAATGGGACATTGACAGGATGCAAAGCTGGGCTGATAGGTGGCAAATAGAGATCAACCTTAAAAAGTGTGAAGCGATTTATTTTGAAAGGTTGCATTTGTATGGAGATTACAGGGTTAAAGGCAGAATTCTTGGCAATGTGGAGCAACAGAGGGATCTTCGGGTCCATGTCCATAGATCCCTCAAAGTTGCCAACCAGGTTAATAAGGTTGTTAAGAAGGCTTATGGTGTGTTGGCTTTCATTATGGGGGATTCAGTTTAAGAGCAGCGAGGTTAATGCTTAGCTCTATAAAGCTGTGTTTCAACAACGCTTGGAATATTATGTTCAGTTCTGCTTGCCTCATTATGAGAAACATGTGGAAGCCTCAGAGAGTGTGTAGAGGAGATTTACCAGGATGCTGCCAGGACTGGAGGGCATGTCTCAGGAAGAAGGTTTGAGGGAGCCAGGGCTTTTCTCCCTGGAGCGAAGAAGAATGACAGGTGACTTGATAGAGATGCACAAGATGTTGAGAGACATACAGTGGATAACCAGAGTCTTTTCTGAGGGCAGAAATGGCTATCAACAAGGGGCATAATTTTAAAGTGATTGGAGGAAGGTATCAGGAGCATGTCACAGGTAGGTTCTTTACACAGAGAGTGGTGGGGGCGGAATGCGCTGCCAGTGGTGGTAGTAGAGTCAGATACATTAGAGATGTTTAAGAAGACTCTTGGATAGGCACATGGAAGTTAGTGCATTGATGGTTATGTAGATTAGCCTTGATTTTAGAGTAGTATAAAAGGCTGGCAAAACATTGAGCGCTGAAGGGCTGTTACTGTGCTGTACTGTTCTATGTTCCAAGTTTCACTCAGTTTGTGGATTCTCATCAGTTTCTAAATGTGCGAGGGAGTGAGGTGTGTGAGGTCAAGAAGCTGGGGAGGGGCGTTAGGCCAAGACTCCCAGTTTTGGTGTGCATGGTTACAGTCACCAGAGTGTCAGCACAATATGTGTGGTTACCTAGACCAGCCAAAATCCACCAAGTTCAGTTATTAAAGTGATTCTTGGCTTGCCGTGTGTTCCTGGTTTCTTCAGATACATTCTGCTGGGTGACCATGTCTTAATATCTGACCATCCACAGACATGTACAGTTTTACTTTGATACTGGTGAATGTGAAGGTACATTTATTGGATAAAGCTTCAGAGAATTCACCATGAGACACAAGATGCTGCAGAAGACTGTCAAGTGTGAACGTTTTCAAACAGGTCTGGTGGAGGGTGCAGGTATATGTTGTCTTGGGGGACATGCCAGATGTCATCACCATAAGTATTTGTGGGTGTGTTTCTGACACTCCATGTCCATACATCTGCTCCATGGGCCAGGCTCTGACTGAGGATGAATTTGTTACACTGGTTCCTGGTCAGTCATTGGTATCTAATTTAGAAAGCATTTGTACCTACACTGAGAGAAGTGATAGCCTGTTGGCTAATTTCCTGCTGCTGAAGTTGGATTCGAAATGATTCTCTGTGAGGGAATGTTTGAATTATTGCCCTCGCCCAGCTTGGAAACTCTCTGGACAGATTCAGGAGCAGGCCAGTTCAGGACGGTTGGAATTCATTTTTAATGAATGCAAAGTGATGGGCTTACTGATCTGAACAATAGTCAGGTGTTTTTCATGTTTGTGAATTGGGCAATAATAAGATATGAGATATAGAACTCTCAACTATCTTTGCCCTTCAGAATTCTGAATTTTCTCCCCATTTTAAAATTAATCCATGCCCCTCTTCCCCCTCACAAAGTGCATCATTTCACACTTCGCCAAGTTGTACTCCAGCTGTCACTTCTTTGTCCATGCTGCTACGCTGTCTAAATCCTTCTGCAACCTCCCTGGCTCCTCAATACTACCTGTCCCTCTATCTACCTTTGTATCACCTAAAAACCTAGCCAGAATGCCCTCAGTTCCTTCATCTAGATCGTTACTGTACAAAGTAAGAAAGTTACTTATCAACCCAACACAGTCTTACAGAAAACCAGTGTTCACCAGCTACAATTCTGAGAAGGACCCTTTTACCCGACTCTCTACTTTCTGCCAGACAACCAAGCATCTATACACGCTAGTACCTTGTCTCTGACATCGTGGGCCCTTATCTTACTCAGCAGCCTCCTGTGCGGCACCTTGTCAAAGTCCTTCTTGAAGTCCAGATAGATAGTATCCATTAGCTCTCCTTGGTCTAACCTGCTTGTTACATCCTCACCGAATTCTAACAGATTCATTAACATGACCTCCCCTTGATGAAACCATACTGACTTTCCCCTATCTTATCATGTACTTGCAAGTATTCAGGAATCTCATCCTGCACAATGGATTCTAGGAACGTACCCACGACCGAGGCTTGACAAATCAGTTTGTAATTTTCCGTCTTTTGCCTTATTCGTTTTTAATCAGGGTGTCACGTTTACAATTTTGTCGTCTTCTGTGACCCTCCCTGATTGTAGAGATTCCTGAACGAACACCATTAATGTCTCCATCCAGGTTGCTTATCCGTTTAGTTTTTAACTTCTGCAAATCAGCTGTGCCCCCTCACTCTCTTGAAGTTTTAAGATATTATTCATGTCTTCCACCATTAAATCTGACGTGAAATAATTATTCAGTTTCTCATGTATTCTTTGTTCCACACTGCTATCGCTCCAGCATCATTTTCCAGTGCCACAATATCACCTTTTAACCTTTTTTTGCCCTTTTCATATCTAAAAAAACTCTTACATCCTTCCTTTATAGCATTGGATAGATTATCCTCATATTTAATCTTCCCCCTCCTTATTTCTTATTTTATTGCCCTCTCTTCTTTTTTATGAGCTTCCAAATCCTCTGGTTTTCCATTGTCATTTGCCATGTTATCTGCTTTATCTTTTGTTTTTATGCGAACCATGAATTTCCCAGTCATCCACGGTTGCCTCATCCTACCTGTTCATTGCATCTTTTACTTCGGGATGAATCTCTGCTTTGACTCCTAAATTACTCCCAGAAACTCCTGCCATTACTCTTTCACGGTCTTTCTTGCTAGCCTCCTCTCCCAGTCAATTCTACCCAGATCCTCCTTCATGTATTTGTAGGCCTTTATTCAGCTGTAATATTAACTCCGGTTCTGCCTTCTCCATCTCAAATTGAAGAGTAAGTTCAATCATATTATGATCACTGCCTCCGAAATGTTCCCATAACCTCCCTTATCATGTCTGCCTCACTGCACGACTCTAAATCCATATTGTCCATTCCCTCGTTGCCTGCACCGCAAGCTGCTCCAAAAGCCACCTCGTAGACATTCCACAAATTCCTTTCCTTGCAAACCACGACCACTGATTTTCCCAGTCCACCTGCATATTGAAATCCCCCCAATCACTGTAATGTTGCCTTTCCTACACATCTATTCTACCTCCTGATTTGTCCTCCGCCCCAGCTCCTGACTACGATTTGTAGACCTGTACATAACTCCAACTATGATTTTTCACCTTTGCGGTTCCTCAATTCTACCCACATACATTCCACGGCATCTGTTTGTACTTTGAGCAATGGAACTGCAAAATATTATAACATTCTCTCAAACTTATAGATTATACATGGAGTAAAAAATATTTTATTGTCAATTACTTTGTAATATGGCCACTGTAGTCTTTGGCCAAATATTCTGTCTGTCTTATGGAAGAATACAAACTGTTGAAACTGTTCGAGAATGGAGTTATGAAGAGGACATGAGTCTATAAAGAGATTAAGGTGGGTCAAGTGAACAGGCAAATATTGGTGTATGGAGCATAGTAGAAAAAATGTGTCTGTGCTCAAAGATATTGGCCGCTTGAAAGGAAACGTAGTGTATTATTCCAGTGGAGAAATTGGCTTTAGGCACAGAGGAACTGGGCACCTGGATTACAAAATAAAAACTTTACATATACATTAAATTTTTAGGGAGGTAAGATAAATGTTGAAACTTTCTGAAACAGAATATATTTAAAAGTAGGGACGATTCCCTACAAATTTACAATGTAGCGGTGTAACCACATCGAGGGAGTGGTGGTCACAATGATATGAAATGCAATACACAGAAGACTCACTCAGCTGACTCCTGGGAGGAGCATTTATTTATGGAGGAAATATTTAACTGATTGGTCCTGGATCTGCTGCGGTTCAGGCGAACAACCTGTGATCCTGGTTAACCCCAGAATAATCCAAGTAGTCTTTTCAAGTTGAATTCTGAAACAATCTTTCAGCTTGTGGGAGAGATTATCATTAGTGGATGAACTATAAAACTGAAGAATGTCTCTGTTTAGAAGATGGTGATTTGGTGTAATTCTCTCAAAATGTTGTGTCTTTGAGGAATTCTCTTCCCAGAAAGCGATTGAGGATAAGACTGAATATTCCTAAGACAGAGGCAGGCAGATTCTTGACTAAGAATAGTGCACTAACGTTGTAAGGGCAAAGGAGGAATGTGTGATTGAAGCCACAATCAGATCATCCACGATCTTATCGCATAATGGAGCTGTTTTGATTCCTTACTCCTGATGCTAGTTTCTACATTTCTGTTGTCTTTATATACTGAAAACAAAATGACACGTTTCTCATGAACATGAAGAGTTTTCCTTTCAGATTATTGGGTATGGCTTTCCATATCTGACTTTTAAACGGCACTCAAAAGCACTCAGAAAAGATTCATGATGTTGTCAAGAAGTCAGGAGCACAGGAACAAGGGAAAGCCTCGCTTGAAACTGCTTTAGAAATCAGATTGGGTCAAATCGATAACTTTAATACTGCAGATCCCTTTCAGTTGTTCATGACAGGTATGTTTCATTACCAAGGCCAGCATTCTGTTGCTTGTGTTTAATTTCTATTCTGAATATGGTGATAAACCCCAGGGGTTCTTGTAGTGCAGGAACACGAACAGGCATGTTACAAGGAGAGGAACTGGGTTCTTAACAATTTGATAGTGACAATTTGATAGTTATAGAATGATATAGCTTCAAATCCTGTGTGCCCTTGGAGATTGTATTCCTCACTATTTGATGCTCACAAGCTATGGAAATAGTGAGTCCACATTCTCTGTTTCCAACAATTAAAGCATAGAAACCGGCCCTTCAGCACAATACAACTACATCAGTCAGAAAATACCAAACTGCATTATTCCCAGTTACCTGAAGTCCTATCGCCTACTATTCCCTGGCATTTTGTGCTTAAATCCTGCATTACTGTGTGTCTGTGACCTGAGCTTTTTTATTCTTTCAATATAGGCACGAAATGGTTTCATGGAAATAGATCACACAACTTCAAAGGCAGCGACAAACTCATCAGATCAATAAAATATCCTCGTTGTTTAATAATTATTAGAAAATCGGATTGTCTTTTTCGTTCATTTGGGATTTTAATGGAGCTAGACCAGCATTAATTGCCCTTGAGAAGTTCCAGTCCAGTTGACATTGGTCCACCCAAGTGGCTGTTGAGAGGGAGTGCTAGCAGTGCATCTCATGTGCCGGTTTAACTGGGAGTAAATATTACTGGTGGTGGATGGAGTGTTAAACAAGCCACCACTCTTTGTCAATACAAATTATATGGGAAAACATTTATTAGTCTTGAGAGAAATAACAATCTTACATGAGAAGTGTATATAATAATGAAGGGAAGTCTGTTTCTATGTTATTAGTGTCCTTAAAATAATAGTATCAATCAGCTGGAATAATGTTGATGCTGTGGTTGGATGAATCTTGCACTGAGCATGTGATGTTTTCAGAGATGGCTGGGCTGTCCTCGGTTGAGTAAGTACTGGTACTTCATGGGATGAGGCTGGTTTATAATTTCACCACTTACTGAGCACAGTTTGATGGAACAAGCCAACAAGTCCCGTTGGCTGTTGCTTCAGAATATATCAGAGCTATCATGGCTGTCATCACATGAGGTCATGTAATATAGACAAAGACCATTGAGTCTGCACTATTCAGTGCCTATACAAGTGTTTTATAAAGTTTGTGAGGTTACAATCCCTCAAGCACCCTCCCAGGCAATGCATTATAGAAACAAACCGTCGTCTGGGTTCCAAATAGATTCCACGAATCCTATCTTAGTATCTTTTCTTTCATTTTAAACATGTTCCCCCTTGTTTTTAACCCTTTCATGAAGGGGAATAGTTGTTGTCTGCTCACTCTGCTCATACCTCTAATGCTCTTCTCCACCTCTGTCAGGTTCAGTTTCCGCCCACAGTGCACAAAGGTTGAGGAGATTGACCATGCTAAATTACCCATCATGTGCAGCTCGGTGTGTTAGCTATGGTAGACGCAGGGACAGGGTAAGGGGTGGGTTAGCCATTGGAAATGCAGGAATGGTATATGAGGTTGGTCTGGGTGCAAAGCTCTGCAGAGGGCCAGCGTGGACTCGATGGGGCAATGTCGCATGCAATAACAAAAATAAAAGTTAAATCAAACGAAGAAAGATACTGGGGTTCTGAAACAAAAAGAAACAGAATGTTGGGGAAACGGAGCACGTTTGTCAGCCTCTGTCTGGAGAGAACAGAGATAGCATTTTGAGATAGCATTTTGCATCAGATGTGAAAGTAGCTGGGTAATAGTGTAATATGTGCTGGTGGATTGAGTTGAACATATGGAGAAATAGACATAGATAAAATAAACAAAGGGACTGTGGATAATCAGCTGGTATGGAAATAAATTAGGAGATCATTTTCATTTAGTTTTCACCTTTTCCATATTCCTGAGTACCATGTCCATGTAGGTATATATCCAAGTCCCTGTTTCAAGTGAGTTCTGTCCTCTCTATCTCTCCATCCTGAGTGTGGTTGTCATCTTTTCCTCATTAATTGGACTTTGGTGTTGTTGGTTGCTCCAGCATTTATTTCTCTTTCCGAGTTGCTTTTATGAAGATGCTGGGGAACTGCCTCTCTGAACTACTGCACTTCGATGTGCTGTAGACTGGCAGTGCTTCAGTCTGTTTCACTTCTTTGAGACCTTGTAGTGTTATAACTGAATGGCTGGCTTGGTCATTTCGAAGGTCATTTGAGAGTCTACCACTGCTGAAGGTCTGGAATCACATGTAGGCCAGACCAGTGAAGACAGCAAATTTCCTTCCCTGAAGGACACTAGTGAGCCAGATGTTCTTAGTTTTGACAACCAGTAATATTTCATTAGAATATTAATTCCAAATATTTTATTGAATTCAAATTCCATCTGCTGTGGCGGGATAGGATCCGGGTTAGGGAAATTACCTGGGAAAGGTATACCATTGGGATATATTTGTGGAAATCTCAGAATTTAGCGTGTAGAGAAAATACCACTAGACCATCACCTCCCCAGCTTCTTCACCATCAGCTGTGTTGCTATTCTTGTGACTAAGGTGACATTGTGCAGTTACATTGGCAACTATTTCCATGGAGAGCAGAACTATTTATATTTCAGGGACTGCACAGAAATGCAACCGTTTATCAGCCAGGAATAGAAACCAAGTCGAGCTAGGTATTTTCAGTACTGAGTGGGTCTGCTATGTATACAAGTATTGACTTGCTCATTGGAAAGTCAGTGGAGGTTCTATGGATTTTTTTATTTTGATTTATGTTGTCAGCTGCTACATTTATTCAGGCAGACATGAGGGCCTCGTGTTCCTCCTCTGTACAAGGTATGGGGATAGATTGTATATTGTATTTGGGTCTGCAGAGACTGCATTGGGAGGAGCAGAGCACTGTATCTTTTCTGAGATTTCCACAAATATTTCCCAATGGTATACCTTTCCCAATTGTAGCTTGTGAAACCAATTTATTTCAACAACGAGGAGGTTACAGAGCTGTGCAGTCTCATACCAGGGAGAGGACAGTACTCAAAATGCCCATCAACCATTTTGCTTCTGGAACTTGCCAGGCAGGAGTGGGGAACATATCCATGATGCAAGAGTCCCATTATCTCACATAGTCAAGAGGTAACAGAGTCCACCTCTGTCCAGTGAGGTGAATACATTCGTTCTGTCCAAACAGAGGAAGCAACGGAAAGTCTTTTGGGAAATATTAGAGAACAGGGTGATTGGTGAAAGTGAGGAAGTCAAGAAATTTAGAATTAGTCAAGTTGAAGGACTGGAAACACTTATTGTGTTGAAGGTTAGAGGCTGATGGACCAGATGAGTGATGAATTTAGAGAGCTACAGAGATAGGGTTGGAGAATTGAGCTTGCTGGATAACTCTTTTCGGAGCTGGTGCAGACACGATGGATCAATGGCGCTCTTCTCTCTTGCCTTTTCCTTAATTATATGAGGGAGGTCAAAGCTCTTTACATTCTGTAAGGGATCCTGGAAAGCGGCTATTATGACCGCACATATTTACAACAGGACGGAGAGTGAAAACAGAAAACCAACTGGAGGATAAGTTTATGTCATTAGTGAGGAAACTATGAGCAATTGCTGTAATTAATCATAAATAGATCATTGGAGAACAATAATATGATTGAGCAGTGTCAACCAGATTCAGGACAACGTAGATTAGATTACTTACATTGTGGAAACAGGGCCTTCGGCCCAACAAGTCCACACCGACCCGCCGAAGCGCAACCCAACCCTACATTTACCCCTTACCGAACACTACGGGCAATTTAGCATGGCCAATTCACCTGACCCGCACATCGTTGGACTGTGGGAGGAAACCGGAACACCCGGAGGAAACCCACGCAGACACGGGGAGAACGTACAAACTCCACACAGTCAGTCGCCTGAGTCGGGAATTGAACCCGGGTCTCAGGCGCTGTGAGGCAGCAGTGCTAACCACTGTGCCACCGTGCCGTACTGGACTTTATGGACGATTTTGGTTGTGACATCGACGAGTGAGAACTAGTGTGAACAGTGTATTTTTAGTTTCAGAAGAAGATTGATATGGTTGATATGGAGAGAAGAAAGTTATAGTCTTTGGGTAAGGGGGGCTACCCTACATGGATTGAGAATTGGATGCTGGAGAGAACACAGAGACTAGCGTCCTCCTTTGGACAGAAGGCCACGACTGATTGGGTATCACGTGCATCAGTGCTTGGAACATCGCTATTTGTAACACAAAGAAGTGAATTGAATGTGAACAACACATACCGTCCTTTTCATGTTGGATTTATTAGAAGATGCGAGGTTGGTAAGTTTTTTTTTGGAAAAAAGGACCGGAATGTCCTTGGTCACACGTCACGGACAGAATTCATGCAGGGAATCCATTAATCAGGACAGGAAATGAAATCGCAGTCTTCATTACAATATGACTCATGTGTAGGAGGTGTGGAGTGTAGTTGAGACAATATTTGGACTATTGTGGACAGATTTCCCCTCCTTTATATATCAATGATCTCCTCGTCACAGAGGCAGTGCAAAGCTCTTTTATTAGAATCATCTCTGGAATTATGGTAACATGAAGAGAGTGTGAGTGAATTGAATGTTTAATTTGTAGCGCGGTGAGAGAATAAAAGTTGACTGCATTGGAACTTGAAGATTATGGATGAACACACATTATATCCAGAGAAAGACACTGATGGCATGAGAAGTTACATTTTGCCCTGGGTACGAGTTTCTTGGTGGTTTATGTACCTCTGTTGAGCTCCCATGTTGGTTAAACGAGAGCTCCAGGTTCTGAATGAACTCTCACCGTCTCATTGTACAGTTGGTGTGTGACTCTGCACTGAACGTCACCTTATTCACAAATCTGTCAGCAGCTGCAATGCCCAACTCCTGAAAGATGCAGCCATCCCAACATCTTCTGACCTCCACAGGTAATACCAGCCTGTCTTCTCGGAAATGTCTTCCTTCTTCACCTTGAACGCACCACATTAATGTATGCATTGTGTGCCATTAGCAATGGATCCAGGAGGAACGACACGGAGCAGTCTATCCATGCAGTCTCTGTTTCATTGATTTGTCATATTGCGTCGTCGATAAGATCGTCCTGTTTCTGTACAAGGGGCTTGACCGGCTGAATGGCCACCTCCTGATATCATGGGAGAATCTCAAGAACCTGACTGGTTCCTGTTTGACAGCTCAATGTGTTTGACCGGGCTCCTTATCTTCCTGTGTAATAGTCAGGAGGGAATGAATGGGCTGTACCTATTCTTATCCAGTAGTATTAATGGGCTGAATGACCTTCTGTAAAGTGAGCTTGGGGTGCTGAATGAACTCTTCCCTACACTGTGGTAATGCACAGTATCCAGCAGAACTGTTACATGAATGTTACCGATACTTCAACAGCACAAGCCTAATGCTGTGCTGGTCTTCCTGCACATGGACACAGACTGCTTCAGGAGCTGAGGGGGACACATTGTTCTGAACATTACATGATCTTGAGTCGCTATCCCCACATCTGAGCTTCTGTGGAGGGAAGACACTAAGGGGCAATTGAGGATACTTGTGTTGTGGATCTCCTGCAGAGATGTCCCGGCACTGAGGTAGTAAATGCTCAAGAACCACAAACATCGTCTTTGTGCTAAATCACAGCAACTGGTGGGGAGGTTACCCCTGATTTCCATTTTCTTCATGTTCCTTGGTACCATCCTCAGTTAACCACTGCCTTGTTGTCAGGGCCAATTACTCTTACTTGTTTTTCATGTATTTTGTTGATGTCAAAAGGTCATGGTGTAATGTGTGCGGTGTGTTTCTTTCTCACAGAGTGAAGTGACTGTCGGGACGTCTCTATTCCAGAGAGGAAGGGAAGTTAGATCATTGAGATAGTTGGAAGACAGGGATGGATGGATATGTGTAACGTTAGGCACTCCAGAAGTTGGGCCTAGAGCAGATCAGCCATGATCCTATTGAAGAGAAAGGCGGGTTATATGGGCTGAATGAACTACTCCTGCTTCTAATATCCTTGCATTCTGTTATTGGAAGGTTCATCGTTCTTGTTTTCCTGGAAGCACTGTGAAAGAATGCTGCAGTCAAAGAGAACTGAAGATTTTGTGAGAAATATCTGGGTACAGTAATGCGGGCTGCATTCACTGTGAATCTGGGTCTACAACATGACAAATAAATGGAGACAGGGAATGTCTGTAAAGAGAGAGGAGGGGGCTGTTTCACAGTAACAGCCACTATCACCCTAAGAAAGTTATCCAATCCACACCAAACCATGTTTGACTGTCTTCAGAGGCTGAATGGACTCCTCTGTTTCTGTACATCAGATACTGGTGCAAATAGTCTCCAATTCCTCCTAAGTACCAGATTGAAGGGCTGAATGGAATGGGGGTGAAGAAGGACAGAGAAACAGGAGTAGGTCCTGACTTCACCAGGCACTTGGATTGTGGCTGATCAGAATGTGGTCTCAGCCCCTCGTTCATATTTGCAGTTCATTATCCTAGAGTCACTTTCCCATCAATTTGTTAACTGACGCACCTTTGAGTAAATGCAAACACACAGGTACCATAGACCTGTGGGGAAGAGATATCACACTGAAACTGTCCTTTGAGAATTTCTCCTTATCCCTGTTCCTACCGAGGTTGGAGAGTCATTGTTCCTTTATTCTAGTCTTACTCCTCCATTGGTCACGACAAATTATCAATGCAACCAAGTGTGTGATATGGCAAATGATATCGGTCTCAGAATGGGTCAGGTTAAGTGTTCGGAATAAGGCAGATTTCTTAAATTTAGAGAAAAAAAACTAATCTAAAACTACAGGAAAGTTACTCGAATTACGATGGAAAGATAAATGACATACAGTTTGGACATTGACAATATGCACATCAACATTTTTTTATAAATCTGAGACACAGAAACATGCACACAAAGACAGACACACACACACACACACACACACACACACACACACACACACACACACACACACACACACACACACACACACACACACACACACACACACACACGTCACCCGGCTGAAGGCAAACCTAAAACAAAGAAACTCTGAAGAACAGTGGTTCAGAAGAGCTTTGTTGAAGAAACAGTTAATTTCATGACAAAAACAAAATTGAGATTGTTTCAATTGCTATTCTGCCTCTGAAGAGGTAAAGATGACTAGTGGTTTTCAGCTCTCATATATTGCTGTAGAGAAGAACAATTAAAGAGATGGAGCAATGGCCGTGGCTTCTCCAACAGGTTACATTTTCTCCCTGTCTGATCTGAAACGTACAGTAATGTTAACCAAACACCAATCTAGTCCATGTAAGGTCTCGTCGAACATTCCCCTGATTGCATGATTCCATCCCTGTTATTTGCTCCGTTTAGGAGTGACGTATAACTTATAATTAGAAGATATGTGTACATGCGTCTGCATAATGCTGGTACAGCAGATTCATGTTTTTGTATTACCTGTATTAAAATGAGTATGTTATTTTCTAAAACTGAATCCTTAGTTTTATTCTCTCATCCCTCACGCCCCAATACATTCTCCTCAGGGTCTTAAATTGTTCAATATGAACATCTCTCTTTCTCAGGCCTGACATGCTCTGATATGAGGGACATGGATACGGGAAACAGCCAAGGTTATTTTCCGAGGCTGGAGGGGTCCAAACCAGAGGGCAGAGATTTAAGGTGAGAGGGGAAAGATTGAAAAAGATACCTGAGGTGTAACGTTTTCACATGGAGAATAATGCATGTATGGAATGAGCAGGCAGCGAAAGTGGTACAATTATAACATTTAAGAGGTAATGGATTAGTATACGAATAAGAAAGGTTTAGAGTGTTTTGTGTCTAATGCTGGCAAATGGTACTACATCAGATTGGAATATCTGGTCAGTGCAGATGAGCTAGACCGAATGGTCTGTTTCCGTGCTGTATGACACTATTATTCCATCCGGCCCTCATTTTATCAAGGATGAAGTGAAACATCTGAGAAAAGCTTCTAAAACAATTGCATGTTTTTTTTTCAGTTTAGGGGTTCATTACTACACACAATTTATCCAGTGTGGTCTCAGCATTGTCTTGTAAAAATGCAGTGAAGCATTCCAATGATTATACCCAACAGAGTAGCCTTTGCATAAAACAGCAAGATTCGATAACCCTATCTAATTATTGGTTGTATCTGCTGACTAGGTTTATGTGGCTCATGTATCGGGACGCACAAATCCTTCTGTATCAATGAGTTTTGCGATATTCTCTCCATTTAAGTAGGTTACTATTATTTTATCTGTTCAACACAGCACTAACTTGCCTTAACCCACATTGTACAGTTTTCTGCCAAAGTTTTGCTTACTATTTTCCCCTCTCCGTATCCCATTGCAGATGTCCAGTTAAATGACTATCTTGGTAAATGAGCTAATTGAGCTCCACGCCAAGCAGTCCTCTCATCCAAGTCATTGGTCTAGATTGTAAATAGTTCATAATCTTACAATGATCCCTGAGGAACTCCACCCAGTTACAACTTTACCACCTGAATATAAACATTTATCCTGAATATTTATTCCCTGACAGTTAAGCGGGTTTCCCCTGTTGCTGGGCAGAAGACTAGAAAGGTTGGATGGCCTGATCCTACACTGTGTAATTTACTTAGTGGGCTGAACGATTTCAATCTATTCCTGCATAAATCCTTAGAGGGCAGAATAGTCTCATCCTGTCTCATTATAACGATGCTGAGTGGCTGAATGGGATCTTTCTTTACCTCTGTTACATTACAGAGTGCTTGAGAGAACAACACATGGGTTAGGAGCAGCAGCTGGCCATTCCGTCGTTCGAGCCTGCTGCATCATTCAGAATGTGCATTGTTGATGTGATTGTAACTACACATCCCTTGCCTGTCTGTTCCCAATAAACATGGATTCTTTTGTTCATCAAAGTTCTATGGAACTCAACCTTGAGTGTTTTCAGTAACCCAGTCTTCACTGTTCCCAAAGGACGAGAACACCACAGATTACACAACCCTGAAGAGAAAGGAACATCCCTGTTTCCTTCTGAAATGGGAAGGTCCTTATTCTCAAAATGTGTTCCCATCAAACCAATCACCACTCTTTTGATATATAAGGAGTCGACAATAAGGAACATATATCGCCCACTCAGCCCCTCAAACCTGTCCACATTCCCATTAACTCTCCTAAATCCAATACTTTCCAAATTCAGCCTCCACTGAACTCGTGGAAAGACAATTCCAGGCACTACAAAATCATATGAGCGTGAGACAATGGATCAGAATTAGGCCATTCCGCCCATCTAGTATGCCATGACATTTGATCACTGCTAAAATATTTCTAAACCCCATTCTCCTGCCTTCTCCAACTGACCATTGATAACTTATTAATTAAAACATGTATATATCCCTGTATTAAAGACCGTGTGTGCCTGTATGTTGTGGTATGTTCGTGCATTTGTGTGTAAATGTCCGTAGCTGTGTGTTTATCTCTGTCTGTGTAATGTATGTTCGTGTCAATATCTAAGTTTGTGTGTAGCTCTGTCTGCATCGCTGTGCAATGCTGTTTTTGAAGTAAATACGTTGAAATTGTAATCAAAGTCTCCCGCGTCCTCTCTCGCTGTCTGTCCCTATGGCTCATAGCGTTCATAGAATCACGACAGTGGGGAAACAGGCCTTTGCCCAACAGGTCCACACTAACCCGTTGAACAGTAAGCCACCCAGACCCGTTCAAATACTATACTACGTTTGCCAATGACTAATGCCCCTAATCTACACATCCCCGGGTACTATGGGCTATTTAGCATGGCTAATTCACCTAACATTCACACTTTTGGATTGTGGATGGAAGCCAGAGTACCTTGTGGAAACCCAGGCAGACACGGGGAGAATGCACAAACTCCACACAGACAGTCGGCTGACGGTGGAATCGAGCCTGGGTGTCTGGTGCTGTGAGGCAGCAGCGCTGAACACTGAGTTTTGAGATGAGATTCATGCAATACTAACTTCTGCTTGCCTCCTCACACCACTGCATCAATGGCAGAGTTTTTTTTACTCTATAAGAATATAGCAAATCACTTACTGCAGATCTCTGACATTGCACGGCTATTTGGTTTTTCAAATAATATATTTGGAAGCACAGAGCAATTTCTCTGATACTGAGCAATGTTATTCCTGCGGTATTACCACCACAACTGGACCTTTTTCTTGATTATCCAATACTTTCATACGTAATCTTTAAGCATTGCAAGTAACAGAATGAGAAATAAATTCATCTGATCTTACAAAATGGTTCACTCAGAGGTGAGCATTTCCATTCTGACAGGTCAAATATATTTGCAACCCACCATCTACCAGCACTGTATGTGAGCCTGCGTGTGTGTGTGTGTTGATGGTGTTGTCAGTTTGGATGGTGCTGTGAGCTGCTGCCCTCTCTCCCACCCAGACTGAATTCATGAAAGTTATCACCCTCTGCCCCTGTCACTGCAGTAGGGTGGGGAGGCCAGGTGAGGGAGAGATTGTGTCATTTTTAGCACCACAGAGATGGTCAGTCCTGTACCTACATTATAGATACTCACAGGGTCAAATACAGATACACAGGTACGGGGGGGTGGGGGTGGGGGTAGTGGCGGGACAGATACTTGGCACTCCCATCACTGGACTTGTCCATTTCTGTCCTATTCCAAGCTGTGTCTCCTGGAATGCGAGAAAGGGAGGGAGGGAGTGAAGGATGGAGTGGGTGGCCCTGCGTGGGTGGGAGAGTGTTGTGTCCAGAGGGAGTCAGTCCACAGTGTTGCATCCATGAAGTGTTATTAGAGATCGAGACATAGTAGAGGGGAAAGAGAGAGGGGGGATGAATGCGCTGATTGCAGGAGTGAGAGTGGTGGAGCATAAGCCTGGTTCGCGGGTAGGAGCTGTAACAGAAAAATAGTGAGTGTGAGGGAGCAGACAGAATATGGTGATCCTTATCCTGACAGAGCGTGGAAGGTTATTGATGCTTGTCCTGTATTGCTGGACATTTCTTCAGACCGCAGATGCTGCACTGACCTGGGTGGTGAGCTCAGACCATGCTCGGTGGGTCTGGTGGTGTGACCCCCTCTGGGAAGAGATGGTCCCCCTCTGTACTAGCCCATCCACCAGGACCTCTGTGCCCCTGATGACAATCCGTGGTGTAATTGTCCCTTATCTGCCATGCTCAGGGTAAATTATGCAGGGAAGCTGCTTACTGAGAAAGCTCAACTGTGTGCCCATTGGCACTTTAAAGATGGTGCCAGTACCAGGGATCACTGAGTGTTCAGGGGCATCCGAGCAATGGTGAGTAACTCCAGCCATGATGGGTGGGAGAATCGGGCTAGTATTGAATGAGAGCGATAAGATGTGGGTAGTTAATGAGTTGAGTTTTATAAGACAGCATCAGGAAACTAGCTCAGCCTCATGACCTAATTCTGGATGGAGCATGGGAACTGTAGTTACAGCATCTGGGTCTGTAACATGAACACCAAATGGAGCAGAGGCTGCAGACAGGGGAACCTCTGAAACCACGGAGTGAGTGTGGGGGTGAAAGGGATCAGCCAAATCTGTCTGTGTCTTAGCCTGGACAAGCACATACTCTCACGTTCCCCCTTGCATGCTCTAATGCACACTCTCCCTATCCGCTCCACACAAGCACACACTCACACTTACCCTGTCTCATATATGCACACACACACTCTGCTCTGTCACATGCATGCCCACACCCACTCTGTTTCCCTCCTGCACTCTCGTACGCACTCCCTCTCAGTCTCTCTCACTTACACACATTCTCTCTCTCTCTCCCCTTCACACGGACACACCCCCTCACACACACATACACGCACACACACACATATTTACGTATAAATCTGTGAGGTTAATTTGCATTTGCAGATACACTTTATTTTGTTCAAAAAACATACAATTTGGAGACAGTCAGTCAATGCTGTACGTTATAAACTCCTACTTTGGGAACAAACCCAGTCTGACTCCAGGTGAAGACGAAGACAGACTCTAAACAAGTCCTCATGCCTGAAATACATTGTCTGACCAAAGGGGTCACCTCCTTTACATTGATAATGGCTGAAGGTATCTCTAGGCAGTGAATTGAAAAAAAAAATCATCGATTTGCATATTAATCAATCAAAATCTGCACCTCAATTCTAAGTGATTAGGGATTTAAGAGCCATCTCAGGTGCATACCTTCCATGCACATGAGTTGCACAATCCTTTGATCTTTTCCTTATAGTTTTTGTGTCTAAGGTCTTCCTCGCTCTCTAACACCTGATGAAGGAGTAACGCAATGGAAGCTTGTGTTTTCAAATAAACCTGTTGGACTGTACCTACTGTTGTGTGATTTTTGACTTTGTCTGATGCAGTCAAAAACCTGTGGCTCCATATCGTAGCTTTTTAATTACTTAGCCAATCATCTCTCTTAGCAAGTAAATCTTTCCTTTCCCCATTTGGTCTTGCTTTGCATATTAATCTTTTGTGAGATACATTATGTACTGCTGTCTGGAAATCCAGATGTAATACATCTATATGATCCGCATTATCCACCTTGATTGTCACCTTTTGTTAAGAAAGCTAGTCAAAATATTAAACATGATTTATTTTTCAGATAACTATGTTGAATGCTGGATTGGGGATCAACTTTGAAAATCTCTAGTTATCAATTCCTTGAATATGGATTCTAGCAATTTGCCTTTAATTCCAATAGATTTCTCACTACTTTTCATTCCCTAGTGAAGCTGGTTATTTGAAGTGATTCCCTTTCTATAACTTCTATTTTCCCTTTCACAATTCCTGTGAAACAGGCACAAGGCTGTAAAAGAGCTGCTCCAATTGCTGTGTAAGAGGCATGAGTGGCTGATTGGACTCATTCTATTCCTGCTTTACACACTCGCTGAGCTGAATGTCTTCCCGGTGTTCCTACATTATAGTAGTCTCAATGGACTTGCACGTCTTGCTCCTGTTCCTGTCCAAGCCATTCAGGATCTCAATGTTCTCCTCCTGTTGCTCAATGAGACGTGTAGGGACTTATGGAATCTCCCAGCTCAAATGTCACTTTTCAAGGGCTGAAATATGCAGACATGTTTTGTTGCCCACACTGGGTAGCTCAGTGATTAGCATTGCCTCTTCACAGCACAGAGATTCGTGTTCAATTACAGTCTCCAATTTGCTCCCACACTAAGATGTGCAGGTACGGTGGATTGGCCATGCTAAATTACCCATAACGTCCAGGGATGTGGTGGCTAGGCAAAGCAGTCATGGAAAATGCCAGGTTATAAAGATTGGGTGGGGTGGGTGATGGGGATTGGATGGGATGGTCTTCGGAGGATCAGTGCGTTGTCGATTGAAAATGGCCTGCTACCACACATGGATTTTATGATTAACACCTACTGCAGAAATAAATTGAGGGAACAATCTTTGAGTTATTTCCAATATCCTTTCCTCAGTGAGGAGATTACATATGTACACACTAGTCCAGATGTGATCTCACTAAATTGCTGTGTAGCAGCAGTAACACTTTACCCGCTTGCTGTAAGGTTCCCGTTTAGATTAGAGCAGTATTAGCTCTCTGTGGGAATACTCAGCATTGCTGAAAGATAATTGTCCTTCTTTACTCCCCAGCATAACGGAAGATCTGGTGATAATGTCACAATAACACTTGAGAAGAATGGGGAAGATATGGTGAGATAATAGCAATGTTGAGATATGCCTCACCAAACATCTCACCTGAATCTGCCATTAACCTTGCCACAGAATCTGGTAAGGTGGAGCTTAGAAACAGCAAGGAGAAGCGAACAATAATAAGTTATATGTCAACGTCAAAATTGTGATACAAATGTTGGGTATGGTCCAAAACAGGACTTTAGATATACAAGTTTGTGGGTACTGCAGTAATAATGGACAGCTTCAAGTTACACCTAAACAGTGTTAATCCAAGTGAATGTGAATGCTGGGAAAATAGATTTCACGAGCGTCCATGAGATGGTTTGCTTTGACGATATGTTGACCTCCGAGCAAGAGATCAGTCTGTTTTGGAATTGGTGATGTGTGATCAGAAGAGTTTTGGGAGTAGTGATCTTAATATATTGAATTTAAATGACATCTGAATACAAAGCAGTTTTTTTCTTAGAGAAAACGTCTGTAAGGATATTCTCGAGATGAATCTCTCTGATGGCAAGACAGCCTGATATGGGAACTCCGCCTGTATTCCAGAGAGTTTCAGAAAATGAGAGATGATGGAAATAAAACTTCTTTTTAAAAAAAAAATCACACAGAGGAGAGTGACGTAAATGGGCATTGGCAAGTGCGAGCAAGATTAGCGAGAAACCCAAGATATTCCACAAAGGCATCAAGCAGATCAGAATAACCAGGGCATAATTAGGGATTTCTTTGAGAATGTAGCCGGCAAAGTGGATAATGGAGATCCAGCAAAAGCAGTATATCTAAACTTTAGAAGGCATTTGACAAGGTGCCACATAAAGGACTGATCTGGAAAGGTTAGCTACCAGGGTGTTAAGGGTAGAGTATTGAATTGGATATAGGATTGGCTGACTGACAGAAAGCAGAGCATCAGGATAACTTATCTTTTTCTGGTGAATTGAAACGAGTGAGGAGCTGCAGGGTTCAGTTCTCAGACCTCAACTGTTTACAAACTATCCAAATGACCTGGAAGGAAAGACAGAGAGTAGCAACTAAACTCACAGATTGTTTGTAATTAGATGTTAAAACAGGCTGTGATGAGAAGATAAAGAATTTAAAACTGAATATTGATAAGCTTGGAAAATGGGGCATATTGCTGCATCTTGCAGTTGGTGCTTAATGTGGATAAATGCCAAGATGAATTTCCTACTGCCACTCCTAATTCCTATGTTCTTGTGTTACTCGTTCTGCAGTTGTTTGGATTTTATTCATCATTGGTGGCTGGGGTGACAGGAGTTGAGGGTTTTGGATGAGGGAGATGCAGGTTGCTCTGTAGGGAAGAAGATAGAAATATAAAGAAAAGACCGCTGTCAGGCCTTGTTGATTACCACAGCAGGCCTAAGAAACAGATGGCCTATCCTTGTTCTTAATTCATGATGTTTAATTGTCTGGAATAAAAGAAATCAAAATATAACATTCAGACAGACAGTGCGTAATTAATATGCTTTTTTGCAATAAAGGAACAAATGACCATTTAGACCATAAGTAAAGACTTGGCAATTCTTTTCAGATTTAATGAATATTTGTTGCAATTGCAGTCTGTGAACTGCGTGACGGGACAACAAAACACTTTAGCGTTGTTGCAACTATAAATTCAGATCTTGTGTAACAATATTACATTATCAATTCTATTGTAAAGAGGCCATAATCTATATCTTCTGAAAATTATTTTGAATGTATTATGGAAGAACACAAATATTGAAAATGTTAGAAAAACAAGCTGTGATGATGATATGAGTCCATAAATAGTTCTAGGTGGGTCAAGGGAACGGACAAATATTGGTGTTTGGATCATAGTTGGGAAAATGTGTGTGTTCGAACACGTTAGTGAGTTGAATGGAAAAGCAGTATAGTATTTCTATGGACAGATTGCAAAACTAAGGCATAAGGAAGGGGAACCTGGATCACAAAACAAATCCTCTCACATCATCATCGAGTTTTTCAGGAGGCTATATAAAGCTTGAATTATTTTGAAAACCCAATACATTTAGAAATAGGGAAGTTTCTCTTACAGATTAATGGTGAGACCACTTTCACTTTATAAATGTGTCTTGTTGTTCTTCAGCCTTGGAGTAAGGGGAAGAACTGCTCTCTGTTTACCCTGTGCCGACCACTCATGCTGCTGAACACCTCCATCAGGGGCACCTCTCAACGTTCAAAGTTTGGGAGAAGTTTTGTAGCTCGGGTGCTCGTTGATGTGATTCTGTTCGCCGAGCTGGGAATTTGTGTTGCAAACGTTTCTTCCCCTTTCTAGGTGACATCCTCAGTGCTTGGGAGCCTCCTGAGAAGCGCTTCTGTGGTGTCTCCTCCGGCATTTCTAATGGCTTGTCTCTGCCGCTTCCGGTTGTCAGTTCTTGCTGTCCGCTGCAGTGGTCGGTATATTGGATCCAGGTCGATGTGTTTGTTGATAGAATCAGTGGATGAGTGCCATGCCTCTAGGAATTCCCTGGCTGTTTTCTGTTTGGCTTGCCCTATAATAGTAGTGTTGTCCCAGTCGAATTCATGTTGCTTGTCATCTGCGTGTGTGGCTACTAAGGATAGCTGGTCGTGTTGTTTCGTGCTAGTTGGTGTTCATGGATGCGGGTCGTTAGCTGTCTTCCTGTTTGTCCTATGTAGTGTTTTGTGCAGTCCTTGCATGGGATTTTGTACACTAGATTGGTTTTGCTCATGCTGGGTATTGGGTCCTTCGTTCTGGTCAGTTGTTGCCTGAGAGGAAGAAGAACACCTATACAAGGTATTCACCAAAAACAGACACCCGCACAATTTCATCAACAGATGCCTAAGGGAGAGACAATGGAACAAGGACATGCCGCAACCCAAAGGACTAGCCACACTACCATACATCAGGAGCATTTCTGAACTGACAGCCAGACTGCTGTGACCACTAGGACTCATAACAGCACACAGACCAACAGCCACCCTCAGACAAGCCACAATAAATGCTGGAGGAAACACCACAGAAGCGCTTCGCAGGAGGCTCCCAAGCACTGAGGATGTTACCTAGATAGGGGATGAAACCTTTGCAACACAAATTCCCAGCTCGGCGAACAGAACCACAACAACCTCTCAACATTCTTGGCTTAGAAGGAAAATCAAGAAAATCTAGCCTCTCTTCATAGTTTGAGTACTCTTGTCTTGTTACTTCTGACATTTAACAAATTTGTCAGTGTTAATTTTCATCAGTCATCGATCTGGCTACCTGAACAATCGATGTATACCCTTCCATACCCTAACATGTTCCTACCCAGCTAACTTTGCATCACCCACAACATTGTTGATCATTTCCTCCAAACTCTCTCCCTCCCATTCGCATCATCATCATTTATGAAGTTCACATCTAAGCCTTGATTTTCTTCCCGTTCTTCAGATATTATTCACAGGGAAAGAATTGGGAATCCCAGTCTCTTGTTTTTTTCGTATTTTGGACGATTTACAGCGTGACGCAGTTGAGGTCTTCTTATGACGGAGCAACGAATTTTATTTTGGACATGTAGCTGAATTCTTCTTATGTACGTTTTATCTATAAGGCTTGTGCAAAATTAATATTGGATTCGGTTTAGGTGGCTTTCACTGCAATATTTGTGTTTTACATGGACCTGGATAATGTTCTTTGTAACATTCCCTGCAATAGTCAGAGTGGAAAGATTTTTCGCCTGGAGGATGGACACAGATTCATAATTTTGTTTGAAAGGGCTGTAGTGATGGGGATAAAGCTCCATTTAAAATCTACATGTAGACTCACGGCAGGAGATCAAATCAAATCGTCAAGTCTACCTTGAACTGGAAACAAATTATTAAAATATTCAGCCAGGTTTATGCATATTGTAATAAAAGTTTCAAAAGAAGTCTACCTTGAACTGGAAACAAATTATTAAAACATTCAGCCACGTTTATGCATATTGTAAAAAAAAAAGGTTTTAAAAAATGTGCTTAGAGCAGCTTGGAACTTAAAGCAGCTTGGGATTGCAGGCAGTTAAATGCTTACTATAGTATTTTTCTAACAGTTGATCTCGTTATTATAGTTTGTTATTATAACTTATTTTTCAATTGTTATGAACGTGCAAAAACAAGCAAAATATCACGATTTTCTTTCAAACGAATATTTTTAAAAGTACATTTTAAGGGTGGTTTTTTAAAAAAGTGCATTTATGTTTTAAAATGTTTTCTTTATCCTGCAAAAGATTTTTTGTATCGAAAAATTAAACAGTCTTTTTTTGTAAACAAGGAGTTGTGTCTTCATTCCGGAGAGTCCGACATGTTTTCAGCTCCAGAGAAGACTTGTCTCCTTCAGGCATTTATTGAAGATGAATGTTTTTATCGATTTATTTAGCTAAATTGTTGATTTTATCCAATATTGATATATTTGATATGTAAATGCTTCTATATTTTTTCCATTTTAACATTATTGTCTGTAGGTAATGAAAGGTAACATATATAAGGTGTCATGAAAAATCCTTCTTTAAACATAATATTACTATGGCCATATATAAGGTACAGATAGGATGGCTAGAATATTTAGAAAAATCATTATCCAGCAAATCAGTCAGATAAATAGTGACTGTCATCAAAGATAAGAAGGTAGTTCAAACGTCTGCGTCAAAGTTATTTTCAGGTGTTGGAACTGTTGAAGGGGATTATCTCTCTGACGAAAATGGAAGAGCAGTCAATTCGAATGATTCTTACGTTCGGCAGCGTTTGAGAAGATTTAGTAAAATTATTGCTACAGTGGACTCTTCTGCCAGGGACACCAACAGGAGATTCTGTGGCAGTGAGTGAGAATTTAAGATGGCTTGTGATTTTCCCAGTGCAAGGATTAAGAATGACTCCAAACATTTCAACCACATTGTCAACGGTGAGTTTGAGTATGCAGAAATTACTGTACATATTGATAGGAATGACATTTTTAGGGAAAAGATTAAAGAAGTATAGAGTGAACTGAAGAGGTAATGTCGAAGATTAAAAATAAAAAACTTTAAAGTAGTAATTTCTGGTTTACTCCTAATGCCAAAATCAACCAGGAAAGGAACAAAAGGTGAAAGCGAAAAAGCAATGGCTGAAGAGCTGGTGTGTTGTTGAGGGATTTAGATTTTGGGAAATTGGAATGTGTTTTTGAAAATAAACTATCTGTTCAAAAAGGATTGGTCTAATCTAAACTGGAGGCCAACCAATATGTTAGCAGTGAGAATTGTTCACTCTATGAAGGGAGGCTTTATATTGACAGATAAAGCAAGGGGGTATTCTAAGTAGCAGTGTTAATGGTAGGATGGATGGAGAAGATTATGAATGTGACGAGAGCACATCAACTGGAAAAGAACGATGCAAGAGTCAGAATATATAAAAATTCTGAAGAACTAAATTGCATTTATTTCACTGTAAGGGGTCTTACAGGGAAGGCTGATGAACTCAGAACATGTTAAAAATATGGGATTGGGATATCAAATTTATGACAGAAACTTGGCTGAGAGATGTTCAAGACTGACAATTCAATGTTCCAGGTGTTAGGTGTCATAGAAAGGATAGAAAAAGGGCCATGTGATGGGCAAGGAAGGGATGCCCGCCGTTTTGATTATGGAATAAATTATTGTTGGAACTGGGGAAGATATTTCTGAAAACCATCCAGATAAAACATATTGGTAGTTTTAAACATATGAAAGTAAAGATCACTTTGAAGAGATTGTACTGCATGCTTAGTTGTGGCATGGTGTCTCAGTGGTTAGAATTGCCTCACAGTGCCAGGGACCTAGGTTTGATCCCCACCTCAGACACCTGTCTGTGTGGAGTTTGCACTTCTCCCCGTGTCTGAGTAGGTTCATCCTACAATCCAAAGCTGTGCTGGTTAGTTGAATTGGCCATGCTGAATTGTCTATAGTGTGACGTGCATTAGTCAGAGGTAAATATAGGATAGGGGAATGAGTCTGGGTGTGTTACTTTTTTGGAGGGTATATGTGGAGTTGTAGGACTGAGGGGCCTACTTCCATACTGTAGGGAGTCTAATCTTAGATGTGACAAATCGTCCAGTGAAAATATATTGGAAGAAATTTTTAAAAATAAGAAAGGGAAGAACACATGGATGGTATTGTACCATATGCTCTCCAACACTAAGAAAGAAATTGAGAAATGAACATGCAGGGTGATTTCAGATATAGAACATAGAACATAGAAGGATACAGCGCAGTACAGGCCCTTCAGCCCTCGATGTTGCGCCGACCGAATCCTACCTAACCTATACTAGCCCAATAACTTCCAAATGCCTATCCAATGCCCGCTTAAATGACCATAAAGAAGGAGAGTTCACCACTGATACGGGCAGGGCATTCCATGAACTCACAACCCGCTGTGTGAAGAATCTACCCCTAACATCTGTCCTATACCTACTACCCCTTAATTTAAAGCTATGTCCCCTAGTAACACCTGACTCCATTAGCGGTAAAAGGTTCTTAGTATCTACCCTATCTAAACCCCTAATCATCTTATACACTTCTATCAGATCTCCCCTAAACCTTCTCTTCTCCAATGAGAACAGCCCCAAGTGCCTCAGCCTTTCCTCATAAGATTGTCCTACCATTCCAGGCAACATCCTGGTAAACCTCCTCTGCACTCGTTCTAAAGCTTCCACATCCTTCCTATAGTATGGCGACCAAAACTGCACACAATACTCCAGATGAGGCCTCACCAGAGTCTTATACAACTGCAACATGACCTCAGGACTCCGGAACTCAATTCCTCTGCCAATAAAGCCCAGTACACCATATGCCTTCCTCACAGCACTATTTACCTGGGTGGCAACTTTCAGAGATCTGTGTACATGGACACCAAGATCCCTCTGCTCATCCACACTACCAAGTAGCCTACCATTAGCCCAGTAATCCATCATCTTGTTATTCCTACCAAAGTGAACGACTTCGCACTTAGCTACATTGAATTCCATTTGCCACATTTCCGCCCAGCTCTGCAACTTATCTATATCCCGCTGTAACCTACCACTTCCTTCCTCACTATCCACAACTCCACCGACTTTTGTGTCATCCGCAAACTTGCTTACCCAGCTTTCAAGTCCTTCCTCTAGATCATTTATAAAGATAACAAACAGCCAATGGTCCCAAAACAGATCCTTGTGGTACACCGCTAGTAACTGCGCTCCAAGATGAACATAATCCATCAACTACTACCCTCTGTCTCCTTCCAGCCAGCCAATTCCTAATCCAAACCTCTAATGTATCCTCAATGCCATACCTCCGAAGTTTTAGCATTAGCCTACCATGGGGAACCTTATCGAACGCCTTACTAAAATCCATATACACAACATCTACTGCTTTACCCTCATCCACTTCCTTAGTCACCTTCCTTAGTTACCCTTTGAGAGGGTAAGGCCTCTCAAAGATCATGAAGGTATCGATGTGCTGAACCCAGGAGGTGGGGAGTAAAATCATCCCATTCCTGGTATGTATACTTAATAAGGTTGTGCTGAACCCAGGAGGTGGGGAGTAAAATCATCCCATTCCTGGTATGTACACTTAATAAGGTTGTAACAATGGGGGATTTTAATTTTCTTAACAAAGAATGATTCGGACTACCATAGTGTTAAAAGGTTGGATGGTGAAGTATTTGTCAAATATATTCAAGAAAATTTTCTTTATCGATGTGTGCATGATCCCATCAGAGAAGGGGCAAAACTTGACCTTCTTCTCTGCAATAGGCAGGGCATGTGTCTGACGCAAACGTGGGGGAGTATTTTGGATCTTGCAATCATAACTCTATTGACTTCAAAATGGTTATGGAAAAGAACTAAGCCTTCTTTCAACGTTATTTTTTTTAATTGGAGTACCATAAATTTTAATGGCATGGGACAAGGACTTAGCAAGTTTGGTTGCAGCAGATTGTTAGCAGTTAAAACAACGTCTGACAAATAGGAGGCATTCAACAGTGTGACAACAAGAGTTGAGAGGCATTATGTTCCTGTTAAAGTGAAGCGTAAGTCTGGTAAAATTAAGGAACAATGGATGACTAAAATTATTAAAATATATGACTAAGAATAAAAGAGTGCTACTTTAGATATAGACAACTCTATTCAAGTTGATGCCGTAATCAATATAAAGATTGTGGGGCATTATTTAGAAAGAAATCAGGAAAGCAAAAAGGAGAAATGGGATAGCATGGGCAGCCAAGTTTAAGGATAATCCAAAAATATTGTGCAACTACATTAACATCAAGAGGGTAACCACGGAGAGGGTAAGGCCTCTCAAAGATCATGAAGGTATCGATGTGCTGAACCCAGGAGGTGGGGAGTAAAATCATCCCATTCCTGGTGCATCAGACAGCAGCAAACACACACTATTGTCTGCACCTCACATTCATCCAGCTTGAACTCTATCTGCTATTTGGCAGCACATTGACCCATTTGATCAAGATCCTTTTGTAATCTCAGAAAACCTCCTTCACTGTCCACTGTGCCACCAGTTTTGGTGTCATCTGCAAACTTAATAACATGCCTTTTATATTCTCATCCAAATCGTTTACATAAATGACAAACAATGAAAACCCAGATCCAATCTCCATGGAACTCTGCTGGTCAGAAGCCTCCAGTCCGAAAAGCAACTGCCCACTATTACTCTCTGTCTCCTGCCATGGCACCCATTGAAAGTGCTGGAGAGAAACCCCACAGGTCAGGCAGTGTCGGAGCAGAGAAAAACGGAATTAACTTTTTGAGTCCCCCATGACTTGTTCAGAACAGCTTCATATAAGCCGCAAAATCTCAATTTTCTTTCTCTATCCAGATCATGCATCATCTGTTGCATTTCTCTACCATTTTGTTTGTGTTTAAGATTTCCACTATTTATATATTTTGCTTATCTTGATTGGGCTAGATGCTGAACCCGGTTTTATTTGGATATTTTGCTCCAATCCTGTTCCCATTTTTTGTGCCAGTGTCACATGTTTTACACTTGAGTCTGTTTATTTATGTTCTGAAGATAAATGAATGAATCACAGCAAATTGATTTTGATTTAATAGGTATTTTAGAGACAGCTACACGTGATGAAAAACTGGAAATAGATGATTAATTATGACATTGTCTGTGCGCTTTCTGATTAAGCCTATATCCTTAGGCTCTGAAAGTGTTCAACACGTTTCTCAGAATAATTATAGCAAAGATGGTGGTCACGTAGCCCATCATCCCTGTACCAGCTCGGAATGAGCTATATCCTCACTCTTACTCTGCTGTAACTCCTTGTAACACAACACATTTTGTCATCTGTCTCTGTTTTTTTTAATTTTGAAAATCACGTCCATTTATAAACAATCTTCTCAACCTATATAACCTGTGGTAAAACAGTCTAAGTATAAAATACAATTCCACATATCTCATTTAAAAGTGTCCTGTTCGACTCACATTGTCGTTCAGCATTCCATATACCAAAGGTTTTCTGTTCTCTTGCTCTCCATTGCATTTCATTCCAATTGTCAGAAAGAGTGATGGTTGAATACTCGTGACCAGGATATATTACTGTCCTCCACTCAGGGCTCCTCAGTCACTGGCCCCAGCCCTTTCTGTCTCATGGCCAATATATCTTATTCATTCCATCCCTTACTCCTTAATTCACGATTATTAATGAACAAGGCTGTTATACATTGTTATGGACCAGCCCCGTCCCCTCAAAACATCGTAAGCAGGTAGCCCAAACCATAGGTTTGCTATTTATTGAAAGCTAGTGTATAGTGTATATTCCCGGAGTGAATTAGCTGGTCAGACTGCCGAGTTTTAAACAAACAATATTTATTTACCAAATTACGGAATGAAGCACAAGAACCAAAAATATAATCCCCGAATAACTTATTCTATCCAACCGACAGGGTATACCAACTTTAGGATGCTGTTCCAAAATACTTGCGACAATCGCAATAAACAAACCTCTTAGCACAAACAGTAAAACTGACACAAAAAGCTTGCAGGTTATGAGGTCAGAAAGGCAGAAGGAGGTAGAGAGCTTCCAATTTCAACAGTGACCCTGACTCATCTAACCCCCAAACTTAACTGATCTGTCCACCAAAGTCCTTTTGATTATGCCAGTTTTTTAAAAAATGACTTGAAAGTGGTCTACCTGAGGCATTACCTGCTAGGTATAATCAAAGGTGCCCCAACAAACTTTTCAAAATTCAGATATATCGGAATCTTGGGTTGTTTAGAACCCTCTCTGAAAATAAACAAGGACAACATAACCTTTTAAAGGGACCGGCTTTGTAACATGCCACGTTTCAAAGAAATGTAAGACTTACTGGTTTGAAGCAAATCAAGTGTATTAAGAGGTTTGTGAGTTTGCATTGAAAAATACTTAAGCACATTGTGTATTGAAGACACAAAATTGCCTTATCAGTGCAATGAAAGGAATGCCCAGACAGACAAACACTTGCTGTGTGTGGTCAGAGCAAATATGCCCACTGAGAATCTATTGGCTTTGCATAATCTAGTCGAGGAGAGATTTCTCAGTAACAACATCTAGGTTGTGTTTTCTGGGGGTGGTGGTGGGAGGTTCAGGCGGTTACAACATTGCAAACGGACAATACAGCAGAATCATCCAGCCTGTGATCAGAAAACATCCATCATTCTCCCTCACAACTAACTTCACTCGAGAAATTGGTGATGGGAGATGTGACCAATAGCCAGCAATGCCAACATTCAATCCAATCCGGTTCTTATTGTGATCTGAAGGAACCATACTGAAAGGTGTTAACTGGATCTGTTTGTTTAGTGACTGTAGTTGATTTCAGTCTCTATGGATCCTAATTGTGTCACTGGATGGTTTCCCTCTTCTATTAGTAAGGGGCTTCTTGCAATGCTTTATCCCACTGCAGCAGCAGATGCATCACCTCCAACCCTAACAGCGACCAGCAGCTCCAGGGACAGTAAGAGGAGAGATCAACATCTGAGAATAGTCTGGACTGGTCCAGTAATGGATCAGAATCTGAGAACATTAGACTGGAATGCTGCAACGGTGGACAGGAGTTTATCCATGGGTCTTCATTATTTTTCCTCGTCTGGGTCGACATTATCAGATCAGATATATGGTGTACTGATGATCATTCAGACAGGTTACTATCCCATGCTTGCTATTGTTGGTGTTCCTGGTAAGTCTCTCCATCTTTATCCATTTATTTATCCCATAAACCATGTCAACCTTCATTGTTATTTCTGTTATCTATATTTGGCAAAGACAGAAACTGTTGTCTTCAGTTTCAACTGCAAATTCCATTCATTACCCACAGATTTCAGAACCGCCCACAATCCTGGCCCAACAAATATCAGAGAAGAAGCCTGTTCACAATCCCGAAGTACCTTTTTTTCCGCTGAATTAATTTACGTCTCGGTATTCCAGCTGTCACTAACCCTATCCACTACCAGCTGGATAATACCCCCAGTTACCATCTTGGCATCGATGCTGATGCTTAATAAACGATTATCTATACCTTGATAAAATTCAGACTATATGGTTCCAGCTCTCCTCGAAGCATGATTTCAGTTGCAAATATTTCGATCACAACATTGTTCTTGTCTCTAACTTAACTCCACGAAAGGCACACTGTCATATTAGTAATGTCACAAGAAATGTAATTCAGAGACCCAGGTAGTCACACATAAAGATACTGTTTCAGATCCTACCACAGATGCTGTCAGAACTTAAATTTAAACGACAGGGATTGGAAATAAAAGCGATTTTCACTCATATCAACCATAACATCACCAGAATTTTGTCAATACGTTCATCTATTTCACTGATGTCCTTTGTTAAAGATATCTAGCATTACTATCTAGTCCGATTTAAGACTAACGTCAGACCCACAGCCAATGTGCTTGGCTGTATACTGCATGAAAGAATGACCTCACAGGAAAATGCATTTAGTGAGGTGAACAAATGCTGCCCTTGCCAGCGATGCAGCCATCCCATGTAATCACAAAATTAAAGGTTATATAAAACAAAGAATTTCGCAAGAGATCAGAAGTAAAAAGAACGAGAAAGTGCCAGGAAAACAAAGCAGATTTGGCAGCCTCGGATCAAAAGAAAAACAAAATTGTCATTTCGAGTCCAATGAGCATACATCAGAAATGAACACCGCTGCGAAATAGCGTGATTGATGCTGGTGACAGGGAAATCTGTTGTATAGGGGAGTAGGGCTGTGTTGAATAGATAGAGAAAGAGAGGGAGAGAGAGAAAGAAGCAAACAAAGGGATTGTTGATGGTCAGCTTGGATGGAAAAAAAACGAGATTAACGTTTTTTATTTTTCTCTTGTTCCCATATTACTGAAAATGCCCATGTAAGGTATAAAGCAAAGTCATTGTTGAAGGGAATTATGCCCCTTTGTCACTCTTCCCTGAG